>NC_134485.1:59447363-59778379 GCF_040206685.1 Ascaphus truei
CTTATGCTTAGAAGATAACCACTGATATCCACCTTATGACCCCGCCCAGACACTAATCGAAGTTATATTGAAATAACCTTTTAACAATTTTTTAATCAGTGAACGATTGAAACAGGGTCTTTGCAATCTTTTTAATCAATGAAAGTATTTATTGGGGAAATGAGAGTTGCAGACTTATCCCTGACGAAGCCACATTACGCGGAGAAACGCGTAGGAAGAGGAGCAAGCACAGAGCACAGACCGCAGTGAAGTCTCTACAATTCACTCCCCACTTGAACAAAGTGAAGTAACACAGTGAGCTGCATTATTGGCTGGAACACAGACGAGGACACAAGACGCCTGCCTGCTAATGTCATAGCAGGAGGAACCAGGGGAAATACAGTACAAGCTCCCAAGGACAGAAAACAGATGGCACCAGTAGAGAGGATCAACAGCCCCCGCCAATCAATGGAGGTAGCAGGTCTTCAAATGGACATCTGCCCGATACAGCTAAACAGCTGAGCAGTCCGGCGGACTCCCAAGGCCGAAGCACTGCCCTCACAGTTTCAAGCCAGCAGAAGATACACAGAAGGAGTGAGACTGAACACTGTTCTCAGGCAATTATCCTTTTTCATAAAAACATTTTTTCTTCATTTTTTTACTTTTATAAATAGTATTTTTTGTGTGAGAGAATAACATTGTATTTTATTGTCCATGATCACTTAAGGTGATATATAAAGTTTATAAACATTTTAATTGCGTCCTTGACAATTCTTTTCTTTTGAGGTAATCTCTATACTAGAGGAGTGGTATCCTCTCTTTGTGGGGCAGCATCAACCAGTATACGAATAAGAGGAATATCTCACACTACAGGAGGATTTACACATTTAATATCCTCTCACACCTGTCAAAGCATATTTTGAGTTTAATCATGTACTGGAAGAACTGACAGGGGGAAGTTATATCTGTACATAGCTCTTATCCCTAAGAATGCAGAAAAAAAAGCTATCAGTGGTTACTTATTTTTATTATTTTAATTAAAAAATATGTTTTTATTCATTTTATTCATTTATATTTCTTGACACGTGGGTATATATATATATATATATATATATATATATATATATATATATATATATATATATATATATATATATATATATATATTCATAATTATTTATATAGGTGTTTTTATGGTCTTAATATATAAATTTAGTTTGTGACTTTCTAATCTAGAGGTCACACCTGGCCCACAATCTACACCCCTCAGTTATTCACTTGAATCTAATTAAGACATGTTGAATAGTCTATGTTAAAACCTAGCACACCCCAGATGCACTAAGGTGTGTGTACACCTGTACACACTTCTCTTGCCTAAGTATTACTCCCCATTATAATAGTGTGAACCCATGTACTGGACATCCATCCCAAAAGTCAGATAATAGGACATGACACCTGGCCTTGAATAACAAATGTGTTTGTATTAACCTCATTTTATCACAGAGAAGCAGGCATAACTATCAGTGGATCATGTACATAAAATTACTGTGTTTTAAACGCTGCTCAGTCATGTACCAATATCTCTCCCTGTATTTGTACGATCCCGTGTCTGACAGGGAACAATGTAGGAGCTCTTATCTCTGTTAGTGTATCTGTGGTAGGCCTGTTCTTCAAAAAGCCTTTGGTACCCTTTATGTATTGTGGGATCCCTGCTTTATTCACTCACTGCACCTGTTACCCGATTGGTAGGGCTCATCCTGAACTCCAACAATGTAAGGAATCCACTACTGGCTTTGATTCTAGCCTTGCAGACCTCTGCAGTTACAAAAGCTTCCTCTGGCAATCTATGGCACATGTTCTGCCACTCATTGCAGCTTCTGACCCGTGCTCCATCATTGGATGAATGCTCACACACCCTCCCCCTGTGATTGAATCTCCGCCCTTTATATGTTGGGCTTTGGCTCTGAATCAGAGCCGAGCATCATCCTTCTCTGGACGTTATTGTCTCTGCCACAAGCCGCCTGGATTGTCTACTTGTGTACTAAACTCTCTAGTTCTCATCTCTAGTTCCTGAGTATCTGGAGGCTTGCTGCTAGTTCCACGCAGAGGCCTGTTCCTGACTCCTGTGCTGAAGCATTGTTTAGCCAGCTCTGGTTCCTGGTACGTGCTGCATTCTCCCCTAGCAGTGGTTACCCTTCGTTTCCTGAGGCCTGCTGCTATTCTCCATGCAGAGGCCTGCTTTGGACTTCTGTGCTGAAGCGTTGGTTTTCCCTGACGCTGCCCCGCGGTGTACTTTGGCCAGCCTGCTGTCTCTCCCTGCTGAGACCGGCGTCATTGGCTGAGCCCGCTCCTCGCGCAGAGGCCACTCCCGCGCTCACGCTCCTAAGCTGAAGCGGGGAACTCCTGACTACATGTTGCCAAACTCCTGCTTGAATAACGACGATGCTGCCTTCTCCAATCCTGACCCTGCTATGTATGACTTCGAACTGCGCACTCCGGATCAGTCTGCGCGAACTAAGGTCGTTGATTATATAACCCCACCTCAGCCCCGCGGTCCGGTCCCGGTTTGTGGCGAACACAATCGTAACTGACAAGCAGTCTCCGTTTTCTATCTCTAAGGAAATGCTATCCCTTTCCTTTGCTCTTTGCTGCTCCACTGGGCTTCCGTGCAGGAGGGACTGACTCTCAGTCTCTCCTAGTCCATCCTGAGATCACTCAGGCTCCACCCCGGATTGCCTCTGCATGGTGTTCCAGCGCCTCTTAAAAATTCCTACCCTCTTAGCCCCTCCTCTTCCACAGCCTTTCCTATTGGCTGCTTCTCTATCTATCATGAATCCGGTATCAATGTCACACTGGAGAGGAATTCGCTAGGGGGCAGTGTGAGTGTATAGCATACAACACATATAGGGTTACATAATGATTTGTTAAAATATAATAGAAATAATTATCTGATTTCTTGCAAGTGAGAATTTTCACAGTGATGGTACAGTAGACTAATAATTTTAAGATTCATTTGTCTCTCACAAAATATAACCTCTGCTCTAGAGAGGCAGATTTAATTAGTTTTGTCTTAATAATAATTTCAGCCATGGGCTGCGGAGATTTGAGACTGCTTATAAGTGGATCACCAAAGTAAGGGTTCATCATTATCCACATTCTCCAGTAATTTCTCTAATAATGTTAGGATAATATAAACATTAATTCATTTCATAGTATAATATAGCGCAGAAAGGCTTCATTGTGAAGTAATTAGATTGTATTATCAATGTATTTGCAGAGATTTAATGTCTGAATACTGAGCAGGGAATAGTAACATTCCTGATATTTTTCTGCATATTATAGTCTTTACCTCATCACTGAATTTTTTCTTAGCATACAGTACATTACAGATAGATACAAAGACAAAACATAATGTACAACAAAACAAAACACAAAAAGAATCATCACAAATAAATAGTCAAATTAAATGATGTTTTCACATATAGCTGCATTCATTATATTTTAAGGTTCTCTTTAAATTAATTTGGAAGTTCATTCCGTTTTTTGATTGTACCATATCACATCATATTTTTGATCTTGCTTTGAGACCATTCAAACAAAGTATGGTCTGCAAAATAATTGGGAACCCTGTGTTGTGTGAGGCAATTCAAAATATCATAACCCCTTACGGCACAATGTTCATATCAATGTAGCCTATTTGCTATGTACACATTGGATATCTGCACTGCCCTCTTTAGGTATTGTCACTAGCAATACAATGCTCTATGGAGCCTATTTATTAAAGAGCATAAGGGCATTCCTTACAGATGTAGCCGATGTTATTGCACCCGCTTGCACGCTAAAAAGAGATGAGCATGGCACACAGCTGTTTTCTACCTTGTTAATGAAGTGTTACATGTATTGTATAATATAGCACGCTGTGGATCTGTGTATACTGTAGCAAGTGTTGTTACACTTCATTATTGTCACCAAGTGGCGCTGGGAGTAAACTCTAGTGTGCATGCATGCAATTTGTTAATATTGTCATCAATTGTATGCTGTATAATCCGTACAGTTTCAACAGGACACCAAACTTCTCCAGCAACAGTGCACCTGTCGAACACTTTCAACATACTTGTACTGTTTACTGTCTTTGCAACATGGTCAGCTCCAGCCTATGGAGCATGGCATTCTTAGTACATCATTCAATGTGTCTTTTATTTTTTTGGAGACTTCGATGTAGAGTTTGTACAGTTTCAGTGTGATAGAAATGATCTCTCTCCTTAAACTCTGGTAGTGCTGTCTTTCTCCCTGACCCTTCATCGTTTACATTGTGAGTACAGGTCTTGTAAATCTCATAGAGAACATGTTGCTGGAAAAGCAATTGGGGAAACCGATGTGCCTACCCTTTGCTGGTCTGATGCAATCGATTTCTTGGGATGTTTGAAAGTACAGAGAAGTGATGATCTTCCAATACATCTCCCACAGACAGGATGGTTCTGACATTGTGTGTCTTGTTATTTTCACCTCTTTTAACCTCAGGAGGGCTTTGGCCCATGGGGTCCCCAATGGTGTCATTGGATGTGCTGTCAATGTCCTTGGTTGGACGTGAATAGGGGCTCCCCTATTTTCTTTTTGTTCACATGTATTGAGGATCCTGGATAGATCCTGGTGGAGTTTAGCCTCAGGAACATACTCACAATCCCCATTTCAGGGGTCCACTTGGAGACCCTTAATAAGGAAGTTTTTCTTATGTGCACCATTTGTGAGATAGCGCCCAAGTCTTTTCGTTTTTATGGACGTGGATGCGTCATGGGGACATACTCAACAAATAGCAGTCGTGCTGTGCTTCTTCCAAGTTAGTGGTCCTATGGTGTGTCATTGTAAGGATTCCGCTTCTTCCATGCCTAGTTTTTTACTTCGGTTCAGGTTTTTCTGGAGCTTGCCTTCACTTGGCTATTTTTAGCCATCCTGGTTCCTGGCAGCCTACAATTTAAGGCTGCACTTCCTACAAGAAGTTGCCAAGTAAGGTTCCTTATATTGTTGATTCCCGGTTGCATTTTTGCCGCCAGTCCTGACCTCAGTCTGTGACTCCAACCTTGGACTTCTGAAACCTGCCTTGATCCTCTGCCTGCAAACTGATTACATTTACTCTAAACAGAACTCTGTCCCCTGACTCTGATCTGTGAATAGTGCATTTCTTGCACGAAACGCGTCAGAGGTTCCCTTCAGGATTCCTGTTTTTACTTTGTATGCTGCTGAACGGTCAATAAATTCCTTTTTGCTATTGTGATCCAGCATCTGTCATATTTCCTTTAATTGTAACGCATCACGTATGTATTGACACGCAGTGCACTGCGCATATATATATATATATATATATATATATATATATATATATATATATATATATATATATATATATATATATATATATATATATACACACACATATGTAGAGGTATCAGTACCGTGTTAGCCGAGCTTCAATAATCAAAAAATAAATAGATGATACCGTTCTGTGGCTAACGAAATGCTTTTATTTGTGCGAGCTTTCGAGATACACTGATCTCTTCTTCCGGCGATGTTACAATGAATGAAGCAAAAGGTATACTTAAAAACAGTGTCTCTTGGAATGTTATCTGTGCTGTTCCTTCCCCCGGTGTGGATGTGTTTTATGGCTAGAGGTGTCAAAAGGTTACTGAAAGCAAGTGAAGAAAGAGTGTGTATGTGTATCAGTGTGAATAGAAATGAATGGAGAGCCCACAGTATATACAGTGCTTTACACAAGGTGTGTGTGGAGTGGGAGTGGATATAAATGGTGTGGGTGGGTGTGGAAATGTGAGAGTTTGTAGCACAACTAAAAGTGCGTGTGGATACTTCCTGGAGGATGGGTTGTAGTTTCCTGGCAATCTCTGTTTTCTCTGACTCTGGCCATAAGATGAACGATCTGAGGGTTGCCATACTCAAAGGTAATCTTAAAACCCCGAAAGAGAGACGGTTGCATGAATACAAATTTATGCAACTGTTCGGGACACTTAGCAGTGGCCTAAACAGAGATCGAAATTTTATGAGTCATTACTGACAGTAGTGAACTCTTGTCCCATGAGCGCTAAAAGCCATGTCTGTACATACTGTGCTATATGTATGCACACACAGCTGTCTCTCACACATAGTAAAACTCCTTGTTTTTCCATCCCTATACACCAATAGGGACCACTAAGTATCCACACACACTTTTAGTTGTGCTACAAACTCTCACATTTACACACCCACTTGCTTTCAGTAACCTTTTGACACCTCTATTTATTTTTTGATTTTTTATATATATATATATATATATATATATATATATATATATATATATATATATATATATATGTCATGGGAGACCAGGACTAATACCAGGGATCAATATTGCCAGACAGAAATGCGAGTTTATAAAATTAATTTATTGGAAAAGTATATCCACAACAGTACAAATACAGACAACACACATACTTAACTGGGGATACCCTGCAGGCCTAGATGCAGGGTACTTATTGCATAGGTTTCCCCTGTGCTGTTTCCTGCACAGTGCCCACATGGCCTACTTGTCAGGCCTGAGACCAGCACTGGAGCTCTGTATATGCAGCTGGCAATCACCACCAGAACTGGAGCTTGAGCTAACTAGGTGTCTCTGTTCCTACCTTTTTATATACTTAAAAACATAACTTGGAAACATTCAGGGCCAGGTGCTGCCTACATGCCCAGGCCCTGATTGGTGGGTAGAATTGCAACATAACATTTGCAACATAAACTGAGTACAGTTAACCCCTGTTTCCTGAGGTGCTGAACCAGGCAAATACATAATACAGATATACGTAACATATATAAACCACATAGCATAATACACTGTATTATTGAAAGGTAGCGGTAATGGCAGGCATAACCTTTAACAGCAGCCATATTTACCCCTACATCACACCTCCCCCCTTAAGTGGAGAGCTCTGGGGTAGCAACCACAATGTGTTCATCCCCAAGGGTAACACCTGAAGGTCAGAGCTAAGCCAGCCCGGGATAGTCCATCGGCATTGCCGTGCTCACTCCCTTTTTTGTGCTGTATTGTAAAGTAATATTCTTGGAGGGTCAGACTCCACTGTAGCAGCTTGGCGTTATCCCCTGGAACCCACTGCAACCAGCTCAGTGGATTGTGGTTTGTAATGACTGTGAAAGGGCGACCATGGTTGAAGCTTTCTGAAGGCCCATACTATGGCCAGGCACTCTTTCTCAACCGTAGCATAGGCAGCCTCCCAATCTAATAGCTTGTGGCTCAGGTACACAACTGGGTGTTCAACCCCATCAGCACCCACTTGACTCAACACTGCACCAATGCCAAAGCTGGAGGCATCAGTTTGAATCAGGAACCGTTTGCTATAGTCAGGAGCTGCCAGGATTGGAGCGCTTGCCAAAGCAGCCTTGAGAACTGAGAAGGCACTCTCACACTCTGGTGTCCATGTTACCATGCGAGGGAGCCTCTTTTTAGTCAGGTCATTCAAGGGTTTGGCCAGAGCACTGCAATTGGGTACACATTTTTGGTAATACTTGGCGGTCCCAAGAAAGGCTAGCACATGCTTCTTGGTCTTGGGAACCAATGGCTTCCACCTTGGCGGGCTCAGGTTTGAGGTGCCCCCCGGCTAACCCATACCCGAGGTATACAACCTCTGCCATCCCTATTTGGCATTTGGCCGGCTTTAGCATTAGCCCAGCCTCCTGGATGTGGGCTAAGACCGCCACTACATGAGTAAGATGGTCAGTCCAGGAATTACTAAAAACCCCCAGGTCATCTAAGTACGCCCTGGCATACCTCTGCATTCTGTCCAGCAGGCAGTTGACCAGACGCTGGAAGGTAGCCAGTGTGTTCTTCATTCCAAATGGCATGACGGAAAACTCATACAAGCCACTTGGGGTGATGAAGGCTGACTTCTCCCTCGGTCAATTGAATCTGCCAGTACCCCCTGCTCAGATTCATGGTGGTCAGATACCTTGCCCCAGCGAGCTCATCTAACAGCTCATCCAACCGCGGCATCCAACACGGTCTGACAAGAGAGCTTGGATTGAGTTTTGGGCCAACCTGGTATTTAACTATATTCATAGTTTGACTCTCTTTCTTGTTTCACAGTACCAATACTCCATAATATAAAGAATGTTGATAATATGCACAGTTCCTTAATAGGAAAGTGCAGACAGGAGCATCAATTAAACTAGTAATCAGTTAGTTATTTTTAAGAATTTTTAAATTATTGATAGTTATCCAATTATTTCCAGAAATTGTATAGTCCCATGGTGCTATACAAATCCAGGCTTGTTATGTCTCTGTCAGTGAATATACAGATTATTTATTTGAAAAGCTCGAAAATTGGGGAGGGTATTGTGTCTTTTAAACACTTGCATATTACAGAAGTGCTGGTCATTCACAATAATATAATTAAGTGGAAAGATAGCTCTTTTATGATTAACAAACAGTCCTCAAAAAGAAACAAAAGCAAGGGGACTGGTTGAAAAATTATCCGAGGTACTACCCTATAATTATTGTTTATTTGTAAAGTACCAACATACTGTATCTGCATGTAACAATGAACAAGAGACTGCTTAGTCTCCACTAGTGCTCCAGACCACTTATTAGAAACAGCACAGACCAGGCAGATAAAGTCATATGCTGTTAATCCAGAGAGAAGATGGTCATGTATAGCAAGTGAGTAAATGATAGCGGTGGGAGTCTGAGTATTAGTAGATAGCAATAAGTCCTGACACCCCCTTGCACATATTCATGCAGTATAGCACTGTAGATAATGCAAAATTCTCAGTCCTGTTGGCATGCCCATGCCCAATAATACAGTCCAAGAAAATGATAAACCACGATGAAAATATAAAATATTACTCACTGAGTGTGACCATCTGTGTGAAACTCCAGATCGCGTGCGTCTCCTAGAAAGGTATACAACCGAAAGGATTCCTGCGTAATCCGGCTGGAGAGGAGGAATCAGGAAAGCACCGCAGCAGAAAGTGGGGACCAAACCATGAAGTGCAGTAAAACCAAGGTACTTTTAATCCAAATAGACAACACACAGCAACATACAGGTGAGGCAAGTGTTCCTCTAACGCGTTTCACACTTGTGCAGCGCTTTGTCAAAGAGACAAAGCGCTGCACAAGCGCGAAACGCGTTAGAGGAACACTTGCCTCACCTGTATGTTGTTGTGTGTCATCTATTTGGATTAAAAGTACCTTGGTTTTACTGCACTTCATAGTTTGGTCCCACTTTCTGCTGCAGTACTTTCCTGATTCCTCCTCTACAGCCTGAATACGCAGGAATCCTTTCGGTTGTATACTGTATCTGCAGCATGGTACAATGTGGGTTCAGAGATTTGATAATTACATAAACACAAAAAAAGTCCACAGGACTATATTTATTTTTGTGGAATTATCATTACTTTGGAAGTTTTATGGCACTTCCTGGTCCTACACACATCATGCACCTTTCCACTTTGTAATTCTCTCATGTACTTAGATTATTGGAACTCATCCTATTTTGTTCTATTTATAACTACATAAACAGAGTTATATACAAGTGAGGACTAACAACATGCACAAACAGGTACAGTAGGTAACGAGGGCCTTGAAATTGTAGGATATAGGCAGCACTCCAAGGACTAATGAGTATAACAATAGATGAAGCTGGTGCAACGAGAACGATGGAGGGACCCTAATCTCTCACAAAATATATATAGAACACACAACTAGTTTTCCAGAGTGCTGGGAACCTAGTTGTGTGTTCCAAGTAATGAGGGCCCTGCTCTTGAGAGATTACAATCTGAAGAGAATGTGGGACAATGTGGAAATAGAAAGGTAAAATGACTGATCATTGTGGGGTGGAGTATACCTTAGGTTGAAGTATGGTCCAAATAGAAAAAATAGGGGAGAGTAAATTGATATAAACAAGTGAATATGTGAATATCAGTGAATAAAGGGGAAAACAGTAATACCTGGGAGAAAAGTGTCAAATAATATCAAAAGAAGGGCAAGATGATACTAATTGCAAAAACAAACATTTGGCAGAATGCCTGAAGTTCTCTATCAGATGTTAATCTGTGGATCCAGGTCAGGCATGAATCCACCCAGAGGAGAGACAAACAAACAATGGTGCAGACAGTTTAAAGCATGCTAAAGCAGAGCACTGGAGTTTGTTTAGCAAGATAACATGATCAACAGTATCAAAACCCTTTGCAAAATCTAGGACTATTGCACCTGTGGCAGGATGGTCAGCAGAATTTAATTAGGTTCACCTGTTGATTGCCTATTTAGTGGAATTAACCTCTCACATTCTGGGAAGCAGGCAAAATGCATCCCCTTACTAATATACACAGACTTTATAACTCACACATCCTTTCTCCATTCTCTGCACTGGCGGCCTTTAAATTATGAATTTATTTCAAGATTTCCTGGTTGACATTAAAAGCACAACATGGTCAGGGTCCCAGCTATCTGAAAGTTTTTAGTTACCTACACCCCCTTTTGATCACTTTGATCTGAAGATGGACACCTAACAATTCCCAGAATATCCATGACTTCCTTTGGGGCTGGAACCTTTAGCCACACTGCTCCCACTCTTTAGAACAATCTGCCTCGTAAAGTTCAAGAGGCCCCATCTGTGAAAATCTATAAAAACATACTCAAGAACTTTCTGTTTACCCGGGCATTTAATTAACAAGTCGCAACCTGTACGGCATTTAGACAACAACAAAAAACACCACACACAAGTGGTATAATAGGCGTCGACACTCAGTATCTTAATCTATAGAGAAGTAGAGAACTTGACACTTGCCTGTGTATTTGTTCCCGTAGTGCATACTCCTCTATTTTCCTTCTGCTGTTACCTTAAAAAGTGGAGAGAGGCATAGCATAATACTGTTTATTACAAAAATAAGGGAGGTGAGATAAAAATACACTTACAGTACAAACGACCAACCACATGGATTGTGGTGGTTTCTATTGCTGCAAGTGTCCTTTAAAAACTTCCTTGCTGGAGCTGCTTTTCAGTCACTTTTTCTCAACTCCTGACTTGTCTGTCTGGGTCCACGGGGATGGGAGGCTTCCACAGATTCGTGCACAGTCTGTTGTGCCTCTCCGTGTGCAGAGCTCCCTGCTGTTTGTCAGTGTTGGTTAGCTGATCCACAGACTCCACAGGTATGGTGGCTCCAAAAGACCAAAAAGGGGATGTCCACATCAAACTAGTTTCGCCTGGTTTGGCTTCATCAGTGATGTCATCGTGGGTTAATGCAGTGTTCTTTATAGTGGTTTAATTGTGTGCTCCTCCCCTTTATTCAAATCTACCTGGTTGTTGATCTATCATGTTCATTATGTATGCATACATTCTGATGACTCCTTACAATGAGCACAGAATCTTCACTTGGAGACTATAAATACATTGCGGTTAAAAATATAAATATATAAAATGCATTGAGATACCTCTTTTCTGTTCCTTATAAAACAATGTGTTGATTAACCCTAAATAGTATGTAACTCCATATATTCATAGAGAGCAGCAGTACATTCATAAAAAAGCAGCAATTTCCATGTCTATATTTAGACCCAAAGGAGTGAGTGTCTGTAAAGTGAATATCCAGAAAGTTTCTCTCCTGGACATTTTCTGACAGAAATCTCCTCCTCTCCAATCATGTTCCACTTTTTCAATTCCCCAGAATCTTAGACATTTTGGGTTCATATTGTGTTTAGTTTTATAGTGTTGTGATACACTATGAGTCTCCAAACCATTTAAAATATTGCGTATATGTTCCCCTATTCTTGTTCTTAGCTTCCTGATCGTTCTACCCACATATTGCAGCTTGCAACTACATTCTAATGCATATATCACTCCTTTGCTATTGCAAGTAATATTGGATTTAATGATATACTTAACTGGTGATACATTGCTTAAAAATTCCTTTATTTTAGTTTCCTGTTTCTTATTGTTGCTACAGGCTCTACAATTGAGGCATTTAATGAACCCATTTGAAGCTTGGTCTAGCCAGTTCTCTTTTGGTTTGTTATTTATGAAACTGGGTACTAGTTTTTGTTTGATGTTGGGGGCTCTTGAAAAAATCACATCCGGTTTTGGTCCAATGATTTCTTTGAGCCATTGGTCCTTCTGCAGCACATGCCAATGTTTGTTAAGAATACCCTTAATGTCACCAAACTGGGTATTAAATCTGGTGACAAAGGGTATCCTTTGGTTACTCTTTCCTATATTAGCTGGCGTGTCAGTTTAAAATTCTAGCATCTTTGTTCTGTCTAGGTCATTAATTAACTTTTTGGATTGCATTGTTTATTATTCTATCCTTATATTTCTTCTCAATAATTTTTTGTCGCATGGGTTCTCTTTGCAGTTCATAATCCTCTTTCCTTGTGCAATTTCTTTTTAGCCGTCTGAATTCTCCAAGAGGTACATTTTCTAGCCAGCTCCTTTTGTGACAGCTAGTGACACAGCTAGACCAAGCCTCAAAGGGGTTCATTAAATGCCTCAATTGTAGAGCCTGTAGCAACAATAAGAAACAGGAAACTAAAATAAAGGAATTTTTAAGCAATGTATCACCAGTTAAGTATATCATTAAATAAACAAAAGAGAAACCGGCGCCTAATGAGTCTAAAATTAATGGAATCCTGGATATCCAGTAGAAATAGTTCCAGTTCCAAGGAAATCAACAGTCTCTGTATCTTGGGGTATTCAGATATGACTTGATGCAGTGGAAGTAGAACATGCAATGAAAAAAGAAATATTTAGTGCAACACAGTTAAACAATTTATACAGACATAATTGCAACTGGCTGACATAAACAGACAAAACAAACAGACACAACTAGACAAACAACACTTAAGCAAAGCTAATGATAAAAGTTATTTATTAAACTAGAGTAAACTAGAGTAGGGGTCAATTGTTTGTAATCCCCATTAGCGCTATTATACATCACTCCCCTTTCCCATATCATTAAATCCAATATTACTTGCAATAGCAAAGGAGTGATATATGCATTAGAATGTAGTTGCAAGCTGCAATATGTGGGTAGAACGATCAGGAAGCTAAAAACAAGAATAGGGGAACATATACGCAATATTTTAAATGGTTTGGAGACTCATAGTGTATCACAACACTATAAAACTAAACACAATATGAACCCAAAATGTCTAAGATTTTGGGGAATTGAAAAAGTGGAACATGATTGGAGAAGAGGAGATTTCTGTCAGAAAATGTCCAGGAGAGAAACTTTCTGGATATTCACTTTACAGACACTCACTCCTTTGGGTCTAAATATAGACATGGAAATTGCTGCTTTTTTATGAATGTACTGCTGCTCTCTATGAATATATGGGGTTACATGCTATTTAGGGTTAATCAACACATTGTTTTATAAGGAACCGAAAAGAGGTATCTCAATGCATTTTATATATTTATATTTTTAACCGCAATGTATTTATAGTCTCCAAGTGAAGATTCTGTGCTCATTGTAAGGAGTCATCAGAATGTATGCATACATAATGAACATGATAGATCAACAACCAGGTAGATTTGAATAAAGGGGAGGAGCACACAATTAAACCACTATAAAGAACACTGCATTAACCCACGATGACATCACTGATGAAGCCAAACCAGGCGAAACTAGTTTGATGTGGACATCCCCTTTTTGGTCTTTTGGAGCCACCATACCTGTGGAGTCTGTGGATCAGCTAAACAACACTGACAAACAGCAGGGAGCTCTGCACACGGAGAGGCACAACAGACTGTGCACGAATCTGTGGAAGCGTCCCATCCCCGTTGACCCAGACAGACAAGTCAGGAGTTGAGAAAAAGTGACTGAAAAGCAGCTCCAGCAAGGAAGTTTTTAAAGGACACTTGCAGCAATAGAAACCACCACAATCCATGTGGTTGGTCGTTTGTACTGTAAGTGTATTTTTATCTCACCTCCCTTATTTTTGTAATAAACAGTATTATACTATGCCTCTCTCCACTTTTTAAGGTAACAGCAGAAGGAAAATAGAGGAGTATGCACTACGGGAACAAATACACAGGCAAGTGTCAAGTTCTCTACTTCTCTATAGATTAAGATACTGAGTGTCGACGCCTATTATACCACTTGTGTGTGGTGTTTTTTGTTGTTGTCTTTTTTCTACATAAGGAAGAAAAGAGCAATAAGACCACGCGCTGGAGGACAACTTTATTTTCTACCAATCTTATATAAGGAGGAGTTTGAATCACCTCCTGGGACACCAGCTGCGGGACTCTATTTATTGCACCTCATTAATAGGACTAGCGCCACTTTTATTTTTTCTTTACTGTACGGCATTTAATAGCAACTGTTTTGTTTGTATTAGGTGCACTCACATGATCGGATTAAGAGAGAAATGCCTCGGGTGCTCAGTGGTCCACCCTCTGCAGGGAGACGATATCATAACGCAGAAAAAAACCCAGCTTCCCTAAAGAAAGTACTGGCACTCCTTAGGTCTTTCAAAAATGTAATCAATATTTATTCAATCAATCAATAAATATTTATTAAATTTGTGCAAGACCTAATGGGTGTCGGTACTGTCTTTAGCAAAGCTGTTTTTTTCTGCATTACGACATTTAATAGGTACAGTAACGTCCCATCCTGTATTGTATCTATCCTTGTGTTTGGTCTCTTTTGTAACCTTAAATGTTCTTTTCTTTGTGCAACTGTGAAGTGCCTTGAGTCCTACTGGGAGAAAAGCACTATATAAATAAAGTTATTGTTAAACGAGAGGCATGTACCGTAAGAGCCAGTGATGAACAGTTTACATGACTTTTTGCTCATATACCACAACCTGATGAGTCTGTAAAACCTAGTGGAAAAACAAGATAATCTACAGGTCTGACAACAAAGCCTAACCTCAAAGACATTCTTGTGATCTTTTACCATATCCCCTGCCACAGCTGCAGAAAACAAACATATAAGAGCAAGGACAAAGATAACATTAAAGATGACATACTAAAGAAGAAAGAAGTTCAAAGGTGGGTGGGATTGTGAGTGGCAGTTTGAATGATTGTGATCAGGTATAAACATACTCAACCCTGCTTGAATGTTATCTATTAGCTGTAACACATAAATTCAATATACAATCATCTTTTATGAACCAGAGTAGTCCTCATCTCATCTTTTTTTCAACAATCTTCGAGACTCCATGGAAAAATGTGTACATACTTTAAGTTTCTACAAACAGTAGAATTGCATCTATCAATCAATCCACCCATTACACATATGGCTTCATCTGAATATCTGGAATAAAAATCTAAGAGGACATTCTATTCCATTAACATCACTATGTTACTGGAAGAAGAGTAGACCTCAGAGGCACCAGCACTACCTTCTGCCATTTCCTAAAAGCCTGACCAACTGTAATCTAATGTTACAATATCACTACTAGGGACGGGCAAACATTTTTTTGCGGATTAGAATCCACCTCGGATCGGCCAGTTCCTTTGGTCCACGGATGTCCGTGCTGAAAAAGGAGCACACCTGAGAGATATGCAAAGTATTTTTATATTAGTCCCATACTTCCTAAAAGGATTTCCATACCAACTATATAGAGTTGATCAGCCTAAGGCACCTACCTAATGACTGGAATGGTGTACAACCCAACAGGACTAGAAACCCACAACCCCTGCTTTTTTAGGCCATAGCGTGTCCCCCAAACAAAATCTTGCTACTGTAACGGTATTTCTGGCCCGGCCTGACCCACCCAATCTCACATTGGCCCCTGTGGTCTAACCGGACCCCATTACAGTGTAGATATGCCTGATGGTGCACCTGTTGGCTACAGGACTCCTGAGTCTCCCGCATGATGGTGTGTGGGGAGGACCCGTCAGACAGGCAGCTGAGGTAGTGTGCTGAGTCTCACCTAGTTCCAGTGCAGCGCCTCCACCTCACCAGGGTCCCTGCGTCCGCATGGGGATGATCCTGACGAGGAACTCCTCGGTGGTGCAACCTCCTGTATAATCATGGGACTCTCACACACAGGGGTTTCTCTGATCCGCTCCATCTTTATTGTCACGGTGGGCATAGCTGCCCTCCACAATGGGTATATTCAGCCAATCATCTCGCCCGTGCTCCCTTTAGATAGATATATCACCTAGATCAGGGATTCACTTATTCCCGCAGGAATCACTGTCCTGTGCCAGGTCCCTGGACACAGCCTCCCATGGAGTTACTATAACATAACTGACACTCTGATAGAACTTGAACTCCTTCCTCAGCTCTGACAAGAGCTGGAACTCTTCCTCAACTGAACTAACCCTCCTCCTCTCAGCAGAACTAACTTTTAAACACAGTGCTGTGCCTTATGTAAACTTCTGAGGCTGACACACCTCTGACATCACTAACCATGGAGTCAGAGCATGTGACCAGTCCCAGCCATACACAGGGCACCCCACCAGGGTGTGAGGGGAAACCTCCATAATTACTGCTGGCATGCCCACACTTACCAGGCCTTACTGCCAACAGGAGAGATGACTGTAGGCATTTTACATGACCGCTACACTACTTTCGGTTTAGGGTACCCCTGACTTACTGAGATATTTTCTTGAGTTTTGCCAGTATCCATCATGAGGAATCCAATATGGCACCACAGTTTAACCACTAGGAGGCCTCAATCAATGATATTGCTGCTCCCTGTTGGCCAGTATAGCCTGCAAATGTAAACAATCATATTGTTTCCCCAGCGTGAGATCAGAGATATGATTACTAGGCTTCACTTTCACTTTACTAAGGATCATATCAGCAGCCAGAACTAGCAAAGAGGCTTTCTTTGAAAATACCACCATCAAGATTTGTAACTCTTTTTCACCCACAACATCTTACATCACTCCATCAAAATGGCATACGGTATTAATGGGGGTTTCCATTTTGCCTTTAGGCATCATACAATGCTTTAAATATTTGATTCCCTTTTTACAATTGATTTGTTTTCGTAGTAGATTTGTTTATATTTTGATTAATATTATATTTTATAATTGAATATACATATATAAATAAAATATTTTTTTCTTTGCGTATGATGGATTTCAACCATTGATTACAATGAATTGATGCAACTGTAAATGGTTCATGAATTATTTCTGTATGTCATATAGTCAGAGCACAGAGAAACTTATTGTGCATATAGTTCTACATATACAAATATTTTCATATATAATTTTTTATATATTTTTATATACTGTATGTATTTTTCATGCGTAGATATATACACTGTCTGTGGAACTCTATGTTAAAATATATTAAATGTGTTTCATTGTCTCTTTTTTTCTGTATAAAATTCCACAGTTTTTCATCTTGGTAATAAATTTATCATCATTTAATTTGAATCAGGGGATTTGTATGATTTTGATTAATTGGTTAAATGACATGTTTGGTATACATTTGTTTTTAATTAGCAATGATTGTGAAAGAATAAAAAAACTTTGCAGTTACTCCTTGAAAAAGTGCCTGTTGGCGTGAAACGCATAGGAGTTTTTCATACCTGGCCTAATGAGTTTTTCACTAAATATAATTTATATCGAGACCTCTGAGAAATTATGAAGCCCTGAGGCTTTGGAACCTTGGAGTGGTGCTGTACCAAATTGCTCTCTGTGAACTTTTTATCGTGCAATGGAAGTTTGGATTCAGAATGCTCACTGTTTAAAAAAAGGCCCACAATTTATCTGATAACTATGCCAAAAAGAACCAGAACTATCTGGCCCTACTGACAGAAACCAACTACCTATGCATCAGAACAGTACATGGCTTAAAGCAGTAATAAAGAAAATAATAACAAAACAAGCAGACCCTGCTTGGATTACTGAAAAAAATAACAGCTAGGAGCTGACTCTACTTTTATCTTTATTAGCTTTCTCAAGTCCAAACGCTAAGCTGATTCAATCTATATTTCTTTGCTATACCAGACTGCTTTTTACCAGGGCTTACTAAAGACAAAATAAGTTTATTCAAGAGTGGTAAAAGGGAAACACCTGCTGCCGGACCCCAAGCCAGATTGTTAATATCTAACCTAAAGCCCGCTCATCACTTTCAGATACCATAGAAAAGAAACCTATTTCACTGGAGGACCTGTGGACCTGGGTAACATACAGTACCTAAGAAAATCAAAGTGGATTTATTTTGAGTGTGATGTGATGATGATATTTTAGGCTATGGAGATGAACATGACTTAAAAACACGAAATAACCGTATGTGCAAATCAGAAACAGTGAGTGATCAATTAAAAAAAAAAATGTGTATGGATGGGAGTAACGACAAGACATTAATAATGTAACTATATTGGAAGATAACACAGTGTTATCCTGAAACACAGTGTTATCCTGAAACACAATGTCATTAACCCTATGCTAACTAAATGAATTACTGCTGTAATTTTTGCATATGATTACCTTAGTGAATAAAGCATTAATTCAGGGCAAATAACGCCCGTTCTTTTTTTAGGTAACGTTATGTTATTTCCCTGATTTAACAGAGTTTAGCGAATTTAGTGAATTTTATTTTGAGATGTATTTCCTGTATAGTTGACGCACATCTGAAATTCACTGACATTTTCTTAATTGCACGCCTTGTTGTATTTCTTTTAGACTGAACAATTCTGCTGGTGGTGAGCAATTTATTTTGCATTCATGCAGAGCATACATGCTGTGATGCTTTAGCTAAATATTGTGGCGACAACTTTGTGAAATAATTACATAGCTTTCAGTGAAAATGTTTTTTAAGTATATTTTGAATACAAATGAAGAAGGAACATGACTTTGTGGGAAGAACATAATAAATAAAATATTAGTTTTATTACTTCTAATTTGAAATCAGAGTAGGGATTATATGAATACAATCTTAAACTACTTCCACAAATATGTATTTATTTTGGGGGGTTTGCTGTGACTTTTTGAAAAGTTACTAAATAAAAAATGTCATATCTTTAGGTAAAAGGGAAACACAAAATAACTTCAAACCTGTAAAGATTTAACCATAAAGTGTAAAACATGAAATATCCTGTTAAACAATAATATGCTTATTACAATATACTGTATGGAAAAATAAATATGTGCATTGATATAAATGCATTTAACCTTGGATCTTTAAATATACTGGAAAACGCATGTTTTTTTGTTACAAAATATAGAAATATGTTAGTTTGCTCTTTGTTTTTGTATTTGTACAGTATATACGGTGTATTTTGATGTGAAGCCATGAGCCTAAGTAGAAGATCAGTATTGTAAGATACCTCTGACTCTGTGCACACATTTTGTTGGTAGAAGAGAAAAAAAAAAGATGTCCAACCTTTTTTTGAAGATATCTATTGTATCTGCCATAACAGTCTCCATAGGTAATGAATTCCACATTATAACTGCCCTTACTGTAAAGAACTCTTTCCTTTGTTACTGGTGAAATCTTCTTTCCTCCAACCTTATGGTATGACCCTTTGTCGTTTGTACTGTCCTTGTGATGAATAGTTATTTTGAAAGCTCCTTGTATTGACCTAGAATATTTTTGTAACTAGTTATCATATCCCGGGCCTCATGCAGAGAGCATCGTTATTTCAAAACTCGCCATTTTTTGTTCAATTTCGCGCAGAAAACGGCAGAAAATGGCGAGTTACGAAAAACGCGCCAATTTTTTTTTTCTATGTCTAAAACTCGCCTCGCGGCTGGCGAGAACCTCCATCTCGCCATTTTTAAAACTCTCCGAATGCAGGGCCTCATGCAGAGAGCATAGAATTTTAAAATTGGCGAATTTCATAAAAAGTAGCTTTTTTGGAGAGTTTTATTCTCCATATGCAGAAAAGTGCGAATTCTGCTATGTTTAACATGGATACGTGTGGCGAGTTTAAATTGGCGAGATGCGCGCTTCAGAAACGTGTAAAAACAAATTCGCGCCTTTTTTTTCCCCTTTACTATAGGCGGCGAGCGCCATCTTGCCATCTTTTCCTGGCGCGGCAAAAATGCGAGAATCGCGCCATTTTTTGGCGCGAACAGCCGCTACATGCCGTTCGCACCTCTCTGCATTCGGAGAGTTTTAAAAATGGCGAGATGGAGGTTCTCGCCAGCCGCGAGGCGAGTTTTAGACATAGAAAAAAAAAATTGGCGCGTTTTTCGTAACTCGCCATTTTCTGCCGTTTTCTGCGCGAAATTGAACAAAAAATGGCGAGTTTTGAAATAACGATGCTCTCTGCATGAGGCCCGCAGAGAGGTGCGAACGGCATGTAGCGGCTGTTCGCGCCAAAAAATGGCGCGATTCTCGCATTTTTGCCGCGCCAGGAAAAGATGGCAAGATGGCGCTCGCCGCCTATAGTAAAGGGGAAAAAAAAGGCGCGAATTTGTTTTTACACGTTTCTGAAGCGCGCATCTCGCCAATTTAAACTCGCCACACGTATCCATGTTAAACATAGCAGAATTCGCACTTTTCTGCATATGGAGAATAAAACTCTCCAAAAAAGCTACTTTTTATGAAATTCGCCAATTTTAAAATTCTATGCTCTCTGCATGAGGCCCCCCATCGTAGATGCCTGTTTTCTAATGTAAACAAATATAATTTAGCCAGCCTCTCCTCATAAGTCTGATTTTCTATTCCCTTTGTTAGTTTGATAGCTCTTCTCTGCATTTTTTCTAGTTCCATAATGTCTTTTTTATGGAGTGGTTCCCCAAACTGTACATACAGCTTAACCCCATTATAGCGCGGTCCTCGGTGGTACCGCGTCTGCCGGAGGGGGAAATCTGAGAACTCTCCCAGCGTTCCCAGACCCGGTGGGGCAGTGGCAACAGCACGCAGCACTTACCCGGCATCTGGCAGCTCTTCTCCCTGTCTCTGCTTCCTGCTTCTGCTTCCTGCTTCTGCTTCCGTCTTGCGAGAGCAAGCTCCCTTAAAGAGACAGTGTGTCTCTAAGTGTGTGTGTGTGTATTTGACTGTGTGAGACTGTGTGTGTGTGTGTGTGTGTGTGTGTGTGTCAGTGTGTGTGTGCAGTGTGCTGTGAGTGTATGCAGTGTGCTGTGAGTGTATGCAGTGTGCTGTGAGTGTGTGCTGTGAGTGTATGCAGTATGCTGTGCAGTGTGCTGTGAGTGTGTGCAGTGTGCTGTGAGTGTGTGCACTGTGCTGTGAGTGTATGCAGTGTGCTGTGAATGTTTGCAGTGTGCTGTGAGTTTATGCTGTGAGTGTATGCAGTGTGCTATGTGTGTGTCAGTGTGTCAGTGTGTTTGTGCAGTGTGCTGTGAGTGTGTAAGTGTGTGCAGTGTGCTGTGAGTGTGTGCAGTGTGTAACGGGTATTTTCCCCACCCTATCACAGATTGTACTGCAATGGCGGAGAAACATATAATGTTACCATAGGTGTGGTGCATTACCTGTTGGCTCACAGGAGGGCTGAGCTTCCGCCATTGGGAAACCTGGGGCAATTATACTAGGGTACTCAATTACAACAATGCAGCGCCTCCACCTGCGATGGCTCCCACCAGAGGGGGAGTGGTTCCTCGCAGGACAATACACAATAACCACATACAACTGATTAGATAAGAACTAATATCTTTACTAACGTGCCTAGAAAACATGCAATATCAACCTATAGCAACAGGTGTCCCTCTCTAAAGGCAACCTGACTCGACGTCTCCCCGGACGCTAACTTGCACCAAGAAGGGCGTCCACACTTTATGCGTCACGGCGAACGCTACCACTTATGCGTCACAGCGGACGCTACCATCCCCACACAATGATTCCACCCCATGTCCGGTGAACCAAGCCCAAAGTTTCGCACTCCCAAGATATATACCAGCGTGTGTGTGTGTGTGTGTGTGACTGCGCAGCCACTATGTCTGGTGATAGGCCTTGTTGGTGCACGTGATATGATGAGTTACCTGTCCGGGCTCCAGCACGGGTGCCGCTATACCACTGGGTTTGGATCGCCGGGGTGTCCTCCGACGCTGGGTGAATTCCGGCGTGGATAATATCACCACTTCTACACGCCGTCTGTACCTTGGCGAGAACCGGGCTGAGATCCGCAGGCCGCAGTCAATCCTTGCTTGGCCTACGTAAAGATAGTCTAGCTCTCTCTCAGCAAACAATCAGTATGCTTGTTCACTACTAACACTAGATAAGGGGGCAGGGTCCCTAACCTAGGGCCTGTCCTTACCACACTCAGCTAGGATGACTCAGGGCTGTCTGGGGCCTAGGGTAGTACTGGCCTAGTGCCGGGAGTCACTGACTCCTGCACCCTACCTCCTTCCCTAGCTGCTCCTGTCACCAACTGACTAGCCTGGGCTCAGCGCGCGAAATGTATCTCTTTACCTTCTGAGACTTCCTAAGCCCTATTGGCTCCCTGGCATCATGGGGCCGCTCCAAAGGCTCATGGGACTTGGAGTCCCCTTACAGAGTCCTCCTCTCATTGGTGGCCGTTCGCGCGCTTGACTCACACATGCGCAATCTATACCAGGGCCTGCCATCGCATCTGCAGTCTGCGCCTGTGCGAAACACTGTCATGGCGGCGCCCTGCTCTGCGAGCCGCCTCTACCTGACTCGCACTATGCACACACACGCCCTACACCTTCCCACGCGCGGCTCTATTCTCTCTACCACCGTAGTGAGTGTCCCGAGAGGGGCTCAGCAACAACCTCGGGGGACCTGGCTACATCCTCCCCCTGGTAAAATCCCCAACGTCCTCGCTTGGGACACAACTCAATGTAACTATATACAGAAGTTATATAATGAAAATGCATTTGAAAACATAACTTAGCACATGCATGACTCTACACGATATTGCACAATTCTGTGAGCATCACAATCACAGATTGGATCTTGCTCCGAGAGCACTGCTGAGCCTCATAATGGGGTGCCCCCATTTGGTCATAGCTTACCCGAGTTGGAGGGTACCTGACCCTTTGGCTCCGTCAGAGCTGTTCTTCTGCAACTCCCTCGGGGGAGTAATAAACACAGTCCTGAGGCTCAGCCTCTTCCCTTGAGGGGAGAAATGTCTCTGGACAGCACAAAGCTCGGACTCTGTGGATCCAAAGGCTGGCCTGTTTGTGCCACCTTAGTAGGCATTGGCCTACAGGGCCCTTTACCCGTAGCTCCTCCGGGAGATGCCCCTTCTGTGGAGCAGTCCCTTTGAAAGGGTCCTTCCATAGGATCTTCAGGAGTTTCAGAGTGGGTCTCGTTATGGACAGTCTTTTGACCCAGTTCTGATAAGTCGGGCTCACCGTTGAGCGGTGTGGCCAGTATCTCGGTCTCTTCATCTTCCACTTGTGGAATGGGGAGAAGATGATTGCGGTGCCATACCTTTACCCGGCCTTCAGTGTCTTTGATGCGATAGACCGGGAGGCCAGGCATCTGGGATTCTATTTCATACACTCCGTCTCTCCATCGATCGGCCAATTTGTGTTTTCCTGGGACGCCCAAGTTTCGAAGCAACACAGCGTCTCCTGGCCGAAGTTCCCGATATCTGACCTTATGGTCGTATTGCCTCTTATTGTCAGCATTTAGCTTAGCGGTGGATTTCTCTGCCTGCTGGTACGCCTGCTGCAAGCTATCTTTGAGTCGTTGCACATATTTGAAATGGGTAGCATTATGTATCCCATCCGTCGAGACTCTAAGACGCACATCCACTGGCAATCTCGCCTCTCGCCCAAACATGAGGAAGTATGGGGAGAATCCAGTTGACTCGTGTCTGGTGCAATTGTACGCATGCACCAAGGCCTCCACGTGTCGACTCCACTCCGATTTCTGAGCACTCTGTAGTGTTCCGAGCATGTCTAGTAAGGTCATATTAAAACGTTCGGGTAGTGCATCTCCTTCGGGGTGATACGGGGTCGTTCGGGATTTGACAATGTTCAGCATTTTGAGCAGTTCCCTGATCAATGTACTCTCGAAATCCCATCCCTGGTCAGAGTGAAGGAGGTTGGGAAGGCCGTAATGTACAAAGTACTTTTCCCATAATATCTTCGCCACGGTGATGGCTTTCTGGTCTTTAGTAGGGAAGGCTTGAGCATACCGAGTGTAATGGTCTGTGATGACCAGCACGTTGCATATTCCCCGGCTATCAGGCTCAATGCACAGAAATACACACGAGGTCCATGGGACCAGAACTTTGTAGATGGCCCACGGGGGCGGCTCGTGTAGGCAGAGTCTTGCGCTGTATACACCTAGTACATCGGCGACAGTGACGCTCAACGGCATCTCGCATCTTGGGCCAAAAAAAATGATCTCTGACCAGCCCAAAGGTTTTGTCTGTACCATGGTGTCCATGATCATCATGTAGGGACTTGAGCACCAGGTATTGTAGGTTCTTAGGGAGGACTAGTTGTCGCCTATCCAGGTGGTTGTGATATTGCACCACCCGATAGAGTAAGCAATTGTCTATTTCGAATTTGTCCCACTCCCGCATGAGCAAGGCCACCAAATTATTGGGCGCGCGTTTAAGAAGGGCAGGGTTTTTCTTTTCAACGGCTCTCCGGATGATACAAACGACAGGGTCTCGTACTTGGTAGTCTACCAGATCCTTCCACCGTAACACCTTGTCATGCGTGATATTCATCCCTTTGGGATCGCAGTAGGCGGCTGGGACAGCCTGCGACCGGCATCCCAATGAATCAGCTACTCGTAATTCTGAAAAGGCCACTTGGCCGTTGACGATAGCGGCCGTGCTACACATAGCTTGCACGCCAGGTCCTGGGAGTTCCTCCCATTCCTCATCATCTGGAATAGCACTTAACCCGGGTCGTCTGGATAAAGCGTCAGCCCATATATTCAAAGGCCCCGACTTATACTTCATGGAGAATCTGTAATTGTTCAGGGCGGCCAGCCAGCGGTGTCCGGCGGCGTCCAATTTGGCCGAGGTATTGACGTAGGTGAGGGGATTGTTATCCGTCCTTACCTCGAAGGCAACACCATACAGGTAATCGTGTAGCTTCTCGGTAATAGCCCACTTGAGAGCCAGGAACTCTAACTTGTGGACGGGGTATCTCTGTTCACTGGGTGTCAAGCTGCGGCTGATGTAGGCTACAGGCCGAAGGCCCTCAGGGTGCTTCTGGTGCAGGACGGCACCCAGTCCATTGAGACTGGCATCCACATGCAGGACGTATGGCTGTTCGGGATCAGCATACGCAAGCACGGTCGCTTCGGTCAGACACTTCTTCAATTTCAGGAAGGCCTGCTCACACTCAGACGTCCATTTATCACCGAACGGTTTGCGTGCTGATACAGCCTTCTTCCCGGTGTCTGAGGGGTATATCTTCAACAGATTGTTCAGGGGTTTATCTCTACTAGAGTACCCTTCCACGAAGCGACGGTAATACCCACAGAATCCCAGGAAGGATCGCAGCTCTGTGACGTTCTCGGGACGAGGCCAGTTCACTACTGCTTCTACCTTGGCGGGGTCGGTGGCGATCCCTTGGGCGGACACTATGTGTCCCACGTAGGTAACTGAGGTATGGCAAAACCGGCACTTGTCTAAGGATAATTTCAAACCTTCGTTCCCCAGACGGTCGATCACTTTAAGTAACCGCTCTTCGTGCTCTTCCAGAGTCCTTCCGAAGACGATGATATCATCCAGGTATACCAGACACTCCCGCGGGCTCATGTCCCCGATAGTCTTCTCCATCAGCCGTTGGAAGGTAGCAGGCGCCCCACATATACCTTGGGGCATACGGGTAAATTGATAGAATCCCAATGGGCAGACGAAAGCTGTTTTTTCTTGATCTTCCGCATTCATAGGTACCTGATAGTACCCGGATCGGAGGTCGAGCACGCTGAACCATTGACTTCCATTCAGCGCATTCAGTATCTCTTCAATGCGCGGAAGGTTGTACTGATCCGGTATCGTACGATTGTTCAGAGTCCGATAGTCGACACACAGTCGTACGGATCCGTTCTTTTTACGCACCACCACTATGGGTGACGCGTAGGGGCCCCGAGACTCTGTCAAAATCCCGGCATCTTTCATATCGTGAAGGGCGTTCCTCACATCGTCCACATCCCGCGGGGCGATGCGGCGTGAGCGTTCTCTGAACGGGGTGGCATCACTCAGTCGTATGGTATGTTGGGCGCTGCGACTACACCCCACGTCCATCTCACTCGTGGAGAACACATGTCGTCGTTGAGTCAACTGCGTTGCCAGCCGCTCCTTCCACTGGGTGGACAGTGTCGACTCACCGAAGTTGAAATCCAGCTCGACTAAACGCTCATCCGCGGCCGCCGCCTTCACCTGAGGTGTGTCTGCTACAGGGCTGACCAGATATATGCCACCCAACTTCTGACCAGCATCAAAATCCATCGGGAAGGGAGAAATATTCTGCACATACACGTGGGTTCGAAGTGGAATCTTAGTTGCCCACTCCCTCACTTCCGGTAGTATCTTATATCCTCTCTGGGCTTCTTCTTCCGGGGTACTCTCCAGAGAGAAAAGCTGATCATCCCCATCTCGTTCAGGATAACAACACCAGATGGGCATTCTTTGTACTCCCCCTGGTAATATGACGATTATATAGATCTCCGTGTCGGTCCAGGGCAAATATCCGTTTGCACTCTTCTCTTAGGACCGCTAGCGGCAACTCATTAGTCTCTTTCAGGTACGCTCGGATCACCGCTTGTACTATATCAGCGTTGGTGCCTAAGATGATCGGGCACTTGCACTGGTCTTGGGGCTCCGGGCATACCAGGGCCGCTACATGCATGGGGTGTCTTTTGCCGGTATTCAGCTGGAGTATTTCCATTTTAACCCTTACAATCCCATCGAAGGGTAGTCTTCATTACTTAGCCCCCGTACGGTCACATGATCGGCCGCTCTCAGAGTGCAGTGTCGGAGGTGCTGTTCATAGAACGGTCGGTATATGATGGTCACTTGCGACCCTGTATCCAGTAGAGCCGACGCATAGATCCCCTCTACTAATACTGGTATGATAGCTGCATGGCCTACTTGGCTGTAAGCCTCCCGGTTGGGGGCGTCCTCCCCTGCGTCGGCACCTGCAGGGGCATTGGGAGTTCCCTGAGGGATCTCCACGTCAGACCCGGCGGCTTGTACTCGGCATACCATCGTCCGGGCTGGGTTTCTTCGATTGGGAGTTTTGTCCTCGGGGAGGTCCTCCCTTTCGGGGCAAGCACGGGTGAAGTGGCCCTTCTTACTGCAGGTATAGCAAAGGAGGTCTCTTGATTCAGAACGGCCCCGATACGGGGAGGGGAGTTACGGTTGGGCCTAGCTTTGGGGCCCGAGCCCTTAGTTGCGACCTCCTCTTCTGGGGTCGTGGGGTTCTTGGCCTTGGCCCCAGCGGCTTTAGTCGGGTCACTGGTGGAAGGCTCCTTAACCTTGGCGGGAGTATGCAATCGAGCGTAGGCTTCATTTTTTTTTATCTCATCCACTAGATCCTCCCAGCAAGGGGGATCGCCTCGCATCAGGGAGCACTTAATCATGATGGCGATAGAATTGTCGGGAAGTGCTCCTTTCAGGAATTGATTCCAGCAATACGCATCCACCTGTGTGGACTTAATCTGGTCTTGTTTACGCATCTCCCATAGGACAGCCCTAATTCGTTGGAGATAAACAGATAGCTCCTCCCCCAGCTTCTGACGAAGGTTGAAGTACCTCATCATCAGTTGTCCTTCGTATTCAGTTCGCCCGTAAGCCCGCTCAAGAGTCTCTAACATTTGCTGAGCGGTGACATCTGCATGTTGATCCTTAGCCAGCCGTATGGTGGTGGAAGCGGGTGGCCGCAGGCATTCCATTATGCGTTGTCATTTGGCTAGCTCAGGGCACGTCCACTCTTCTACAACCTGTGAAGTATACTCTATCCATACTTCAAATGCTTCTTCGCCCGCCGGGGTCGGTTTAGTCCCCGAAAAGATTTTCAGTTTGCGATACTGCTGTTGGATCGATGCTTCGGCCTTGGCCCCTCCCAACTCGGCAATACTCTGAACTAGCATTCGGATTTAATTTCCCCCGATAGCAGGGGGCTGGGCAATACTGAGTGGTGGACTGTAGTCGGTGGCCGTACCTAAATTAGACTCACAATAACTCACGGGAATATTGGTGACATTTTAGGAAGATTGTTGGACAGGGCACCCCAGGTCTAAGATCTCAGCAGCGTCTCCAAATGTAACTGGTGGACCCCCTTGTCTGACCCACCCAATCTCACATTGGCCCGTGTGGTCTAACCGGTCCCCATTACGTGATCGTGTATGGTGGTGCACCCGCAAGTAACAGGACTCCTGAGTCTCCCGCTTGATAGTATTAGGGGATGTCATCAGGACAGGTAGCTGAGGTAGTGGGTGCGAGTCCAACTTACTTCATGTGCAGCGCCTCCACCTCATCAGGATCTGTGCTTCTGCAGGGAGATGGTCCTGGCGAGGAACTCCTTCTTGGTGGTGCCATCCACTGCTGAGTAACTTCACACTCACACAGTGGATGTATATGCGAACAAGACATCTTTATTTGCATGGTATGGGCCAGCTGCCCCTCACAGATAGCAACTCAGCTGCTCATCTCTGTGCAGCACTCCATTAGGAAGGTCCCTTCTCCCTAATAGAGCTGCTTTCCACCTTTACTCTCGAAGAGATTCCCCAGCTTCTCTGGCTGCTGTAATCTCCTCTCCTGAGCTGCTTTGTCTCTCTCAGCTCCTCTCTTGAGCTGCTCTGTCTGTCAGCTCCTCTAACTCTGCTGCGTCTGCTCACTGACTCACAGCTAGCAGGAGACACTGCAAAACTGTTGCAAACCTTCCCTTGCCTCTAACTGAACAGAGGCAGCACAACAACAGGAAACTGACTTCTAACTTTAGGCAGTGCTGTGTCTTATACCACCAACCAGAGAACAAACCTGCTCTGTACCACTAAGTGGGGGCACATTGCATGTTGTCACTTCCTTTGGGGATATATGACACCTCACCAGGGTATGAGGGCAAACCTCATTGATTGTTGCTGGCAATCCTGCATACTTACCAGGTTTACTGCCAACATGAGAAAGAGATATGTACACCAATCTTAGACATGGCTACAAGTGTGCTGTGTGTATGCAGTGTGCTTTGAGTGTGTGCAGTGTGCTGTGAGTGTATGCAGTGTGCAGTGTGTGTGCAGTGTGTGTGCAAAAAAAACAACTTTTTTTTTTTTTAATTCGGGGTCCACACTCAAACCACGTTATAAGTGGATCCGCGTTATAGCGGATCGAGCTATAACGGGGTTGAGCTGTTTATACATGTATATTCAAGGTGTGGTCTTATAATGCTTTAGATAAATCGAGGAGCAGAAAAGGCAGTGCACAGCAGAAAGATGCAAAAATTGGCCTGTAGAGCACAAATAGAAAAAAGTCTTTAGTTAGAACATAAATAAAAAAACGGAGGACCACTAGGTCTCTCTTACGTATTTCACACTGGGTAGCACTTTATCAAAGTGTACATCACACTAAAAGCAATCAGGATATTTATACTTATTTACTGCTTTGTATATCATCGGATGAGGCGCCGGGCATGACTACTTGTGCACCTGGGACTATAATAGGCTAAGGTAAAGAGATGATATCTACAGTAAGCCAAAGGGAAACATATGTTATAGATTGGTGCAAGAAAACAAAGCTAGCTGTGAACAGCAATTTTGAACGGTCATGACAGGCTCCCCCAACAATGACAATACTCAAAGAATTAAAAAAACAATAAAACAAACACAATTAGAATGCAAATACCAAAAAAAAAGCCAAATCACTTACTAATGGTTTATACAGTGGCATAAACCGGGACATGCGGCAGAATATCAGAATCCGCGGTGTCTCAGAAACGGTTCTTCCTGGCCACCTCCGGGCATACTTACTAGATTTCTTTACCTCAATCTGCGATGGTCTGGGGGAGAAAGATCTCGAAATGGACAGCTCATCGCGCGCTTGGCCTGAGGTCGGAAGACCCAAAGCGGAGGAGGGATGTTGTCGTTCGGCTCCACAGTTATTCCACCAAAGAAAAGTTAATTGGAGCATGTCGGGAAAAAGACCCCATTCAATTTCGTGAAGAACCCCTCCAAGTGTTTAACGATTTGTCTAAAACTACGATAAAACGGCGCAGGGAACTAAGACCTCTAACCCTTCTTCTGCGGGTCAATGGTATTAAATACAAATGGGGGTTCCCGTTTAAACTTACCGCAAACAAGAATGGGAAGTACCTCAGCATACGTTACCCCGAAGACATGGCTCAATTTGCACGTGCCCTGGGTTTGGACCCCCCATTGTCTTGGATCGTTGAGACCCATCGTCCCCAGAGCCTGGAGAGTGAGGACCCCCCTGTCAGGACCTCGGAAAGACTGGCGGCCCTGAAACAGCTGAGGATCAAGTAAAGTCTTCCACACTTACCGATTACACCTGCCGTCTGGAGACGCCGAACACAAGTGCTCCCATCCTGGAGATTGAGCCCGACCATGGCCCCGTGATTGCTGCCCCAACTGAGCAGCTGGTTTCCCGATCCCCCTTCGGATAATTTCTCGGAAGGAGGAGCTGCTGATCCGGAGAGGCAGCGGTTTAAGCGTGACCTCTCCCCCCCTTCCCTCCTGCTTTCTCGCCCTCCCTCAGCTGAGTGGAGGGAGCTGCGTGAGCCCCTAGATGATTCGGCCGTTACGAAATCGAGCCTCGGACAGATGCCTTCTGATGGTCTCAGAGGGAGGTGGTTGAGGCTCCCTGGTCGGGGTGGGGGGTGGCTTGGGGTTCTCCCGTTTTTGTTTTGACGGAGTGGGGTTTTCCCCCCCCCTCCCTGGTTGGTGTCTCCACTGACGCTCCCCCCCCCCTACAGTCTCTTACGACCCAAATGTTTTTGCCCTCCCTCCTGCGGATTTGTCCCTATCAACCCACGGGCATTGAGGGCCCCGGTGGCCCGAAATACTGGAGAAAGCCCGGTCTGCGGGCGAACAAAGAACTCTGTCTGCAGAGGGCTGAGACTTATGGATTCCAGACGAGATTTATCCTCCAAAAGGTCTTGTAACGGATGACTGGGGACATGTTAACAATTATAGTTACGGTTGAGATTAGGTTGTATCTATAAGGTTATGTTTTTTGTTAATGGTTTCTGATATATGGGTATATTTAAGAGAAGTTACACCCCCTCCCCCCCTTCTTCCCCCGTCTGCCCTTCCTCTCTTCCTGCCCCCGTTCCCACCCCTCCTTGCTACCTGTTCCCCCCGTGATTCCACCTCCCCTCCTTCCTTCCCCATATGCCATACCCCCTTCTCTCCCCCAGGGTCACGCTTCCCCATTTGTTTAAAGAATGGTTTAGCCAGACCCCTCAAGGGAGAACAGGATTCAGCTAGACAAACTAATTAAAGTTTAAGGTGTTAAAATGCACTCAGTAGAGCTCTTAGAGATTTTCAAGGTAACATAGAATTATCATACTGCGTCCACTTTTTCTCCCCCCCTCCTCCCTGACAATCTCACTGCACAATTTATGATGTTTAGATAACCTAACTGAAAAATGTAGTTCACATGAACAATATGTAGCTGAGTTCAAAGGTACCAACAAGATTCACACTGGTATATGGTACACAGAGAGAACAGTAACAAGATGGATATTTTTTTTCCTCCCATTTCTTCCACCCCTCATCCCTCTCTGCTTCCGCCCCCCTCTAGGCTCAAAGGTGGTTTATGTATGCCTGCAAGACAAAATGTATGATGCCTGGAGAGTATGGCAGTGATTAACAAATGCTCCTCTAGACAATGTATATCCAAGTCAAGTATGTCCAGTAGAAGCTTTAAAGAGGTTTTAAAATGGGATTATACTTCTACCCTTACCCCTCCCCCTCTCGCCCCTCACTTCCTCCCCCCCCTCTCCCCTTTCTCCTCCCTCCCCCTTCTTCCCCCTGCCCCTCCTCTCCCCTCCCTCCAAGCTACAGGTTATCTACAGTAACAACCCCAGTGCACTGATGTCTTATTGTCTTAAGCGCAAATTATTAGACCAATGTTTAACAACCTGTTCCTCCTTCCCCCTCCCTCTTTCCTCTCTTTTATTTTTTTTTAACTCTCTGCCCCACTTACCATATCCCCTTAAAATTATGTTTGAATTACAGGAAAAGTGCAAGTCTCTGTATATTTAAGGGTCCACACCTCTCCCGGGCCCCCTGGTTGTAGTCGCCAGACCTACCCTCCAAGGGCCTTAAGCCCTAAAAAGCCGGTTCCTAGTATTTATCCGGTTTCAATCTTTTAAGGCCTTGTTTTTTTAGGCCTATTTTCTTTCTTTACTCACACCTGCTGACACTGTCCCAGCAGGCCTGTACCCCCCTCCCTTCCTCCTCTCCCTTGTGGTCTGCCCCCCACCCTTGTCAGCCGAGGCCAACGTTGTCCTAAGAGGGGTCTCCACGATCTACTAGCCAAACGGCTCCAGCCTTTTCTGGAACTAAAGCAGGACCTCCCTAGTGGGAAGGAAGAGGTCTCAAAGCTCCATACGAAATATAGACATTATGGCTAACCAATCAGCAATTAAGCTGATATCTCTTAACGTAAAAGGGTTTCAAAACAATAGAAAAAGGAGACTAGCTCTTCAGGATATGAAAAAATCCAGTGGTGATATTATATTCCTTCAGGAGACGCACTTCACATCCCAAGACCCGCCTAAAACATTTAAAAATGTATTTCCAATGAGCTTTTACTCATCATTTAGTAGTAAAAAAAGGGGAGTCGCAATTCTGATTTATCAAGGAACCCCGTTCAATCTAATAAAAACAAAAACGGACCCAGAGGGTAGATTTCTAGTGGTATATGGCTCACTCTCCGGTTCGGCAGTCGCCCTGATTAACCTCTATGCCCCAAATGAGAACCAAACAGATTTTCTAAAAAAAAGTATTAGAGGAAGTAGATCCCAAGTATCTATCTTCAATAATAATAGGTGGGGACCTAAATATGGTGCTAAACCCTTCCAAAGATAAATCATTTATCCCAGGCCGCCCACATTCTGCCCAATCCCAGAAAACTGGGAAAAAGTTTAAAGATATCATAAAGGAATTTTCCTTGATGGACATTTGGAGAGCCCAGCATCAGGGGAAAAAATATTTCACTTTTTATTCGGCCCCTAACAGACCTATTCGCGTATAGACTATTTCCTGGCAACCAAGAACGTCTTAGAGGCTGCCTCCACTTCAGATATTGACCCGATTACGTGGTCAGACACGCACCTATCACTCTAACCCTCTCTATTCCATTTGTGAAGGTAACCTCTTATAGTTGGAAATTAAACGATTCTTTACTGAATCACCCAGAAGTGGAGAGGGAAATCAAAAAAGCTCTTCAGGACAATTTTAGACAATCTCGGATCTGTTACATCCCCAGCGATCTTGTGGGAAGCCCATAAGGCTGCAATCAGAGGCAACTTCATCTCAATTGCATCCCACAGGAAGAAAATCAAAGCAAAGTTACTTAAGGAGTTAACAGACAACATTATTAAATTAGAGCAACAGCACAAATCTAACCACTCAAAGAAAATTTATAAAATGCTGACCGTTACTAGAAACGAGTTAAAGCAAATTTGATTAGAGTATGTAGAAAAAGCCCTCAAATGACTAGCCAGAGGTACTATGACAAAGGCAACAAGGCCGACAGACTTTTTGCTAGCAAGTTAAGAGGAATACAAAAAAGATCTCAAATAACTGCGATTAAAAATAAGTCTGGTGAGATATTATATAATGAAAGGAAAATAGCAGTAGAATTTACCAAAGTTTATACTTATCTATATAACCTGAGAACACAGGTTGGAGCCCCAGAAACCACAGGGTCTGAGGCAATTACAAATTATTTAGATGACTGTTGTCTCCACTCACTGACAGAGGAGGAAAATGTTTCACTTAATGCCAAAATATCAATGGAAGAACTGTCCGCGGCAGTGAAATCATTAAAAGTCTCCAAAGCGCCGGGCCCTGATGGCTTTACAAATGTTTATTACAAGAAATTCCTACCAATACTATCCACCCATTTGCTAAATTTGTTTAACTCATTTATGGAGGGAAATCCAATCCCACCATCGATGTCCCTGGCTAACTTAGCTATCATACACAAAGAATGGAAAGACCCGACACAATGTGGACGTTATAGGCCAATATCACTCTTGAATAATGACCTCAAACTGTATAGCAAGATATTGGCGAACAGACTGAATCCCATCCTACCTAGATTAATAAATACTGATCAGGTTGATTTGTATCAGGCGTCAGGCCTCAGATAACACCCGTAAGATAATTAATATACAGTGGCATAATTATGCTTACTTCCCTTACATCGATTCCCCGTATTATTCACAATAAGATCTTATTTGCCTTTGCAGCTACAGCATGACATTGGGCACTATTGCTAAGCCTGCTGTCTACAAGCACTCCTAAATAGAGCTTGGCAAATCTGCCCAAATTCGTTTCCTGGATTTTCGCTGATGTTACCCCCAAATCTGTTTCACGATCTAAAATCCGTAAACGGTTTTGGGCAGTTTCAATCCATGTGGATACATCAAAATCCGCCATTGGATACAACCTATGGACAGATTTGTAGAATCCAATCCGTGGATTCAACAATCCGTTGGCGTATTCTTATGAATCCGCCAACGGATTGCGGAATCCGCGGATTGGATTCTACATATCTGTCCACGAAGGCGGACTCCACATAGTGTATTAGTAATAATAATAAAATTGTGAGGATCGGTCTTAGGTCCCACCTCTGTGACGTGCCCCGTGATGCCACTGGTGACACACCTCGCGGTGACAGGATTGTGCATAGGCGCTGTTCTACTGTTGTCAGGCAAAAGGACTTAATCAGGCGTTAACACTGACAGCAGGATAACCATCTCATCTACTTCACCTGCGGTGCTTACTTCGCCTCCTGACAATTGAGTGGGCGGATGTCAATCAGCATTCCCAGCCATACAACTCAGCGTGGATTGGTTCTGCTATCAAAAGACAATCATGACAGTCAACTTTGTGCCTTTCCCCTGATTGGCTAACAGTCCTTTATATGTTCACCGCTCCCTGCTCCAAATCGGCTGAGCATAGTAGTTCTAACCTGCGACGAAGTGCTACCCACAAGCACCCAGCTTGCCGTGTCCTGCTTTGCCTTGTTCAATTCTGCTAACCTTGTCTTGTCTCCTAGTATCCTCGACTTCGGCTTGTACCTGGACCCCTGCCTTCTCTTATCTACGACCTCAGCTTGTACCTGGACTCCCACCTTCTCTACACCTCGACCTCGGCTACGCATATCGACTATTCTACATCTTTAATCCTAGACCACAGTGAGTATCGACACTATACAACTTCTTCTACCCTGATCAGGCCACACGACTACTGATCTGCACACTGGACGCAGTCACGCGGCTGCAGGTTGGTGTATTCTGAATCTCCACCTCAGCCTCGTGGTTCTGTCCTGTTTGTGGCATGCACCCTTTACAAAAATATCCACAAAATGCTAATCGCCCTTTTCGACATTGATACGCTGAAATCCGCGGATCAAATGACCCGGCTGATCCCCTGCGAATCCAAATTCTCAAAAAACAAATTTCCCTTCTCCATCATGGATTCACAGAAGTTTGCCCCATTTCATTTGTAAATTGCCTATTTTTTTTGTTTCCCAAATGCATAACCTTACATTTACTCAGAGAGGTGAGAAGAGAGACTTGGAGGAGTTCTTCCAATTCATCAATCAAAATTCATGCAATCTCAAATTTACACATAGAGTATAGAAAAAATTAAAACATTTTGATAACTATATGACTATGAGGAACATTTTTGGAGAGGAAATATGATGAGGCAGTATAAACAAGGCCATCAGGAAAGTTGATGAAATAGGTAGAACAGATACGATAAAATACAAGGATAAAGAACACCAAAATACAGTGGTCGAAAAACAAGATTTCATACCATTCTTTACTGGTTATAAGAGTAAATACATTAATAATAGAACAATTCTGCAAAAGCATTGATATGTTCTACAAAAGGATGAAATTCAAAGGTCAATCATTACTGAGAAACAAAAATTAATCTTCTCCAAAGCACCATGTCTCAAACAACAACAAGTACCCAGCTTTCTCAAACATAAAAGAGAAGACTGTTTGCTAGAAAGAGGATCAAAAGGCTTCTTTGGATGTATCGATTGCAGGGCATGTAACTGCAACCCTTCACAAGATTGTAAATTTAAATAATACACATTCGATAAAGCTGGAGAAAAATATTCAATAAAAGAGAATACAGTTTATCGTGCAACAGTAAAGAGGTGGTGTATCTCCTAGAATGTAGTTCTGAAAAACAATGTGACCTATTCTATAAGCCATCATAAAAAAAAATCACTGGGCCACTTACGCCACCAGTTTTTTGAGCCTTACTATCACGGTATTCAGAAAGCCTTGAATACCTGCGATAGCAAAATGCCCAAAACTGGCGAGTAGCCAGCGAAGTGATGTTCGCCTGTCTCAAGAGGTTCACCCGGCTGCACAAAGAGCTGCACAAAGAGAGACGCCTCTCCCTGCGCATACCTCGCCAGCGATCACAGTGTTTTAATAAAAAATGTCATACTAGTGTAGGTGAGCAGGGGGTCTCCGGAGAAGAACTGCATTGATTTCAGGTCCGAGGACCTCTGTTTCCCGAGATACAGGCCCCGTTATTAAAACAGCTTCATTATCTTAGCGGCTAGCCGCTAAGGAAATGAAGGGGTTAACCACCAGGGCCCAGCTTATTGTGGGTAGCGGGGGTGGGTGATGGTGATATTTGGCCCTCGGTAGGTGTTTAGGCCTTGCGGGGGGGTTGTGGGTGGAGTTAACCCCTTCATTACCTTACCGGTTAATACTGCTAAGGTAATGAAGGGGTTAACCCTTCCCGTTACTGCCCGGTAGGCCTAAACATCCATCCTTGGGGCTACTTTCCCCTTCACCCAATCCCTGTACCCAAAATAAACAAAAATACACACAACAACCCTACTACACACCTCCTCTACCCCCAACAACCCCCTCTCCCCCCAACTGTACAGTAATGGGCAAATTACTATTATCTAGATATGTCCATGTGTTATAGCCATGTTGTTTTAAGGATGTGCCGTACCTTCCTTGGAGATGATGTCACATCCTTAAAAAAAAAAAAAAAAGCCTGTCACATGATACAGCATCCCATCGGATTGGAGCAGTACCACCTGACTCTAAAAAGTGATGTCACAGGCCCTATATATAAGGCCTGTACATCTAATTTTAGAGGAAACTCTCGACGTGGCAACATCCATTTTGGATTTACATTGGAGTTTTGGATTGAATGATAGAAAATAGAAGATTAAATATAAGATGAAAATAATGACAGATGAAGATAGAAGAAGGAGAAAGAAGATGGAAGGAAGATTTTCGTACCTGATGCTGTTTTTTTTAGAGGATGGAGTCGGATTGCAGTGGATGACGTCGCCATCGAGAGCTTCCTGATACGCTGGGATTCGGAGGGGAAGACTTCTAAAGTTAAGATAAATATTGAATGTATGTTTAGCAGGGCCCCACTTCTCGGCGCTCTGCTTTTCGGCGATCCGCTGATACGGTGGCACCGAGAAGGGGGCTGCCATGTTCAATTTGAAATCGCGCATGCGCAGAACGGGCGGGTGCGCCCAGTGCGCATGCGCAGACCGCCAGCTGCGTGCACAGACCGCAGGTTGCGCACGCAGTGTATAGATCGCACATGCGCAGAATGGCAAAAATGCCGGTTTGCGCATGCGCAGCACTGAAAATCGCCGGATCCGCTTTCCGGCGATTTTCACTATACGACGGGCCCCTGGAACGGAACCTGCTGTATACCCGGGGCCCTGCTGTAAATGTCTTTTTTCAGGTTTTTTTTATGGCATTTATTTATTTTTCAATGGTTTTATTTAACTTGATTCCGCTGTTTGTCTGTCGTAGTCAAATCTTGTAATCAAATTAGTCCACTTCCCGTTGTCCAATCGGTCCTAAATTTTGCACACGTACTCAGATCTGGAGACAATGCATGATTGCTATATAAAAATCGGCATCAATCAATTAATTGGGTACGCTACCCAATGTCCAGGTGATTACGTGCCAAGGACTGAATGGCATGGGGGTTGTAGAAAATACCATGTCGCTAACGTAGCAATCTCGGGGCACCGGGGAACCGGGTACACCCTGTTGTATAACAGCCTTACTTCTCTACAAGGACCTCTGGGGGTTGGGACCGTTATCTGTCCTATATTCGTGGGAACAAAAATGGAAACCAACAAATCAAACAAAAATCTCTGAACTATGGTAACGAAAAATGCTAAACAAACAACGGATCATCGGAACGGAAATCGAAAAGAAACTGCAACGCAACGAAAGCGACGGTTAGAAAAGGCTCGGCAAAAGTACCAAGAAAAGCGTGCAAATGAAGATGAAGAGGTAAAGCGTGCCAGACTTGAAAAACGACTTCATCGTTTCAATGATGAAACACTAGAAGCTTGTAATGCTCGATTGCAACGAGATCGTGAATATAACTCGCAACCTAGAGATGGAGAAACACCAGAAGCACGTAACGTTCCATTGCAACAAGATCGTGAACATCACATACAATCAAGAAATCAAGAAACACCAGAAGCTTGTGATGCTCGATTGCATATTTCAAATTTGACGTGAAGAAAATGATGTGTCACGCAAACTGTTCAAGATCTGCATGAGAATAATGAAGGAGTGATAGGTTTCAGCTAGTGAATGTGTATTCTGATTATGTCATCTCAACCTTCAAGCGAGTTCAAGAAAATGTGTCTTCCTCAATACTCTTAAACCCGACCAGCGATACAGAATGTTGAGAATCAATAAACAAGGTCAACCATCTGAATATTGTGCCAACATCCCACTACTGTGGAATAAACTCAAACCATCTCTTGCTGCAAGTCTATAAGTGTAAATGTTCAACGTTGTGACTGCTTGATGAGGTCATCGATGACCTCACAATGTTGTGGTCAGCTGCCTATTAGAGAGGATTGGGGTTAATTACAATGCATCTGACCTCAGTTACTTTATTAGAGAGGGTTGGGGTCCCGCAGATTTTCACAATATAATTATAGGGTACCTTAACAACAACAACAACAAAAAATAAACTCCTTAAAAAATAAATTTTTAAAACCAACGGTTTTATTTTTAAGTGACCTAAAATTAAAAAAAAATACTTTTTTTTTTCAGCTGTCACCAGCTGATCAGAATATTTTTGGACATTTGTAACTAAAAAATAAAACCGTGGGGCGCTCCTTTAATATCAGTATTTTTTTTATCGACGACCAAGAATAGCTAAGAAAACACCAACTTACTCAATAGCATAACAAAATACTATAAGATTTGTAATAATATAGCAGGACTATCTCTATTTGCTATTACCAATCTCATGATGGTACTTACTGTAGTTGGTTGAGATGGCTTGATATCTTAGTAGCACATTTGGAATCATCAAAAGTATTCCATGCTAACATTCAAATATTTAGGTTTGAAGAGTTGGAACAAAGTACAATATGAAATGGCTTGTAGCGTTCCTTTGTAAACTAAAGTCTCACAATATGAAGGCAGTGGTATTTGATATCACAAAAAAATAAAAAGGTAAGTTGTAAGATCCTAGGGAATGTAGAATATGCATCATATGGAATATCACGTATCAATAATAAAAGCCTAGTATGAAATTATAATACAAAGTTCACAATTGATCTGCAAATCTTGACGAGAAAATGTTACTTATCAAAAGTGAAAACTTAACAACATAAGTAATAAGTCTTTCACGCAATTGAAACGCACATGTCGACTTGATTATGATAAAAACATTTAAAAATACATCAAGAATAGCTAAAATAATTACAATTACAAATACTTGACAAATACCTTCAAAATAATTTTAACAAAATACACTTTTTATATTATCGGATAAGCAAAGATAGATTCTATAATCAATATATAATCATTACATGTACATGTCATTTATGTACTTATCTTCCCTTCCACTAATATACTCTGACCAAGAATAGAAGTTGCCATAGGATGTTCACAATAATGGGTATAGGTATAGTTTTGATCACTTTGCATTCAACTGTTCTTAAAAAAGCAGTTCAACACGGATACCAGTAGAAAGACCTAGTAATACGATTTAAGAATTATACTCAAAACACTTGTAAATGTTCTACACTTCATGGCAAACTTAAATGACATCATTATCAACATTTCACTTCTACTAAAAATTATTACAAATTATTTTGAGATAAATTGTATCATGGAAATAAAATTATATCAAACTCAACAATTGTAAAGCAACTTATTATGCATAAAAAAGAATTTCAGGAGCGCCCCACGGTTTTATTTTTTAGTTACAAATGTCCAAAATTATTCTGATCAGCGTTGTGATGGCTGAATAAAAGGTATTTTTTAATTTTTTAATGCACTTTAAAATAAAACCGTTGGTTTTAAAAATTTATTTTTTAAGGCGTTTATTCTTTTTCCTTTTAACAATTGAACATGCATTTTGTCTTTCTTCTAGTAGTGATCTTATATCTGATTCACTATTGGGAACTTTCTGTGATATCCTCGCACCATAATTTGAAACAATAACTTATATCACGATTATTGTTAGTGATTTGCCAGCCTTCTACCTGTCAGTTTTAAGAACATTGAATTATTTTAGTTTTACAGCTGCGGCCCCCTTTATCCTAATGCGGCCGTAGCGGCGTAACTCTGATAACCGCCGGCAGATTCAGTATATTTTCTTTTTTTCCGGAATATGTTCCGGTATTTTAGCACTCGGATTATTAGCATATTATTAGCGCTGTCTGCAATACCGTCTAAAAACTCAGGTGGGCGTTTGCGAGCTGTTGTCTTCAAAGTCTAATACTGTAGCAGTTCAACCTACGTCAGTACACAGTCTGTGTGTGCTTGCGCAGTAATTGTAAATTTGCATATTTATACATGCATGTACAGTACTGTATGTCTGATTTGAACATTGTTGAAACGCATAGGCATGTACTGTAACAGTATCACATTTCGGCGTACACAGCGCTCTCCCCTCACTCGCCCCCGCACAGACACAGGCTAATGTACTGCACTGCTATATTCCAACTTCTTATCTTATCTACAGTACACCTCTCCCACACCATTCCTTTGAATGGATGGCTTTCTGTCTTTTCTCGTCATTTTTTATTTGTATTTTCTCAACATGTGCCTGCCTAAACCATCTTGATATTATGATATTCAATCGGTGCTGTAGCTTTTGACTGCGACACTCTGCGTTTGACTGCACAAGATCTGTGTGATTTTTATGTATTTGGGGGTGTGGGGATCAAATCATTATGATTACCTGTTGAAAATATGTCATGTCTTTGAACTACAGTACAGCTAATCCTTCATGCAGCTTTACCCCCCTCACCCCCACAGACACACACAAGGCTCTCTCAAGGATTTCAACCTCTTATCGACACCTCTCTCAGACCATTCGTTAATTTTCCTATTGTTGGCTTTGTGTAATCCTCTTTGGGAAGGGAGCCAGTTGAGGATTAATGTGCATGCGTGTATAACTTCACATTCGTTTTCAAATGCTTGGCTAATCCCTTATGTTAATCTGATTATGTAACCAATTAATAAAACTGTATAGCTTCTTGAAGAATCCCCCCCACACACATTCACAGTGAATTTAAAGTTCAAAGATAAATAATCTGAATGTAATTAAATATGTATTTTATTTTATTAGGAAAGAAAAATACAAATAATCATTGAGAGAGGGGGGGGGGGTTGTGTAAATCATGACTGGAGATACACTATTGAAGTATGCAGAAGAGAAATAACAAAATAGTACAGCACAGTTGAAAATTGAGGGCCGGTGGATAATCATGAATAATGCACATTGATAATAATAATAAAAACAGTAATATAAATTTTCCGTCTTTATCTTCTTCCTCATTCTGTGTAGTTCATTGAGAGAGGGGAGGTTTTGTGTAAATCATGACTGAACTTTAGACACACACAGTTCACACAATTTACACATGATACCCCCCCTCCCTTTCCATCCTTTTTTCTCTCAAAAGACAAGAAAAGAAAAAAAATGGTGCAGTTATGTGCATACAGTATTATGGCATTGTGTACTGTATAGCTACTCCATATTGGACTACAGTATGCAGTTAGTACTGTCAAACAAGTCTATATTGGAACTACTGTATACTGTAACTACTGTTAAATACTTTGTAACCAGATGGCTAGTGCTGCCCTCTCAGGAAAGAAAAAAATTGTGCAGTTAGGTGCATGCTGTAAAACAATCTGTGGCATACTTACGTGTATCATATTGTACTTGGTGTGCCTGTACTTACCGTACTACAGTACAGTACTGTACCATACTACCTTCCTGATGCTTGCCCATTATGCTCTATCACAATGGGCAACACAATCACAATATGGTCAATATATTTATTACATCGTTCCACGGTGAGTACATCGTTCCAAAAACTCATTATGTCTTGCACCAACTCATCCTTTTTGGAGGGTTTCACGACTTTTCAGATATGATCCTTCAGCTGATGCCAGACAATTTCGATTGGATTGATGTCTAGCGATCTGTCATTGGAGGGGGGAAAAAAGGAAAATTAGTTAAAGAGATACACAGTAAACAGTGGGAAAAAATGAGACACGGTTACCGCACTTACTCCGCTGGCGTCTTCAGCCAGTTGATACCGCGCTCAAGAATATGCGCTGTTGATGCGGTGTGCTTCGGATCGTTGTCCTGATAGAAACGGTGACCATCTGGGAACTCATGTGTGATGTATTCCACAATCACAGGCACAATTTGCTCTTGGAAAAAAGCTTTATTCATGATTCCTATAACAAGAAAAGAAAAGTGCTCAAAATACTGCACACTAGTACAGTACAGTACAAAAGCGTGTGACTTATTTTACCTTCAAAGATGACAATGCATCCCGGTCCACGCCTAGAGATGGCACCCCACACATGCATCTTCACTGGGTGTTTTGGACGCGGCTTCATAGATATGCGACCTTTTTTGTGGAATGCAAAGGTGGCAAATCTCTCGAGCGATATAGTAGACTCGTCAGTGAAGATGCAATCCTGAAAAGTTTCTCCACTGTCGATCCATACCTGGGCCTGGACCACTCTCTTGATCTTGTTGATGTCCCATAGGGTACGCTCTGTAATGACAAGGAATAATTTTATAGGTACAGTACAGTACAGTTTCTTAAACAACACTTTAACCTCCTGTACTGTCCAGTACTAACCTCACACGCCCATATTTCCATCCAATTCTGGGTTTCATCTTCTTTATGCTGTCTCGGATACAGTAAGATTGTGATTTTTCATCATTCTCTTCACTTATTTTGTCGACCAGAAGAGTTGTCTCCCTACAGTGTAAAGAAAAACAACAATCCTGTAAGTTACAGTGCAGTAGGCCACAAGTACAGCACATCATTTACAGTACACAATAATAGATAGATATACTGTATTTTATAGTTTTATAAATGTACTGCGATATAAACAATAATAGATAGATATACTGTATTTTATAGTTTTATAAATATACTGCGATATAAACAATAATAGATAGATATACTGTATTTTATAGTTTTATAAATATACTGCGATATAAACAATAATAGATAGATCAATAATATATAGTTATATTAATATGCAGCAATATAAAAATTAATAGATATATATACACAGTATAATATACTTATGCGTTAGTTACCGTTGGTGTCCTCGTGCGTTTTTTGGTCTTACCGTGGGCATGATAGCTCACGGTGGTTGCTGGTACAACGAGGCCAGAAGCACCTAACTAGCGTTGGATTTCTGCAATTCGTTGTCCGCTCGTGTACATATCCTTAATTCTCATGCTGAGATCCTTTGAAATCTTTTTTACAGGCATAGCGGCAAGTAGAAAGAAATACAAGCACAAGAATGTATATTCGATGTTTAGTCGATGTGTATTCAATGTGTAATGAATCCACAAAATGGATGGTGTATTTATACGTTAATGACTCACATTAGAGTACGCCCACTTTTAACACCTGTACCTTGTTGCCATGCATAAAAGGTGACACACTTTGCATAGCCCACCACTCGATGATCTGTATCTGAACTTTCCCTTGTCCAGATACTGCATTATGCCATCTGCTTCCATGGATCAACCCCCATTTCTATGGACGCAGGAACCCACTCGCCTCTGCCGTGCCTGTCATGCAGAAAAAGCGAATGGCGGGAGCCATTTCCAAGCCAAGGCCAAAGCGAAAGGCTAAGGCTAATAAAGAAAAACTTCTGCTGACCCCAAAGGCTAAGGGTTTTAAGAAGCCTTATTATGCCAAGAACAAATTCGGTGATGTACACTCAAAGCAAAACAAATGGCAGCCAACCCATCGAACCCGCAGGCCACTTCCTCCATTACTCTTAGACAACTCTGCCGCTGCTCTCCCGGAAACCCACAGCCCATATTCTCCACTACTCTTCGACGACGCTGCCGCTGCTCTCCCGGAAATCCACAGGTCACTTTCTCCATTACGCTTAGACGACTCTGCCGCTTCTCTCCCGGAAATCCACAGGTCACCTCCATCTCTCTTCGATGATGCTGCCGCTTCTCTCCAGGGAACCCCCATCTCATTGTCAATGGCACCCATCCACCCAGATGTCCACACCACCCCATGCACAAGATCCAGCTCGTTAGACCGCATGCTGAATGGGTTAAGTGTCGATATCCCCGGGAACTCTACTATGCTGGTAAAGATAGATCTTCTTTCAGAGACCATGCTAAATATGGATCAACGTATGGAAGATGGATCAACGGATGGAGAATATGGATCAATGGATTGAGAAGATGGGTCAACGGATGGAGAAGATAGAGACTGACATAGCAAGAATACATAATTTGCTCGGAGGTCATGCCCCTGTATCTCCGATGCCGGAGCAGGAGGGTGGCATGGATGGGATGAATGGGACCTTCGACCACCTTACATCACCAAGTGCACCCCCTCCACCAGAAGAATATGTGTACATGTATGCCATTGACGAGGATGACATGACAACCCCGTCAAGACCACGTCAGGAGACAACACGGCAACCAAGACAAGAGGAAAGCTTCCTCCCAGACAACCTACCCTCGCCTGCCGCCACAAGCACACCCGCTCCCAGAAGCACACCCGCTCCCACAAGAATACCCGCTCCCAGAATCCAAGCCACATACGCTTGCATTGAGACGGTGCCCGACATCATCCTGCGTGAGCTGCCCCAGCCACTCAGGGAGAAGTGTAGGGTAATAAGTGCTGGTTTACCCCAGAAGTATGGCATGTTAATTTGCAAGCACCACGTGTCCTACTTGGTGTACTGCGGGTGGGCCAACAATGTAAACTACGAAGGAAATCGCGAAAAAAGGGCGCTTCCTGAAAATTTAAGAAGGACTATTGTGAAGGAATTGCGGCGCAATTTTTCAATTACAGATCCTGTAATGAAATCGTGAGAGATACCATTAATGGCATTTTGCGTCATATAAGGCATCGGCCCTGGAAGGACAATCTGGTGGGGATCGAATTCGCGTCTGTTCAAATGCTGTTTAATTTTTGACTTGTTGCTTGTTTTAAATTGTATTAATAAAGAAATGCTTTTACTTACACAAGACCTGCACAACTCCAGTCCTCGAGGGCCGCAAATAGGCCCAGTTTTCAAGGTTATCATGAAAACCGGGCCTGTTTGCGGCCCTCGAGGACTGGAGTTGTGCAGGCCTGACTTGCTGTTCAGCACACCATCCTTGTTTTAAATTGTATTAATAAAGAAATGTTTTTACTAACACCATACTGTACACCTGTGCTGTAAATGTTTTGACTTTCTGTACTTCAATAAAGGAGATGTTGCTTGTTTTAAATTGTATCAATAAAGAAATGTTTTTACTAACACCATACTGTACACCTGTGCTGTAAATGTTTTGACTTTCTGTACTTCAATAAAGGAGATGTTGCTTGTTTTAAATTGTATTAATAAAGATATGTTTTTACTTACACAAGACCTGCACAACTCCAGTCCTCGAGGGCCGCAAATAGGCCCGCTTTCAAGGTTATCATGAAAACTGGGCCTGTTTGCGGCCCTCGAGGACTGGAGTTGTGCAGGCCTGACTTGCTGTTCAGCACACCATCCTTGTTTTAAATTGTATTAATAAAGAAATGTTTTTACTAACACCATACTGTACACCTGTGCTGTAAATGTTTTGACTTTCTGTACTTCAATAAAGGATATATTGCTTGTTTTAAATTGTATCAATAAAGAAATGTTTTTACTAACACCATACTGTACACCTGTGCTGTAAATGTTTTGACTTTCTGTACTTCAATAAAGGAAATGTTGCTTGTTTTAAATTGTATTAATAAAGAAATGTTTTTACTTAAACAAGACCTGCACAACTCCAGTGCTCGAGGGCCGCGAACAGGCCCGGTTTTCAGGATAAAAACCGGGTCTGTTTGCGTCCTTCGAGGACTGGAGTTGTGCAGGCCTGACTTACTGTTCAGTACACCATCCTACTGTAAATGTTTTGACTTTCTGCACTTCAATAAAGGAAATGTTGCTAGTTTGAAATTGTATTCATACTGTGCATAAATGTTTTTCCTAGCAGTACACCATACACCTGTAAATGTTTTGAATTGCTGGACACTTTAAATGTTTTTAAATTGTATTATTAAATAAATGTTTTTACGTTCTCCTTAAATGTTTTTGTACTTACTTCACCAATAAAAGAAAACATTGATTTGTTTTAATTTGTTCCATTGTCTCCTTTTATACTGTAATAAAATACAGTGTTTCTAGAACATACAGTACTGTACTGTATACTGTAGGCATGCTCAGTACATCACAAGAGTATTAAAACAATACATGCTGTATGGGTATAGAATACACATATGTACTGGAATACATGTAGAATAAATGTATATTTTTTATTTTTCGGGTTTATTATACAGTATGTATATAAAAAAGTATTGTATACTGTCTGAAAACAACAGCATACTGTACTGTTTCAGGTTTTCTATGAAACTCTCAGTTATTCTATCCTAATCAATAACAACGGCCACTAAACTGTTGACTCCGGTATGTGGTTTTTAAAATCCGATTCAGCAATGTGCAGGCATCGTTACACAAAGCGATAGTATCCATCGAAATCCCTCCATTTGCCATTTTCCGCATGAGATGACAAAGTTTTCTTTTCTGAGGAAAAATAAAAGTACAAGTTTTACTGTAATGGTCAGTCAGTCCCCTAAAGAAGTTCCCACAGTCAGTCCCACCAATAATTTTCTCGGGGGGCGTCTCTGGTTTGCATGCGCCTACTGTAGATGTGATGCCACGCATATGCGTTTCAAGAAGGTTCCAATGCGCATGCGCCTAGTTTTCCACCAATTGTTCAGTATCTACTGTAGAAGCTGCTCAGCCAATGATATTGCTTACAGGAGAATAGCTTGACTGTGCATTGATATTGATATTTCAAAAAAAGAATAAAATACGGCAACATTACTCACCATAGTCTTTGCCAATCAGCTGGCGCCGAGCCACTGCCAGTCCCGTATTCTTGATTATACACGTAGTTAATGAACCAGAAGAGAAAGAACTCAGTTTAAAGTAGCACTCTATTATCTGTAGTAGGATAGTGTGGTTGATTTAAAAATATATCTTTATTGAATTAAATGTTAAAATATTGGTGCATGGAGTGGAATAAAAAGATCAATGGACACTCTGTCTGATGACTCAGAGTGTTTCACATATAGTGATGACAACTTGTGTCTAATAGCTGGAACAGTACCAGCTGTAGCAGGTCGCTACCATTGATTAGACTGCGGTTAGCAGTCTAGAGATGACAGTGTCAGATGTGCTAATAGATGAGTAGTTGCATTCCCCCTGGCCAAAAGAGGAACGTAGTGTACACAGAGGCTGATTAGTTTCAATTGCTATTTGATATAGCCTAGAGCAGCAGAGTATGCTGCATAGTAGGAGGGTGATGGTCTGTAACTTTGTTTGAAAGACTCTGCTAATTGGCAAGTCAGCTGTAACTGTTCTGCCTAACCCCTCTTAGGAGTGTACAGCTCTGTCTCTGTCTTGTATTAAACCCCCATGCTGACAGTTGCTGTGAGCAGTAGACTCAGAGTTCCACTGATGCTGGGGTGAGTCAGCTGCAGGTATTTTGCCTAACCCCTGTAAGGAGTGTGCAGCTCTGTCTTGCTTACAGTGGACCCTTGTATTCAACCCCCATGCAAACAGTTACTGTGGAGAGTAAATTCAGAGTTCCACAGATGCTGGGGTAAGTATCCCTGCTGGCTAATTGTCAGCTGGAAGCATGAACCTTTATGTGCACAGAGTACTTTCCTGGATAGTATGCCTGTAATCAGATTATTCTTTATTTATATCAATAAGCTTAGGAATGATACCAGCTGAATTGTTCTATGGGAAATCCTGTTCTACATCAGGGTCATTGAGACCACTGATGATAAACATGAATGACACTCAAGCAAAGACAAAAGAAGCCCAAAGGCTCCCGTAACATAAAACCCTTAAATTCAGATAAAAACAAATTATTGGACATTTAAAAAATATATTTGATCAGTTCTGCTGTAAGGCCCATGTTTGTACAATTAACTTCTACTCCCTGTGTTATGTTTTAGCTATTGACCTCACATTTATTCCTGATTGGCCATTACTTTTAGGATTGTTGGTTTTTGCACACTCTTTGTTTCCTCTTTTTTCATTATATACTGTATGAGACTCATACGTCTTGTTTCAGATGATCTGTATGTGTTGGGGTGAAGGTTGTGTTTGGAAGGAGGGATGTTATGTGTTACAGATATGTGTGTGAATTGATTAATGTTAATGTAGCCCTGATTTTATGTGAGTTTGTTAATGTAGCCCTGATTGGTTTTGGGCTATATGTCTGCTCTCCTCCTGCAGTAATGCCTAGTAAGTGTAGGTTTGCCAGGAGTAATCATGGGTTTTCCCCACTCATTGCAGTGCATTGAGTCAGAGAAGGTAGTGTAATCATGCCTTGTGTCCAATCAGAGGCAAAGGGGTGGTGACTAATGGATCTGTATTTAAGGCAATGCGATTCCTGTATTTAGCAGTTGCCTCTACCGTGAGAGAGGCTGGTCTACTCGTGAGCAGTGTGCAGGGCTCTGTACACTGTGTGCCCTCCCTTAGGGGAGCGGTGGGAGACTGTTCCTCTTACGCTACCAGGGAGAAAGGGAAGAGCTAGGACCACTCCTGGTGGCCAGTGGCTGGGAGTGAGGGACATCCTGAGGGTGGAAGCCTCTGGAAGTAACTGCTGTGCTGAATACAGAGAGACCAAATAAAGAGACCTGTGTTTTACTATACTTCTGTCCTGAGAGTGAAGTCTATTGGGAAGAAGGTAATGAGATTCTATTGCAGAGACTTCTCCCCATACATCTTGGGGCTGCAAGAGATGGAGGCACTGCACCTGTGAGTACGATTTGGGCAAGACCCCAGAAGCCTGTCCTGTCTTTCCCCTATAACATCATGCAAGAGACCCAAGGCCCCCTGTTACCAGCAAGTTTGCACCACACTCAACCATGTAACCAGAGCAAGTTTTCCATAGGTAGACCCAATGTGAGATTGGGAGGGGAAACAGGGTAACATTGACATACTTTCTCTTAAATCCTTCACTGCCTAATGAGCAGAACATGCTGTATTGTTTTGCAAAACATTGTTGTCCGCTCAAGCTACAGTATTACTGTTATGAATATAGACTTTACCTAACTCCAAACAAGGCCAAGTTAAAACCACCTTTCTTTTTAGTTGTCATTATATTTTACTTGAGTTTGATGTGAGTTTGGACTCCTCATGTAGAAATCTTATGTCTGGCTAAATGCATTTTAATTCCTACAACTCACATGAAAACATTTAATGACTTGGCCTGAAAATATTTATATGTTCATCAGATCTGTATATAACAGAAAGCAATCTTGTAGTAACGTATCATTCTCTGCAGTGGACAGGCTCTACTGTACCTTTCCTTTAAATCAGTGGAAATATACATGTAAAAAGAGAAAAATGGCAAAAGCGCTCAAATGCCAGGCCAATGATAATATGATGCCAAAACCACCATCCAAAGGTAATCCGTAATAACAAATATAAAATAGTGATAATGCAACAACAATAATGGGTACAGTACTCCTGAAGACAGGTAGTGGGTAGTACAAGCCCACCCACGATCAATCTCATTGGCAGGTTCCCGTAAGTTGGTAAAAGTACTCACTTTTCCTTGGTGTGGCTGGCTGGCTGTGCAGCTTCCAATGAGGATATAGAGAAGTGAAAAATTGGGAGGAGCGCACAAACCGGATGGAGCAGGAAAGGACACAGAATCAAAATATGTAAAAAGGGTACTTTATTGTGTCATGAGACCCATCCAATGCGTTTAGAACATCACAGCGTTCTTTATACATGTAGCCAGGTCCCCTATGGCTCCTGGTTCCTCCGCGCTCTCTTCCCTACCTCCGCTGCTGCCGGTTTGTTACGGGTGACGGCGGATTCGGCAGCGGCCCTTGCAGGGCGCCGCCATGTTGGAGGGGTGAATAGCGAACACGCGAGGGCTCGCACAGGTGCAGAAAATGTGTGGCAGCCATTGAAGAGTTACGCATGCGCAGTGTTGTAAGTGCATGCGGCGGCCCATAGGAATAGGTTCCGCTGGGACTACAAGCCACTTAGTGCTCAGGGGCAAGGATGTCATGTGACGCCAGGGATCCAATTGCGCAGCCAGGTTTCCTGAAACAGGATTTGTATGTTTGTGATGGTGCTCAAAAAGTGCTGGGACTGTATTGAAGGAAGGGAGTATTAGCTGGGTAATAACAATTTTACTCTTTGTACTGTGCCTTTAAACGGGCATAAGGTACCTTGAAGGTTGGAGTGGGTTGCCAAAAGACAGCCCCCTCCTTCCTCATTAGGTAGCCCCAGGTATAGAACTCACTGTAATATTCTTTCCTTCCCAGTCTCCCCTCCAAAGCGTGCAGCTGTATAGAGTGTAGATCCAAAGCCAGGGTGTGCAGCGCACAGCAGTAGGAAGGAGAAGGTCTTGCAGAAAAATAGTCCTGAAACAGGAGATAGATCTTCGCGTGCAGGAAGAGGAGGAGTCAGTCGGGGCTGGGAGAGGATAGGGGTAAGAGGTGTATGTGCAGGGGTCTGTGACTCTCTGCACTAGCCAGATTTCCCCCTAGGCCCGACTCATGCTATAGATTGTGGTTGCTACAGGGAAAGGCCCTCAGGTAGGGACCCTGCCCTTTTAGATATATATAGTAGAGGGAAACAGCTGCTACGCTGCGCGACCCTGATACCAGTGGTCTCGGACCAGGCTACTGTGGCAGAATCAGAGACAATCATCAAGGTGGGACACTCCAGTGAGATACAACCCCACGCATAGGCGGACGCACCATGGAGAACATCGCTGGAACAGTGGTCCCTATCCGGATTATTGTTGGCGTGCCCAGCGGGTACCTTACAGAAAGTGCACCAACCATAACTACACTCAAATTAGTGGGCTGGGCAGTCACACACATTGGGTTTGGGTGTGGGATACTGTCGGACATTGTGGGACTGGGATTCTCAGGACACAGTGTGGGGTACACTGTGGTGGGGATACAGCCATGCGAGGTGTGTGGGTAATTGTACATTTAGGGCTTGATGCAGTAAGCCCCGATGAAATCTTTTCGGCAGGTGTGGCGGATAGGTGGCCGATAGGCCTTTTTTTGGCGATTTGCCCTCGCGGTATTCAGTAAGGGAGAATCCATGCCGATCCCTGCCGAATCACTGCGAAAGCAAAGCTGCCGATGTGTCAGGGTCTCCTAGACCTCCTGCCTAGCCATAGTTATCCTTTGTCCACCGGGTGTGCTGCTGCCTTCTGTTTCCTCTGGGTTCCTCTCTGTCTGTCTGTCTGTCTTTCTTCTTGTTGCTCCTCTCTCTGTCTTATAGCTCTGCTTCCTGTCTGTTTCCTTTGCCTTTGCTTGAAGTCAGACTCCTATGCACATGCCTCTGATCCTGATCTGTTTCTGTACCTGTACCTGTATTATAGAAGTCTGTTCACAGTAAAGCCCTTGCTGGTAATCTGGCTTGTCCCTGTTTGTTCCTGTTCTCAGTCCCTGCCCCCAGACCTGTCCTTGCTCCCCTGTCCTGTTCCAGTCCCCTCGTTGCTGACCTCTGCTTGTTACCTGACTTCACTACCTGCCGCCTGCCTCGGACCTCTGCTTGTTTCCTGACTTCGCTACCTGCCGCCTGCCTCGGACCTCTGCTTGTACCTGACTTCGCTATCTGCCGCCTGCCTCTGATCTCTGCTTGTGACCCCTACTACGCTCGTGCTGTTCCGGCCACCGAGATCCTACCCGCCACAGGAGTCCCCCGTGACACGATGAGCCTGTGCCGATACAGCCTGGCTCCCGATAAGCCTTCCGATAAGCCTTTTCTGCCGATAGGTGTTTGCAGCAGAGAGAGACCAGCCGCTCTCTCAGCGCAAACATCGGCAAAAAAAAAAGTATTTATAAACAACTTTTACTGATAGTGTACATGTGCAGGGGGTCTCCGGAGCTGAACCGCATTGATTTCAGGTCCAGGGACCCCCTGCTTCCCGAGATACAGGCCCTACATCCCCTTAACTGTGAATTCATCATAGACGCCATTCAATATATCTTGTCACACAACTATTTTCTGTTTATGAATCAGTATTACATCCAGTTGTGTAGCACAGCTATGGGGACACGCTTTGCCCCTAGCTACGCCAACATTTACATGGGAGTATGGGAAGATCTCTTCATTTGGAATAATAATCCATTTGTAAACCATGTGATTAGTTGGCAGAGATATATTGATGACGTTCTATGCATTTGGGAGGGTGATGAGACCACTCTAGATCAATTTAAAATTTACCTTAACTCAAATGAATTTAATTTAAAGTTCACTGCGGAAACCCATAAAAATGAAATTAATTTTTTGGACCTTAGTTTGGAATCTAGAACTGGTTCACATATAAACACCAAAACTTTTTTCAAAAAAGTGGACACAAACAGTTTCCTATTGTCTTCCAGTAACCATAAAAGGTCCTGGATAGACAATATACCTGTGAGTCAATTTATGCGAATTAAACGCAATTGTAGCCAACAAATTGACTTTGAAAATCAATCCATCGTTCTATTTGATAAATTCATAGAACGTGGATACGATAGAGCTCTTCTAATAAGATCATTGGAGATTGTCTGTAATATGGATAGGGAATCACTTCTGGTACAAAAAGTTACAAAAAAACACACTACACAAATGAGAGACGATAACACAGAAGGTGATAAAATCACAATTCCTTTTATTACGGAATTTAATTCAACAAGTACCAAAATCCAGAATATAGTCAAAAGAAATTGGAATATTCTGTGCAATGACCCCATTCTTGGTTCTTGTCTTCCCTCACAGCCCAGTTTTATTTACCGCAAGGCAAAAAGTTTAAAACACTATTTGGCACCTAGCGATATCGGATCATCTAGCACTTCAACTTTGGAGGGTTCATGGTTGCCAAATAAACCAAGCGGTAACTACAGCTGTGGAAAATGCAAGGCCTGTAAAATGCTTACTTCAGAACGAATTTTTTTTTATCTCAAATACTACAAAATAAAACTTTGTGATAAAGGACTGCATATCATGTAAGTCCACACATGTAGTATATCTTCTCCAATGTCCCTGCGGATATCAATATGTCGGCCAAACTAAACGCTATCTTAGAGTGAGAATTCTGGAGCATGCTAGAAACATAAGACTAGGATTAGAAAACCATAGTGTTTCCAGACACTTTAAGTTAAAACACAATAGTGATGATAGTAGTCTTAGGTATATTGGCATTCAGACTGTCCCTGCAGGACGACGGGGTGGTGATAGGGATAAAATGCTCTCCAGACAAGAGAGTGTTTGGATCTATAAATTACAAACACTGTCCCCGCTGGGATTAAATGAGGAAATAGATGTCTGGTCTCTATATTAAAAAATGATTTACATTTGGTCCAACGAATCTTTATATTTACATTTTTAAAATGTTCATTATTATTCTCCATTAGAGTTCATTCTATGTATCTCTGTTAAGTTCTAATATATATTTATATCCTATAAACTGCTCTCCCTTTTACTTTACTTCCGTTAGCTTAGGAATTTTGTTTAACATTTATCGATATTTTATGTTGCTATAACATTTGTTTCTTTTACCTTATAGCATTTGGAGTATTATCTGTTTAATAAAGTTTTTTAATTGTTTTTAATGCATAGAGGGTATATCCCTTAAATTTTTCCTCTACTTGCTGAGAGGCTGGACTCAAAATAAACAGCCAATCACGAGCAAGAGTTTGGTATAAGAAGCGCACCTATGGACACCTCCGATATCCCTGACGAAGTACACTCAAAGTACGAAACACGTTGGATGAGAGGACACATTCATAGCACTACCCGCGGTGCTATCATATCCTGTATACAATTCTCGTTTGTCTCCGTTCCCTCCCGCTGCCTCCCTGACCGGCTGATATCGTGAAACTGTGGGCACCACTGGATGACTTCATTGACGCGCGCCGCACACACACAGACGTCACACGCCGAAAGCCAGGAAGTGAGAGCCTGCTTCTCTGCAGTAACAGTCGCGGATCAGACGAACTCACCCGGGCTGCTGTAACCACGATGTTGGGCTGATGCCATACACCACCACAGCGTTGATCCATGCAGAGAGCAACAAAGGAGAAGTTATAGGAGAAGAATATCCACCTGCTGACCAGCTTATCCCATCAGCGGCTGATTGGTAACATGTCCATATACATGTACTGCCAGTAACTATTTTATCTGATTTACGTGCAATACTCACCTGTTATATTAATATAATTTTTTATACATACTACACTATGAGGTTTTTTGCGCTGTTTCTTTTGTATTTGTACAATTAAAACACTCAAAGATACGTTAAAAACTAAATCAATGGGCTAGGAGGGGGACAGGACAGCAACGCATCAACACTGTGCAGCCAAAAGAAGGGGTCCGGACCCAATCTGTTAACGTACCACGCAGCAGAGAGACATGAGTAGTCCTGCACAGCCTCCGCCGAAAAACTCCACGGGAACAGTCTCACGTGACCTCTACGCGTTTCGCACGTAGTGCTTCATCAGGAGGACACGTGATGACGCTACCCCTGGAGTGAATATCATGTTTTTAAGTATCTGTTTTACAATAATAGCAATGCTGTTCAAGTGTACTGTCTTTTTCCTTTTAACAATTGAGCATGCATTGTGTCTTTATTCTAGTAGTGATCTTATATGTGATTCAATATTGGGCACTTTCTGTGACATCCTCCCATCATAATTGATAAATTGTTTGGAATTTGGATGGCTTGTTTTTAGTACATTTGTGGATTGACTAGCGGTTATATTTCTTGATTTGTTTTGTTGGTTAGGTGTTTCTTTATTTGCATTCTAGTATTTTGGTAAAATAATTTTTATTCTTTAGCGGTTTTGGTGTTAGAATAATTTTATTGATGTGTAGTTGAAGATTTCTAGTTCTATTATTTTTGTGGTGTTTAGGTGCTTGTTTATGTCTTTAATTATTGTGTATTGTTGTCCTTGATTTTTTTAATAGGTTGGCCATTGACTGCTATAGTGGCTTATCATGCCCATATTATATTCCCCTTCCCCTCCCCCAGCAGGTATTTTGCACCCGGCAGGTACTTTACAGAAAGTGCACCAACCATAACTACACTCAAATTAGTGGGCCGTGCGGTCACACACATTGGGTTTGGGTGTTGGACACTGTGGGACTGTAACAGGGGAGTAATCCCTGTTCAAGTAATGTGCCTTTAATCTAGCAGTGTGGTGGTTAACTGCTGGTAGTCAATTAATAAGCACCACCTGCCTGATTTATATTGCTTACAAAAGCCTGTCGGTTGAGACAGAAAGTGACTCCTTAGCTCACTTGTGTGCTGACCTTTGGAGACAGAGCAGGGGTTCTTGACAAGAGAACACAGATCTCTGGAGCTAACCATGTCTTGAGCTCTGCCAGAAGACACAGCAGAGCTGATTTCAAGACACAGAGAAAACTACTAAACCTGAAGCTGACATACCCTGAGAGAAGGGAGCTGAACCAGGAACTGAGAAGATTTTCCCTCCAAGAAACAGATAAGACTTTCATTCTTAAGAGACTTCTTATATCTGCTTATTTCATGCTATGTGCTTGGGGCTGGGAGAAATGCTTGACTAAGGGAGATGTGAATTATTGCATAGTGTTTCACTAGAAATACTCCCAAGTGAATAGAAGCTTTGTTCCCCCCCCCCCCTGTGTTTGGATGGTTTTCCTGATGAAAAGGAAAAGGCACAATAAAGCCTTATTATAATTTCACCTTATAAAAGTATCCAATTGTGTACCTCTGTGAACGTCCGTCTACATATGGTGTCCGAGGTGGGACAAGAGGTGTCTTTGAAGTTAAAAAGGACCGGAGTTTTTTATGTGAAATTTTTTGTTATGCTTTTTGCCTACAATCAGTCTGAGAAAAAAACCTCATGCAGCAGAGATCAGAGTTAAAGGGATACACACTGCACTGAAACTTACAAAAACCCAGAAGAGACTGCTGAAGTAGCTAAACCTTATTTTGCCTATCACAAAGTGTAATATGGTCATTGAAATAGGGGTTTTGCCTTCCAGCCATAGCCAGGGTTCAAGAAGTGAGTCAGCCCTTAAAAAGGGATAGGTGTTTGTTGGTTTCAAAAGTTTCGCTGAAGCAGTGAATACAGATGGTGACCCATGAGTGGTACTGATTTTGCAAATAAAGGTTGCCACACCGCATAGGGCTACCAGCTGTGAATGGAGTATATGCAGAAAAGTGTGAAAATTGATACAAGACTGTGCTGAAGCAGGGGAATTTTTAGCAAACAAATGCTGAGTGTAAAATTGCCCTATAGGGGAAAAAGGGATTACTGAACTGTGTAAAAGGTATTTCAAAAGCCAATTGCTGCGTGTTGAGTCACCCTGCCGTGAATGAAAGAAATAGTCCACTGCAAAGAATGTTTTTTTTTCTGCAAGTAAAAAAGTCTACCTATATATATCTTGGGAGCAAAACCCAAAGTGTGAAGTGTGAATGCCATAATACCCAAAGATGAGACTGAAAATTACTGAACTCAGGCAGAAAACCAAATTCTGTTGCTGAAGCGGAGAGATTGGACCTAGCAAGTAAATGGTGTAAAGCAAACAGAAGTTTTTTCCTAGCAACTACACATTCAGCATACCTAATGAGAGATTAAGCCTAGCAAGTAAATGGTGTAAAGCAGATAGACTTTTTTACCTAGCAACTGCACATCTTGTATATCTGATAAGAGAAAATGCACGCACAGTACTGCTGATATTGAAAAAAAAAAAATTACCCAAGAAAGAAAAGTCTACAGAGATGCCTGTGAGAGCTACGACCTCTACAAGCAAAATATGCCCATCTGTAGGACTACCACAATTGGGGGTTCTAGCAAATACAGTGGCAACAGCTGCAATAGCGCCTCCTGAGGTCAGGAAGAAAATTACACCTGATAGCCTATAAATGGAGGACAAGATGCAACGTTCCTGTAATGAACCCTACCCCACGGAAGAGTGGCCCTTCCAGTCCAATAAAGAGGAATACATCTCTTACGGGGAACCCGAACCGAGTCACACCCACAAAACACCCCAAGAATGGTGGGGGTGCCTGAACTCGGCACAAACAGAAAAGACCTCTCCCTTTGATGACGAATATGATCAGCAGGATACAGAGCGGGAGCAGTGGATCACCGAATATTTCCATCAGCTATTACAGTTGCAAGAAAAGCCGGGTGGATCCAGTGACGCTGCTAAAATTTCAAATGAAGGCTGAGACCCCAATATCCAAATCAAAAAGGCAGAAAAAGAAAAGCGGTTCTTCACTTACCGTGGAAGGAACAGACACGTCCGCAGATCCTGTGGAGGAAAAGGGGGACCAAGTTGCCCTGCAGCCTAGAGAAAATGGAGAATTCGTCCCGCGGGTAACCGAATATCCAGAGGGCCCAAGGCAGAAGTCGTGTACCCCAAAGAAGTGTCTGTCCGGTGCCAACAGTGAGGAACCCTCAACCAACCATCCCAGGGAAGTGGAGCCGGAACCAGTGAGTGACGATCCCTTGACCAACCCTGAAGATGCCCTGATAAATGCCAGGCATGACTGTGATATGGTCCGTGAACAATTGAAACAAAAGGAAGATGGTTACACAGAGCTACAGAAAAATAACGTGAAGCTACAGGAATATGTGCTCGCAATGTACTCTGCAGCCAGGACAGAATTGGACAATCTCAAGACTGAGCTTGATACTGCAAATGCTGCTATTTCCGCCATGAAAGAAAAGCAGAGCCAATCCGATAAAATGGTGGCTACGCTAAAGCGGAAGTATGAGGAGGCACTGAAGCAGATGACAGTCTTCCAGCAAGAGGTTCACACTCTTCGCATAGAGCTGAATGCCTCATGACAGGAGGTCAACAGTGTCCGGATAGAGGTGGACGTATCTCAGAAAGAGGTTCAGACACTCCGCAGAGCACTGGATGCCTCACATCATGAGACCAACAGCTGCCGCACAGACCTGGAAGTTTCCAGAAAGGAACTACACAGTCTCACTGAGGAGCTGGATATTGCTAGAGAAACTATTGCCAATCTTAATACAAATCTCCAAGTCTCCCAGAAGGAGCTTCAGACCCTCAACCTAGAGAAGGATGTCTCACGCCAGGAGACTGTCAGTCTCAAAGCAGATGTGCGTAAATGGAAGGAGGACTGCAAAGAAGCCCTGAATAATACAGAGACTGAAAAAGGAGAACATTTAAGATTACAATAAAAAAACGTAAAACTCAAAGAAGAAAATTTTAATTTGACAAACGACGTCAAGGAAAAAAATGAAAAGCTGCACGAGCTTAAAGAAATAAATAGACTTTTGGAAGGTGAGAAGTTTGAAGCAGAGCACCGACTGCAGAACCAACTGCAAGGTCTGCGTACGCACCTCAAGAAGGCAGAGGAGAAGCAGCGAACTCTGCAGGACGACAATCTGCAGGCTGTTAAAGAAATTCAAGTGCTGCAGGAACGTCTGATGACCCAGTATGTCCCCGCAAAGCAGCATGAGAAACTGAAGGCTACCCTGAGCATCACCAAAGCAACGCTAAAAGCCAAGCTTAGAACCCAGGTGACGCGGCACAAAAGGGAGCACAAGAAGGTCCAGAAACTGAAACAAGTAACTGTGGCCCAAGCAAAGAAGTTCATAATGCTTCACAATGCAATAAACATGTGGAAGCAAGCTCAGAGAAAGCAAAGCAGGCAGATAAATTCCCTGAGAAGAGACTTGCAAGACGCACTCAAAAAACAGGGATCTCTCGCGGATGAGATTACAGTCCTACAAGGACAAGTATTGACCCTGACTAAGCGTCAGTATCCCACAGCCTCAAAAACCCATGAAGACAAGGGTACAGTGAGAGCTGGGAATACCGCTCATCTAAAAGACAAGGTTGAAAAATTTGAACCACCTAAACAAGCACTAGCAAAACCTTCAGCCACCCAGCAGGCAACAAAAGAAGGTACACGTGCTGAATTAAAACCAGAAGAATCCTTAGCTGATGAAGCTGAAAAGATGGGACATTCTCTGGAAGTGGGTGTGGAATTGCAACTTAATCTAAAAGGGGCTGAACTAGCAACCCCATTGAGTGGGAAAAGGGCAGACAGACATCTTCAAGAGCGGAAAACTCAAAGGGCTGTTTTTAAACGCTCTGCAACTGCTGCCATACAGTATGCCTACAATAAGACGAGCACCCGACGCGAGGGAAATCTCATGACCGCGCACGTAGAAAAAAGACTATGGACCTCATGCAGTAAGCGGCGATAAGGCTTTTTTCGCCATTTATGCGCCAAAATTGGGTTTCAGACTCAGTAAGCGTGTTCAAAATCGGCATTTTTTATTGGCGAAATTTTTTTATCGGCATTCGGCTGCCGATAAGCCTCTTTTCGGCATGTATCGCCAGTTTTTTTCGTCGGCTGTATTCAAGTAGCCCAGATCAGCTTATCGTTGCTGATCGGCACTCAAAAATGGAGATTTCATCGGTAATTCGTCCCGCCAACTAAAGTTGGCAAGTTGGAGGGGAGAACGATCGGCAAAGTTGCCGGAACGGCACTTAGAAAAAAAAAACTCAGCTCTACATCAATGGAGTCAATGGAGCGGGGACGTATAACATTATACTAGTGTTTACGTTGTATTGCTCAGAATACAAATGTGTTTAGCATTACAGTGTGGAGGGCATTCATTTCATCGTGTCACACCTTAAGTTTATTATTTGCATAACATTGTACTTTTAGATGTTATCATCATTTGCGTGTCATATTACTCATCATGTTATGATGTGTATAGGGAAAATCCTATACTCAACTCTTAAAGGAACAGGTCACATCATATCCAACATGTTACTTAAGTGTGCTTCAATTTATTATATGATGTTACACATTTCACACATATAACACATGCAGCGTATAGTAATGTTGCTATACATGACACAATGCTTTCAATGTGTAACGCATGATCAAACGTTAATGTAGCTGTTTCTTTTCATGTTTACATGCACTTTGTGTCCTCCCTTTTTTGATGACGTCCGCAATTGTACAGTCAATCACATTGCATGTTTACATTGGACACCATGCATTACAAGCACTTCATGCTAACTTATACACACATCTACAATAGTTACTCATTCTTACACGTTTCAAACTGAATCAACAGCAACTATCCTGATGCCAGAAATGTATGAATATGCACAGTATAATTAATTGATGTGAACATGTGACAATAACATTGCAAATTACACATGTTGCAATGAGCTTTTTCAACGTCAATCTCATGCTTGTATCCTAATTAGATGACTGAGTGTTGCCTTCAGAAGTGGTACATGCATTCCACATTCCACAAATACTTTCCAAGAAATGCTTCAACTTAGCTTATCATTGTGAAATATCATGATTGGCTGCTGAATAAACATTAATAATACTTGTTAGATCAAATGGATACAGGTTGGGACTCAACTACTTGGATATGTTAATGTAACACCTTGCACTTTAGCATGTCACCTGACATCATCACATAGGTATTTAAAGGAGGGCAATTACCTGCTCATTCACAGCTACAGACCTCAAAATGATGCGATTGTTTAGGAGACGGAGGAACATTCTATTGAACGAGATCCTTGCTGATGGAGAGGATGTCATAGGCCAACCTAGGGACAGGGACAGAGCACGGGACAGTGGCAGGGACAGTGACAGGCACGCGGACAGGAGAGGGAGAGGGAGAGGGACAGGGAGAGGGACAGGGAGAGGGAGAGGGCAAGGAGATGAGAGGAGAAGAGAGAGGAGAGAAGTTGTGGCTCGTCCTCGTTTGTATAGGGAGAGAACCCTGTTAGATAGGATGAGTGAGGAGGAGATTGTAAGTCGCTATCGTTTGAGTTCAACAGCAATCTTAGCTCTTTATGAAGAGATACGGGAAGATTTAGATTTTGTGACAGCCAGAGGTCGTGCATTCCCGGGGCTTGTTAAAATGCTATGCTCATTACATTATCTTGTTTCCGCGTCATTCCAGACAACAGTGGGCATAGTGGGCGGGGTCTCGCAATCTACATTCTCGCGGGCCTTTACCCAGTTTCTATGTGCACTCAATAGACGCGCTAGGAATTATATTCATTTTCCTACAGAGCACACAGAGTGGCTGGAAGTCAGGAATGGCTTTTATGCCATAGCCGGGATACCATGTGTGATGAGTGCAATAGATTGCACCCATGTTGCTTTGATCCCGCCTAGTCAGAGTGAGCATGCTTACCGCAACCGTAAACACTACCATTCCCTGAATGTACAGGTGGTATGCGATGCCACGATGAAGATTATGCATGTGGTAGCCAAATTCCCTGGTTCCAGTCACGATTCCTCTATCCTGAGAAACTCATCAGTCTTCCATGCTTTCGAAGAAGGCTATTTTGAACTTGGTTGGCTGGTGGGTGAGTACATATTATGATGTGGTAACACAAAACTCTTGCTTTTATAGGAAATGTTGTATGTTATAATGTTAGCACTAATTGTTTCATATGTGTGCACCATGGATTATAGGTGACTCAGGATACGGAATTAGGCCGTGGCTGTTGACCCCGGTGCCAAACCCGCAAAATGAAGCAGAGGAGAGGTACAATGTTGCCCATATATCGACGCGATCCGTTATAGAGAGGACATTTGGCCTTCTCAAGACAAGATTTAGGTGTCTCGATAGAACTGGTGGGGCACTTCAATATAAGCTTGCTAAAGTGTCTGATATTATCATTGCATGTTGCATTTTGCACAATGTGGCACTCAGAAATAATGTGCAAACAGACATAAGTCAGGGTTTGGAGGAGGACCATCCCGTCAATGTACCAGCTGACACTGAGCAAACAGTCAGTGGTGTTGAGACACGTCTCAATGTCATAAACACATTTTTTTCATGTAAGCAAATACATATATGTTCATAGTACTACATACATATATTCATTCTCTGTTATGATAAATACATTTGTCAAAATACCATTCACTTAGGAAACAGATGAATATGGGTCGCACTTCTTTATCTTCTCTGCTGTATGGACAAATGCATGTGGCACCGGTATGTCATTCATCCACACGTTCTATTATCATTCTTATAATTTAACTTTTTGTGAGTATGTGCAACAATGATGTTTACTACATTAATATTTTATGTACATGCTCGTTTTGATTATGCATACACAATACACCTACTATGTCCATACTCATTAATTAGTGCAGTATGGTTACATACAATGTTATTTTTGCAGTGTGACATATGCATCACAATGATGTGTACACCACTGTGTTTTTCATATTATATTTAACTAAATCTACATGGTGTTTCATATCTAACAATAAATAGACACTTTGGTGTGTTGCTTCCCTTCATGAACATGTCATGGCAATGTTTTATATTCATTCATGTTTTCTTTTTCAAGGTAAATCACGTCAATGACTGCTCATGGTATGTATTTCAACTCACATGTGTCATAAGATGTCACAACATCTATAAAGGTATAGTTACAGGATGTGTAAACACAACGGACATAAATAAATGTGACTATAGAAATATGTGTTTTCAGTATAGTGTAAGTGGGTTATTCTACACTTGGTGGTTAATTTGAATTGTTGAAGAAAAACATTAGGGACATTACATTACAATTAATGTAGCAAACTTTACTCAATCCATTCCTGTAAAATAGGGGTGGGTGGAGAGAATGGGATAAACTGTGTTCAAATTTATATTATGGAGGATAACATCCACGGATGCACATGAGTGATTTTTACACTCAAAGCATGGTTGCCTGTAAACACAACAATGTATTATACATTATTTACATTACAATGTATGTGATTAGTTCTTCTATCAATGCATCTTCATGTTCTTTATAACATTGTCACATGTGTATGTGTAAGTCACACATGGGTGTTGATTTGACATACATGTCACATGTGTTAAAAAGTGAATACCAAATGTAGCCATGCTGTAAAATGGTCTGCAGTCATCTCTCCTGCTGACAGTAAGGCCTGGTAAGTTATGGGCATGCCAGCAGTAATTATGGAGGTTTTCCCTCACACCCTGGTGAGGTGCCCTATGTATGGATGGGAGTGGTCACAGGCTCTGACTCCACGGTTAGTGATGTCAGAGTTGTGTCAGCCCCAGAGGATACATAAGGCACAGCACTGATCAAAAAGTTAGTTGGCAGTAGAGAGTAAGAGTGTGTTTGCTGAGTTACAGAGGAGGAGTTAAGAAGCTGTTAGAAGGACAGTGTTTGAAACTGTGAGCAGGGACCTGGTCACAGGGAGACATCCCTGCGGGGATAGGGAATCCCTACATTAGGAGGACTATACCTTTCAAAGGGAAGTACGGTGAACAATGGAGGGCTAAATTCACCCATTGTGGAGGGCAGCTGGCCCACCGTGCTAATAAAGATGATCCTGTTGAAATATACTCTCGTGTGTAAGCGTGGAGTAATTGCACCAAGAGAAGCACCACAGAGGAGTTCTTCACCAGGACCATCCCCAAGCAAGAGAAGGGATCCTGATGAGGTGGAGGCGCTGCACTGGATATAGGTAGGACTCAAACACACTACCTCAGCTGCCTGTCTGGGTTGGCAATCCCCAACACAACATCATGCGGGAGACTCAGGAGTCCTGTTGCCAACAGGTGCACCACCAGACATCACACTGTAATGGGGACTGGTTAGACCACAGAGGCCAATATGAGATTGGGTGGGTCCGGCTAGTCCAGAAAACCCATTACATTTGGAGGCGCTGCTGAGATACCTGTCAACAGGACAGGCTTTTGCTAGGCACACTGGAAACAGGGAGAGTGTCTGCTGCCACTTTGTGCTGCGTTGGGAGGGACCTAGGGGTAGTCAGGGGGCTGATGGAGTTTGTCAGTTTGCAGGGACGACCTAGGGGCCTGAAAGGAGTTGGGGGTTTGGAGACGTGCTATAGCTGTCCTAGTCACCTTGAGGTAGTGCTAGTTGGTAGGATGCCTAAAGGGATAGCCTGTTAACGTGGTCAGGAATCCTGGAGAGGGTCTGCGCTAGGCTAACCAAGATAGGATGCCCAAGTACTGCATGGAAGCCCCAGAGTACTCTAGCCCATTCCAGACCACTTACCGTAGGGAGCACAGACTGGGAGGAAGGAGATACAGCAGACACTGAGAGAGTGAGCCCAACCTGAGGTAGTGCATACACGAGTCCAACCTACATCAGGTACACATGGTGGTGCATCAGGGAAATCTTTATTGTGCCGGTGTGGTGGCTGCCCCGCAGAGAGGAGCCCCATGTACAATCAGGACAAACAAAAGATAAATATGGCGACCGCAAGAATGGAGGATCCGCGCAGTGCGGATAGTCCAAAGTGGCGACCGGAGGCTGATGGGGAGAGCACACCTGGCTGACGAACAAGATGTTATCGACATGTCGGTCACGAGCCTGCTATGGAGTGGAGTGAGAGCCGTGGCCGCCCCGTTCTGGTCCTGTCTAGGACAACGAGGCGCCACCCTGGAGGACTGTGTTGAGGACATTGTTATAACAGGAGGAGAACACAGTGAGAGTGACTGTCAGTCGACTTGCAAACAGATGAATGCTACCTCATTCATTGATCAGACTGAAAGAGTGAACCAAAATGGCGGCTCCCGCTGCCCTGGGAGACCGCGTGGGCCGATTGCAGACAATTCTGCGGATGCAAAGATTGCAAGGAATTGGCCAGAAGCGGCGCCAACAAGAGAGCCCCGCCCGCATGGGGGGTATGGCGCGAAAGCTGCGGCCGCGCCTTCATGGACAGTAACTCACTCAGCCCCAGTGCTGAGTCAACCGATTAGTCTATGGGACCCTCCCCTAATATCAACCAGGGGGATTGGTTTCCAGCTATGCCCCGTGGGTATGAATCCCGCGGGCCAAGGAGCTGGTGCGCTGACGGCACAATTACCAGAGGTAGTTCCGGCAGCTGAAATTGTGTGCAAAAAAGAAGGATACTTTGCACGCAAGGCAGCTGAAAGAAAACGGCTGGAATTGGCGGCAAAAGAGGAACCCCACCCAGTTGGGGATAAGGGCGCGAAAGCTGTGGCCGCACCCTCTAGGACTGAAAGAGGTGCGGCCTCAATTAAAGGACATCCTATTCCCTTGTGGGACCCGCCCATAATCGCTACTCTTGGGGGCGGATTTCAATTGTGTCAGATGAGGGCGGAGCTGAACCAAGGAGTGGCTGATCACCCAACCCCTGTTGGTCACTCACGCGGAACCAGCTTCCAGAACAGACCAGTGTCAAAAGTGGCTCCCACCATGACAATGGCCTGCTCCCCAGACGTGAACCGGATGGTATCTACTCAACCCTACGCAGTACCAGGGGGGGTACTAGTGATACGTGTAGGGGACGCGGAGACAGTAGTGGGCCTCTGCCTGCAGTGCAGGCTGCCCGGCGGCACCATGGGCACGGCGGTGCGCTGTCCCCAGTGTGGCACACAATACCTGTGGCCGATGCCCACATTTGTGCCCATTCAGACCAATGACCCAGGGGGGAATACGGCTAGGCTGTCCGCCGAGTCCCCCGTGCCCTATGGACCAAGGGTGCGGATCCAAAAGAGCGTGAAGTGATCGGTCAGGCCACTGACCGAGAAAAGAGAAGGCGGTCGCCGCGCTCGGCGACCCCAAGTACCCTTAGTGCGGATCCCTCGGACGGGGGGCCCAAGGAATTAACCAGTACCCTGATCTGGCCGGTGGCGGTGTCCTGTGGTGGGAATGGAGTAAAAAGACCACGTACCGGAAGTGACAGCGGAAGGAGCCGAGTGTCACCGGTGGAGCGGAGACCGGAGAGGCGGAGCCCATCTATTCCGGGGGCCGGCGGGTCCAGTGGCAACGGGCGATCCACGCCCAACCTGTGGACTGGTAAGGATAGTTCCTGTCCTTGCCAGGTTCCAGTGCCATCGCTAGAAGAGGAGAGGCCGTGCCAGGCCAGGACGGCGCACGTGGGCGCAGGCGGACTTCCGGATATAATCGCGGAGGAAGAGATCCCGCATGGGGGTCCATCCCAAGATGGCGACGTATCCGACTCCAGCGATGACGGCGTTTACGGCGGAGGTGGCGGAACGAGCAGAAGTCACGGACACACGTCTCAGCGATCGGGTGGTGGTTCCCGATTGACTAAAAAGACCCGGAGTAAGCGGCGGACAGAGAAGGGTGAGACGCAGCCGGCGATACCACTGTCCAGTGGTACGGGACAGTCTGATGAAGGCGAGTGGGTCGGAACCCCGCGGCTGCCAACCGCCTATCCCTACGCCTAACCCCACGCCCTAGATAATGCCCCTGTCCCAGTCACCTGTTCCCGGGGATCCTCGTCCAGCTTGGGGGTGTCGGAAGGGTCCTTGGTGGTTGGTGAGAACCGGACTGGGGAGAGACTGGGCAGATTTGCTTCCGAGGGTGGGTCAAGGGGAGGAGGACAGTTGGGACAGGTGTCAAAGTCCCGATGGGTGCCTGAAGAGGCGGATGTACCTCATGAGGAGGCACCAAAACATGAAAGATGGTCCTGGCCCCGTTCTGCAGGGACCTCTGGGGTATGCTCCTGGGGGGGGAAAGATGATGGAGACTCTCTAGAGTCTGGGCCCGAGAAGCCTAGGGAGACCCGTTGGCGGGCACACTTATTTGAGGGGTACGTGGGGTGGATGGACCGCACGCAGTTCTTGCTAGAGAAGGATGATATCGTGGACTACTGGTGGGCTAAAGGGGAGTTCACGCCCGCCGAGAGGAAAAAGGAGATGCAATTCCGGTGGTTCATGATAGGCAGGAATGAGATAGAACCCATGGGTTGTGATATATTGTCAGACCCTGTAGACCCAGATGAGCCCTTGTCCTGGGTATTACCAGGGAGAGCGGGGAACGCCAATCTAACTAGGAGTAGTCGGGCTGAAAGGGCAATAACCGCAAAATATAAGTACTCCCATGGGTTGGAGTACCCGTACGTCCCTGAACCCCTCATGCAGGAGATTGAGGATAACAGGGACCAGTGGTTAAGGGAGACCATAGAAGAGTATATGGTTAACAAGGGGGGTGCCTTTACTGGTAGTAAGGCAGAAGAAAGGATTGAGCACCTGATAAGGGTATGAAGTATCGGGCGAAGTGTGTACAAACATAAAGTAATGTATCGGCCTGAGAGGGGTTTGCCGCGCACTTACAGCGTGACTGTACTGGACATGGGGGGTCGGGAGGTGAAGAAACCCGATCCCCTGCACTATTATTAGGAGGTACTGGGTAGATTGCGCGAGTTCGTGGCTGCTGGTCAGGGCGTGCTTGGCGCGATGTAATGTGATTTGTTTCATAATCTGATGTTAATAATGCGTATGTTCCACTTTACAGTGCTTCCTGGGGAAAGGTATTCAAATTTAGGTCCCAGCCGGGGGCGGTGGGATTCACCAGGGGGAGAATGTAGCCATGCTCTAAAATGGTCTGCAGTCATCTCTCCTGCTGACAGTAAGGCCTGGTAAGTTATGGGCATGCCAGCAGTAATTATGGAGGTTTGCCCTCACACCCTGGTGAGGTGCCCTATGTATGGATGGGAGTGGTCACAGGCTCTGACTCCACGGTTAGTGATGTCAGAGTTGTGTCAGCCCCAGAGGATACATAAGGCACAGCACTGATCAAAAAGTTAGTTGTCAGTAGAGAGTAAGAGTGTGTTTGCTGAGTTACGGAGGAGGAGTTAAGAAGCTGTTAGAAGGACAGTGTTTGAAACTGTGACCAGGGACCTGGTCACAGGGAGACATCCCTGCGGGGATAGGGAATCCCTACATTAGGAGGACTATACCTTTCAAAGGGAAGTACGGTGAACAATGGAGGGCTAAATTCACCCATTGTGGAGGGCAGCTGGCCCACCGTGCTAATAAAGATGATCCTGTTGAAATATATTCTCGTGTGTAAGCGTGGAGTAATTGCACCGAGAGAAGCACCACAGAGGAGTTCCTCACCAGGACCATCCCCAAGCAAGAGAAGGGATCCTGATGAGGTGGAGGTGCTGCACTGGATATAGGTAGGACTCAAGCACACTACCTCAGCTGCCTGTCTGGGTTGGCAATCCCCAACACAACATCATGCGGGAGACTCAGGAGTCCTGTTGCCAACAAGTGCACCACCAGACATCACACTGTAATGGGTACTGGTTAGACCACAGAGGCCAATATGAGATTTTTGTGGGTCCGGCTAGTCCAGAAAACCCGTTACACAAGTAAAATGTTAATTATTTCTATTTGCGACTTTTCTAACTTCATTCAACACAATGACAATGTTGTTAATATAATTTTAATGTCATTCACGTAAGGTAATCATTATTATCATGATACTTGAGTACTAATGTCAACATTACAACGTCAATTACCTTGACATTTGCATAGGCACACATTACAGCAGCACTGTGTGTGTGTGTGTGTGTGTGTGTGTGGCACTTTTTGTGTCATGCATGTTTTCCCACAAAAAATAACAACAATTCACATACTAATGTTGATTGTTTCATCACACTCACTTTGTTCTGTCTGTGTTGAACGTTTCATAAAAACACTAAACTATAGTTAGTCATAAATATAAAATATACACACTAATGTTAATTTGTTCAGGTTGTGTAATTAATATTCAATAGCTCATGAATGTTAGGTTAGCATTACAACTTCTGTGAAATATAAATTGTCACATGAAAACAATGTTTATATGACCTACCTATTGTTATTGTGTAGTTTCACATACAATGTATGGTAGTTGTTATGTAGCATGTACATTATGTCACAAGTCACAAGTGACATTATACAATGTAGTACACAAATGTGTTGGCCGAGTGAGAAAGTTGTTTGCATATTTAACAGACCAACACATATCATGTTAGTAGAAGATATAAACAAAATTATAAAACTTCTAACTTCAGTGCTTAGAAACATCATAATGTTAATTAAGTGCATACTAAATATAGGCCTAAGCGGATACAATGATGTCTTCATAGTTAATCAGCGCAAAAAGCACTGAAAGCATTGTAACATATGTATTATAATAGGATTTTTTTCGTCGTCAGAATCATCTAATATAACAAGTATATCTTCTGAAATCATACATTGATCACATGTGTTCATCCGCGACATCTGTGAAATAGAACAAACACATAATGGTCAAATATGGCACATTTATATATGTATGTGCATGACAACGCGTAACACATCTCTATATGAGTCTGGATATTCACGCATAACTAACGTATATGTTTAAAGTTCAAGGATCAAACCACAGATACTGAACTGTCATTTTGATAATGGCTTTGCTGGCATTACTACGGATATGATATTTCCGGTGCCTGTATAGATAATAATGTGCACGCACAACTTCAGTTGCGCGCGCACTTAACCATTGTGTGGACTAAGTCTTAGCGCATGCGCGAAACAATGTGTACGCTGTGCATTGAATACATGTCCCTCCATGGTGTTGCTAGCAGTAAGCATATAAGGCTGCGGTCCCAGTAATGTCTGTGACATGAGCGGCCGGCGGGGGGGGTGGCGCATGTCACAGTGCTAACCGCGATCTGCGTTCTGTGAGGAGAGGAGAATCTTGCGACGTGAGGGGGCGTGGTCGGGTATTTGCGGGGGCGTGGCCAATACATCACGTGGCTGGTTCGCCCTCATTGGGTGAACCGCCGGTGGGGGCGTGGCCACGCCTCCGTCGCTAAGAGTCAACGAGATTGTAATGAGTTGTCAAAAACAACCTTCTGCGTCACGGTGCGTAGTAGGCACAGCCCCGTTGAGGGGCGGTGCTTACACGCACAGTGCACGCCGCGCCATGCGCACAGGCTGTACTGGGACCGCAGCCTAATGGTTGGAAGTAATGCTATGGAAGCGAAACTAATTCACTTAGACACACGTACTGATATTACTTTTTGTAACGGACGTGTTTACACGCAAATAACGGGCGATCAGCCAATGAGCGATCAAAATACGTGTGACGTCATGTGAAGGCACCGTGAAATGCACGCAAACACTCCTCCCACTGAATTAACATTGCCCGCCAGCGCTGTGCACGCACATAAACACCGACGCACGCGCATGACACAGTGCACTTACCCTAACAATAAGCAACGGTCACAGCCAATACGCTTTCACGTGCGCACGTCGGTTGGGGACGGGGCTTGCTTCCGTAAACCTTTTTAAGGACGCCTTGGATCATGACAAGTGTCCCACGTCATATGTGGCCGACCCTTTAGTTTTTACTATGTTGCATGCTCAACAATGAGGTGTGTGTGTTACAGTTAGTGTAGCATGTAGAAATTATACTTTAAAAGAGTTTAGAGTAGGTTTTGTGAGTCCGTCAACAATGTGTCTTAATGCTTCGTCGTAGTATATTCTTATAGGAAATAATGTGTTTGTGCACGCTACATGTAAGGCTGTCTGCAATGTTACGCTGTATCCACGCATTTGGCTATGAAATGGTGGATCTTACAAATGTAGACATTTACACTGAGTAAACGCATAACGATTATTGTATTTACCATTGTTGTAGAATTCAAAACTGGTTTGGCTGCAACTGGTCGCTCCACAAAGCCACAGCAGTCTCATCCATGCTTCAGGCATCCGCTGAATCCTGAATCACACACATCTCCATGAGGCGCTCATATGGATCTGCACTGTCTTCTTCAAACAAGACGTCCTGAGGTACGTACAGTTCTTGGTTGTTTTCCCTTCCACATAGGTATTGCCCATATAAGTTTGGAGACATATCATAGTTATGTGCATCTTGCATCTGGTCTTCATGAATGGAGGGTGCAGGTATTGCAGCAGGTATAGCAGCTGATGTGCCAGTCGTTGCAGCTCCATTGTAACTGTTATTAGGCAAAAAATGCTATTTAACAGAACATATGTTCCATGTTCCATGGTAATTTTAAATGATGGGGCAATCTGCCAACATCCATATCGTTGGTCTAGGCGATCATGGACACGCTCAAAACATGCATTTGCTGATAAAGTGAATCGTACTGAAGTTTTAAAATTAGATTCTCGGCACGCTTCTTTATAGTATGGATATTTGTTTTGAATCAAGTTATAGATGTGGGCAACGCCAGCTTTTTTTTCTTCAGTTGATTCTATTGCTTGTGAAATCATAAATTTATATGATTTTCGTGGATGCCTGTGTAATGTGGAAGCTTCTGCCATTTCTGCTCTGTTGAAGTGATGAGTGTGTAAGTAGAGCGCATAAGTTTGTCTGCTGAATGTGAAAATAGTTACATGTTATCTTTGTGGTTTCTTCCAAGGTTAAAATACAAGCTCTATGTTGAATGCCTTTTTTCCCCCACTACAAATGTGAGAAAATAATTGAAACATATTCTTTGTGTAAGATAGTAATTTCACTGTAAACGAAAGTTATTTTTCATGTTCATGAACATGTGCAAAACAAGTTATCAATTGCAATAAAAATAAAAATGTGTGTGAAAGATTCAACAGTGATAGAATGAACAGATTACTGCTTACACTGACATATAATGACCCACATACACACCTGTGTCTGTTTTTCTCCAGCTCTGTTTCTCAATGTTTAAATCTTTCTCTCTATTTTTGTGTGTCTGGTTATCTGTGTCTCTCTCTTACACTGTCTGTTACTGTCTCTTGAGACATATATATATATATATATATATATATATATATATATATATATATATATATATATATATATATATATATATATATTGTGACAGAGTCACTAACTCAGTAGGCTGGAATAGTGAATGGAGAGATGCTGCAGCCAGATCACAGAGTGTTAATCTCCTCAGACAGAGAAAGCACAGCTGAAGACTGATTAAACAGGGGCTGAACTCATGAGTGAAACAAGTGCTTTAAAAGCAGGAAGTTGCTCACACAAGGTGAGCTTGTTTTTCCACAGGAAGGTGGAGAGAACTCTCCCGGCTGGGAAGCCGTTGCTGTTGCTTTGGTCCCCAGTCCTGCGAGGAGCTAGGCTGCTGGGACGAGCTGGGACCCCAACCCAGGATAAAAATACAGATTGCTGCGAGGCTGGACACAGCCTGCTCCCCGGAACCATGTTCCTGTTTGCTGCTGGAGCTGCTATACAGATAAGACTTTATTATTATACGTATCGGTTATCCTTTGTGTAGCATGTTTTGGGCATGACCAGATTAGCTGGCTGTCCTGTTAGTAAGGGCTCAAGAAGTGAGTTAGTGTCCCTAATGGGACTAGGCTTTCATTTTCAGGAAAGTAGTTTCTTAAAGGGACAGTGCACCCGTACTTATTTTGGTTGTGGCTAATAAACCACTAGTGTTTAAAGTTTCCCATCGTGTCACAGCGTCTTACTGACCCCGCCGTGAGGCCATCCTGCCACAGGTTGTGTCAGAAATGGGATGCTACGCCTCTGGGGGTCAGTAGATGAAGATGTGTTGAGACACTGAACTCAAGCGGGAAAAAAAATGATTTTTTTGCTGAAGCATGGAAGTTACAGCTAGCAAGCGCTGAGTGTAAATTTTGCCCCGTCGGGTATGTAAGGATTGCTGTGTAAAGCTAATGCCTTTTGCTGAAGTGAGTGAATTTGCAGCTAAGCAAGTGCTGTGAGATAAAGTTTGCCCTGTCTGGTAAAAAAGAAAGTGAAAATGGATTTTTGCAAAGAAGTTGCCCTAAGAAGAACCCAGAAGGTTCATAGATTGTAAAGCACCTACAGCTTACGTGTGTTGTGCAAAGTCTGCCCCATCGGGTGTGAGATTTTTTTTTTTTTAAACGGGGTTTTAAAATGGCCGCCGTCAAGTGTCAGTTTTGCAATGTACATAACCATACAAAACAGTGTCCCTTCAGGCCATACGATGATGATGACGACTCGTATGTGGCCCATGGAGGAGAGCCGTACCCACAGATGAATTTAGTATGCTGGGCCTGTCATAAAGTAGGTCACATGGAAGATGTGTGCCCCAAAATTTTCAAAGACAAACAGCTGCAAAAGCAAGCAACGCCCTATGAGTGCAAGCAAGATGTGGAAGCTGATACCAGTGAGCGTGTGCCCAGCACCACTGATATCTCTGGAGCTAATAAAGCAAAAAGAAAGAAGAAAAAGAAAACTGTTCCTCAAATCACAGGGGAAGTGACCGAGCCACTTGAACCTGCGCTGTCAGTACATGCGTCAGAAAGGCGCCGAGATGTGCTGCAGATCGGAGTGACCGGCAGAATTGTCACAGGAACGGTGGCAAAGGAAAAGGAGGAGCAAAGGGAAGCTGAATCCTTGATCCAGGGAAAAGAGGCCTTAATTTCTGCACTCCAAACTGCCCAGCGTGATTATGATGTCTTGCAGGAACAATTGAATAGAGAGCGAGAAGCTAATGCCGAGGTACAGAGGTGTATACTCCCAGCTATACAAGAGTATGCGGCTTTAAAGAAAACAGAGCATCTCTTACGGAGTGAGTTGGAGGAGCTGATGACAAGTTTGGATAAGGCCAACACCGCAATTGCTAACATGGAATCAGAGAGAACAAGTCCTGACTGGAGACTATGCTATCAGATGTCCCAGAGAGATGTGCAAAACTTCATCAAAGACTTAGAAGTTTCTCACCAAGAAGCTAGCACGCTCAAAACAGAGCTGGAGCTCTCACGCCAGGAGGGCCACAGTCTAAACACAGAGCTGGGTATGTTGAAGGAAACCCATGAGAATGCCCTGAGGGATTTAGAGACTGTAAAGAAGGAGAATGTAAGTCTGACGCAGAAAAATTCAGACTTGACTGATCAAATCAGTACAGGTGATAAGAAGCTCCACCAAGCAGGAAAAGTGGAGAAGCAATTGATCCAGGAAAAGCTAGAGGTGCAGGAAGCACTGCAGAATGCAGAGAGGATGCAACGTGTCTCCCTGCAGCAGCACACACAGGCAACGCACTTATGGCAGAGCCAGCTGCAGGAGCTACATGCAAGTCTGCAAGCAGCCAAGGAGAAGCAGCGAGTGCTACAGGAACGGCTGAGTACCCAGTATGTCCCCACAGAACAGCATGAGGAACTGAGGGCCACGCTGTACGCCACAAGAGCATCGCTAGGGGCAGAGCTGGGTACTTTGAAGAAAGCCAATGAAACGGTCCTAAGGGATATAGAGACTGTGAAAATGGAGAATATAAACCTGAAGGAAGAGGTTTTAAACCTGACTAGTCAGGTCAGTGATGGGACTGAGAAGCTTCACCAAGCGCAGAAAGTGAAGACACAATTGGCGCAAGAAAAAAATAAAGTACAGGCTGCTCTGCAGAATGCAGAGAAAATGCTGGAAAAAGAATGCCTCGCCCTGGAGCAGCTGAAGATCACGTTGAGCGCCACAAGAGCATCGCTGGAGGCGGAGCTTAGAAGCCAGGTGACTCTGTGTGAGAGGGAACATGAGAAGGTCCAAAGACTGGAGCAAGAGCTGGAGAAGCAGAGAGGCAACTCCATCTCCATGAGTCAGTATGCCAAGGAGAAAGAAGCCTGGAAGACAGAAGCAACAGCGATACTGGCGACAAGAACTGCAGAGCTCAAAAAGATGGAGGAGGCGTTGATGCAAACCCAGAGTAAGCACCGGGAAGAGGTGAAGGCCCTGAGAGGGGTCTGGCAGCATCAGATTGAAGAGCTGCAAACGCAGATGGCTGAGCACGAGATGCAGCGCGCCAAGACGGAGGAGGTGTCCGTCCGTCGGGTGGCCTGCCTGATGTTGCACCATGAAACTGAGATGGCTGATATCAACAAGCGGCTGGACTACACGACCAATGAGGGGGCCCGGCTACAGCTGGAGCTAGACAAGGTCCGGGAGGAGCACCAGCAGCTGCAGGTCCAGAATAAAGAAAGAGAGACAGATTTAAGCCTTGCTCTGAGTCTGCTAGGAGACGTAGAATTGCGACTCAATTCTAACGAAGATGAACTAGCAGCCGCACTGAGTGAAAGAAGAAAGGCAGAAGGACTGCTTCAAGACCTGAGGAAGGACCTGGAGTCTGAGCGGGCTGGTCGCAGGATGGCGGAGAAACAAAAGTGTGACCTAGGCAAGGAGCTCGAGTCTCTAAAGTCTGAGCGGGACGCTACGTTGGACTCTACTGCTGCCCAGCAGGAGGTTTCTCAGATGAAGCTGGAGGAAAAGCTTACAAGCCCAAGACAGACGTTTGGGTCACTGAAGCAGTCCAAGGAAAAGGTGGCGGTAGAGATAAAGTCAAAGGATGATGAAGGGGAGGCTGCACTGGAACATGTTTTACCAGAGCCCGCTGTCTATGCAGACTATCTCTTAAGTTATCTTCAAAACCCTGCTGTTCTCACAGAAGAACAAAAAGCGGATATGACACAAATTGAAGACATGCTGATTAAAGAATTTATAGGTCAGCAGCTGATTCTTATAGTCGGCTGTCTAGATACCAGTGAAGAAGGAGGCAGGAAACGCCTTCTTGCTGTCCTACAAGAGATGCTTGTGATACCTAATACACCAACTTCCCTTATAACGTATAGACAAGAAATAGGGGGGTGAACCCCTCGGGATACCGTGGCTACTAAAACCGTGGTGGTTCTATTTATGCAAGTCCATGGTAGCAAGAGGTGGACATCCTTTAAATTATAAAGACAATAGGAAACAAGGATATAGCCGTGCAGACTAAAACAGGGCGGGGGGCTTAGACCGGGGGAAATACCCGCGGGCACGTCCAGGGAAATGCCCGAAAATAAGTCCCTGATAAACTGGTAGCAGGACGCCTCACCCACGCCCTGTGTCCCGGAATAAACCCAGCGGTCAGTACTCACGACTCCTTGTGTGATCTGCCAAAGTGCTGGTTGGAAGGTCGCCCAGCGGTCTGCTGTAAGGTGGTGTCCTCGTGTGCTCCAGCCGGAAGTAGAAGAGATGAGTGAAAAAACGAGTGACGCCGCGGTCACGACTCCTCTAAACAGCCAAACGCATGTAGAAAAATAAAAAACTTTATTGATCAAACAAGTGAACAACAGCCATAGTCATCCTCTGACGCGTTTCGTCCGGGTCACCTTATAACGTGTCTAGTGGAATTATTGCTCCGTATTGTTAAAGATGATGACCGGAGAATTCTGATTGTGGCAGAAATAGTCTCTGAGCTGCGAGAGCCAATTGTTAGTGTGGATATACCAGCGGATGCCGCGAAATCAAGGAAATTACAGTTAAAGATTGCAGATTTAAGAGTGCAGCTTAACAAAGCCAAACAAGCCTTGGAGGACTCCATAGTTTTACAAGATTTCAGTCTTGCATCTGAATTAAAGGAGATAGTGAGGTACCAGTCCTCAGGCCCAAATGGCCTGGTAATTACCCCAAAAAGAAAATGCCTAAATTGGAAGGCAAGAAAAAAAAAGGGGGAGGGAAGGGCCGACGTCAGACATTGGCGACAAAGATGCTGGTGCACGGGAATGGTGCACGGGCCGCTCCACAGGACAATGTTTCGCTGGGGAGAGGGATATGTGACAGAGTCACTAACTCAGTAGGCTGGAATAGTGCATGGAAAGATGCTGCAGCCAGATCACAGAGTGTTAATCTCCTCAGACAAAGAAAGCACAGCTGAAGACTGATTAAACAGGGGCTGAACTCATGAGTGAAACAAGTGCTTTAAAAAGCAGGAAGTTGCTCACACAAGGTGAGCTTGTTTTTCCGCAGGAAGGTGGAGAGCTGGCTGTCCTGTTAGTAAGGGCTCAAGAAGTGAGTTAGTGTCCCTAACGGGACTAGGCTTTAATTTTCAGGAAAGTAGTTTCTTAAAGGGACAGTGCACCCGTACTTATTTTGGTTGTGGCTAATAAACCAATAGTGTTTAAAGTTTCCCATCGTGTCACAGCGTCTTAATGACCCCACCGCGAGGCCGTCCTGCCACAATATATATATATATATATATATATATGTGTGTGTGTGTATGTGTTAAAATTTAACTATAGTGTGTGTGTATGTATATGTATAAGTATATATATGTATGTATATATATGTGTATATATGTGTATATATGTATAGATTTAAAGCCTTATATGGAAACAGGCCTTGTTATTTAGTTAATAAGTCATGAAAGCGTATAACATTACTGGGTGAGTATGTTTGAGTGCCTATTAGAGTCAGCTGTGTATAAGTAGTAGTTAACAGCAAACAACGCCTCTTTAGAGCCATGAAGGCCTGTACTGTTAAATAATCACATACATATGTAATTTAGTGGTAATCTAAATCCACTGATGTGTGTAAGTAGGCCTTGTTTATAGCATAGTGAAAGTGTCATACAGGTGAGTGAAGTATTGTGTTCATAATATTATTGACATCATTTAAACAAGTGTCCTAACATGTATTTGTGATTAACACTAGGCCTGTTTTCTGACAACACTTTGAGATATATATATATATATATATATATATATATATATATATATATATATATATATATATAATCAAAGGCTCCTTACCAGGCAGACCAGAGAATCCAGGGAATCCAAAGTAGGCACAGCAAGGAAGAGACAGCACACTTATTAGCAAAAAGAATTGTATTAGTAAAGCAGGCACAAATAGGTGTTCTCTGGTCTGCCTGGTAAGGAGCCTTTGATTATATTCATTCATATGGGACTAAGCACCTGTCTTCATCTGTATTTGTGTGCCATCTGCTCTGTTACATATATATATATATATATATATATATATATATATATATATATATATATATGTATGTATGTATATATATATATATATATATATATATATATATATATATATATATATATATATATTCTCACACAAATGTGTTTGAGCACATATATCCATACACACTTCAGAAATATTAATACACACTATCAGATGTTATTCTAACCACTACTCATACATGATGACATGCCAACATTATGAAGTATGAAAGAAGGTGAAGGTAAGTAATGTGTTACAGAGTGAACACTCCTGAAAACATCTTTAAAATGTATGGTGTGATATAGTTAATTAAATTTTGATGCCAATAATATTAGCATGCAATGACTATCTACATTACCTAACACACACACATACATACAATGTTTAACAGGTAAGTGAATGGCAGCTTATAGAAACATGGCAACTGTGTAATGTTGTACCATCAATCAAATTATTTATACCTAAATATATTTTATAATTTAAGCATTAATTCACACACTGAACATTTCTAAACCTTCATGTATACAAGGACATACTTTAATGTTTTGAAGCATCAGGACTTAATCATACATACAGTATTCATTCAATTTTCTGCTTTAAACACCACCAGGCCAACAACAGATTTAGTGAATGTAATTATTTATTATTATTTTTCCTTTTGAGACCTAGTCACAGGCCTGCTTGTTGCCTGTTGTGTTAGCCTTTTCCGTTTGGCAACTACTTTGCCCTTCACTGTACGACTTGTACTCGCCTGTGACAGTTCAGGGCCACTGGTTGTGGGCTGTGACAGTTCAGGGCCACTGGTTGTGGGCTGTGACAGTTCAGGGCCACTGGTTGTGGTTTGTGACAGTTCAGGGCCACTGGTTGTGGGCTGTGCCAGTTCAGGGCCACTGGGTGTGGGTTGTGGCAGTGGTGAAGGAGTTGATACACATTGCACGACCGATGGTGGAGCCGTTTCCTGTTTAGGTTTTTTAAACTTGCTCCGAAAACTGGTTATTAATAATTGTTTGCCTAAGTTTCTTTTTCGTGTCTCAGTTGTAGGTGTCTGTTGCTGATTTTGAACAGATGTAAGCGGTTGGATGTTGACAGGGACCGGCATTCATTCTCAACTGATTAGCTTGGCTTAGATTCTGAACTATTGCTTGTAATGTCCTGTTTACATTTTGTATTTGTTTAGGAACTTGGATGAAGACTCTTCTAGTTGTGACATTTGTGATATCGAAGTTTCCTGCTGTGATATCATCTTGTCCTGCTGTGATATCATCCTTTCCTGCTGTGATATCATCCTTTCAAGCACTGACATCATTTCTGAGTGGCGACGATTTTCTTCAACCACGATTCTTTCTTCAGAAGCTGCAATAGCTGAGTATGTGTCACGAGCAGGAGCAGTTGATTGCTGTGTTACTGGTCGAGTGGGAACATGTTCATGCTGACTTAATTGAATGTTTCCTTCATTGTCAACATCAGCTTCTAGAAATAAATGAAGACATTATGAACTGGCATGTAACTTATTTTGTCAATATAATGAGAGTTGTTCTCACAGTGTAACACATAACATGTTAGAACTTTTCTGTTGTGTCAAATTAAAATGTAGTTTGAAGTAACAATTATGTTTGGACTCAGTGTGAAAGAAGAATGAATGAAAGGTTGTTGTAACCTCACAAATCATAGATGATAGTTCATATCACACACAATACATGTTGACATTGTAAACTACATTTTCTATGACAACAACTGATGGGAAGTTCATTCCATGTGAAAGGCATTTAGTTAGCATGGCAACATAAAATCTACAAAGGTACACATTAGATGTCATGCACCTCATACACTCACCTTCCATCGTTGACGAGGAGCTGGATGAAGCAGGTGATGAGATTTTTTCAGTGTGAGGTGACACATGAGGTCTGGGAGTAACTATATAAAAGATGAACATAACATTTAGTTTGCCATGTGTACATAATTAACATAGAGTTTGTGTATTTGGAGTATTTATGTTAACATAACAACATCACTTAATGAAATGAAAAGATGTTTCTGCCAAGCTGTACATTATCCATTTAAATGTACGTGTGACTAGTGTGCAGTTGTTTTGTAAATACCATAGAACATAGTATGTTTATGACGCAATGTTAGTAGAAACATTTTTACAATTGGACATACAATGCATATCTTGTGTAGTAAGATAAAAATAATAATGTACAGTACCGACCAACTTTATTCTTACTTGGCTAGCTCCGCGAATTTCGGAGTATCCCGGTTATCTGCGGTTTTGTGTCGTTTTCTCCTGGGGTATATAACGTTATATCGCGCCCGTGATTTAAGCATTTTATTCCCGCTGGCTGCAATACTGCAATGCCGTGTAAAAATGCATGGGGGCGTTTGCGAGCTGTTGTCTTTGAAGCCGAGAAATTCATGAATTGTAATGCAGTATATACTGTATATATACAGTATATACTGTATAACAACAACCCCTATAACCCCTAACATACACATACAGTACTGTATATGCACATCAATGATACTATAGGCCGTCCCCTGGCGAGATGTGTTTGCAGCAGAGAGAGAACCGCTGCTCTCTCTGCGCAAAGATCGGCACATTAAAAATTATTTAAAATACATTTTTATTCATAGTGTGCAGGGGGTCTCCAGAGCTGAACCGCGTTGGTTTCAGGTCCGGGGACCCCCTACTCCCCCAGATACAGCCCCCTTTATGAGGTGCCGGTATCCCTCTGCATTTAAAGGTCCCTATCACGTGACCGTGGCCTGTAAACAAAGCAGAGGGATACCGGCACCCCCTAAAGGGGCCTGTATCTCGGGGAGCAGGGGGTCCCCGGACCTAAAACCACAGCGGTTCAGCTCTGGAGACCCTCACCCTGCACATGTACAGTATAAATAAAACACATATATAAATAAACACTCATTCCTTACCTTAGCGGCTATGTGCTATGGTAACGAAGCAGCATTTATGTATTTTTATAATATTGTACAGTGAGCAGGGGGTTCCCTGAGCCAGAAATTAATGCTCAGGGGACACCCTGCTCCTGCACAATATTATTAAAAATACAGAAATGCTGCGTCATTACCATAGCTGATAGCCGCTAAGGCAATGAAGGGGTTAACACACCGTGCCCACTTTATTGTGGGTAGCGGGGGTGGGTGAAGGGGGTATTTGGCCCTTGGTGTGAGTTTAGGACTTGCAGGGGGGTTGCGGGTGCACTTAACCCCTTCACGACCGTAGCAGTTAATACTGCTACGGTCATGAAGGGGTTAACCCCTATCGCTACCCCCCCGCAAGCCCTAAACAACCACCATTGGGGCTAATACCCCCTTCACCCACCCCCGCTACCCACAATAAAAAAAAACTCACACACAGCAGCAGCACAATAAATAAATAAATAAATCTAAATAAATTAATGAATATAAATAAATACATTTAAAATACATTTTTATTCATAGTGTAGATGTGCAGGGGGTCTCCGGAGCTGAACCACGTTGGTTTCAGGTCCGGGGCCCCCTGCTCCCCGAGATACAGCCCCCTTTATGAGGTGCCATATCCCTCTGCATTTAAAGGTCCCGATCACGTGACCGCGGCCTGTAAACCAAGCAGAGGGATACCGGCACCCCCTAAAGGGGCCTGTATCTCGGGAACCAGGGGGTCCCCGGACCTAAAACAAAAACGTTTATGCTCTGGAGACCCTCTGCACATCTACAATATGAATATAACACACACATCAATAAAGAATCGTTCTTTACCTTTGCGGCTATGTGCTATGGTAATGAAGCAGCATTTCTGTATTTTTAATAATATTGTACAGTGAGCAGGGGGTTCCCTGAGCCAGAAATTAATGCTCAAGGGACCCCCTGCTCCTGCACAATATTATTAAAAATACAGAAATGCTGCTTCATTACCATAGCTGATATCCGCTAAGGCAATGAAGGGTTAAGGCAGAATAAACAATAAATACATTAAATACATATTTTTAATGTGTCTGTTAAACCTCCCTGCCTTGACTGTAACCTGTGTAAGACCCCCTCCCCCTATTGTGTGTGTTAAACTTCCCTGCCTTGACTAATCTATGTAAAAAACCCTCCCCCTATTCTGTGTGTTAAACTTCCCTGCCTTGACTGTAATCTATGTAAAACCCCCTTCCCCTATTGTGTCTGCTAAGCTTCCCTGCTTTGACTAATCTGTGTAAGCCCCCCTCCCCCTATTGTGTCGGTTAAATCTCCCTGCCTGTGTTTCTGAGTGCAGTGTACTGTATGTAAATGTGGGTAGGGGGATCCCATGTAAATAACCACACCCACACCCACTACCCACTACCCACAATAAAAAAAACTCACACACAGCAGTAACACAAAAAATAAATAAATCTAAATAAATAAATAAATAAATGAATATAAATAAATACATTTAAAATACATTTTTATTCATAGTGTAGATATGCAGGGGGTCTCCGGAGCTGAACTGCATTGGTTTCAGGTCCGGGGACCCCCTGCTCAATGAGATACAGCCCCCTTTATGAGGTGCCGGTATACCTCTGCGTTTAAAGATCCCAATCACGTGACCGCGGCATGTAAACCAAGCAGAGGGATACCGGCCCCCCCATAAAGGGGCCTATATCTCGGGGAGCAGGCGGTCCCCAGACCTAAAACCAAAGCGGTTCAGCTCCGGAGACCCCCTGCACATCTACACTATGAATAAAAATGTATTTTAAATGTATTTATTTCTATTCATGTATTTATTTATTTATTTAGATTTATTTATTAATTGTGCTGCTGCTGTGTGTGAATTTTTTTTTATTGTGGGTAGTGGGGGTGGGTGAAGGGGGAAGATAGAAGAAAGAAGAATACAGATGAAGATAAAGATGGATTACAAATAGAAGACCCGTGGATTGATTTGGATTTTTAGTTTAATGTTTATTTTTTTGTATGGTTTATTATTTTATGGGTTCCTGTTCGTGGATTGGTTCGTGAGTAAGCTGCGCAACGGGAGTCGGTGGGGGCAAGTAATGGTAAGTGAACTAAAGAAATGTATTTTATTTAACTTGTTCATTTTTTTAAAAGCTTTTTTAACATGTGTATTTTTTTTTTGTGGTATATCATTTCTTGCCACTGTATGTATGTATGTATATATGTCTAGAGAGATATATACATACAGGGTAAGAAATTATGTTGTTTTAAAAGCTTGATTTGATGTGTTTTAAATTAATTTGACTATGCAGCTATGCTTTATTGTGATTTTAAAGTATTTTAAAATTAGATAGATGTAATTGTTGATATTGTATTGTGTGTTTGAGGGAGGTCAGGGCTAGCCTTGGTTTTAAAGTTTGTATTCCGGTTGGTACTTTGTATATTTTTTCACATGCTGAATTGTTCTGCTCGAGGCGTGAATTAGTTAATTGTTTCATTGTTCGGGATGGACTGTCAATTGTTTAGGGATGTAAATAATGATTGCTAATTAATTTTTGTTTACTTGATTGGTTAAAATAGTTGACTTGTTTGGAAGTGTTTGTATTTTGCTTGCAATGATATTGTTAACATTCATTTGCAGAATGTATATGGTGCATAGATTTTATGCATCATTTATACAATGTAAATGCAATGTATTGATTGGAATGTGAGGTTTTTCTTTGTCATTTGATGATTTAGATTGTAAGATCAGTTAGGATTATTAAAGGAAATTCATTGTAATGTAGTGTGTCTGTATGGAGAAGTGTTATTTGTAGAACAGTATGGTTTTGATAACTCTTCTACATTTATTTGTATATTGGTTCATCATGTGTGTGTATATACTGTATATATATATATATATATATATATATATATATATATATATATATATATACTGCACCGACACACTTTATTCGAGCAAATACCCAGTATGTACCTGGCAGATACCTGGAATGCGCCGCTCCTCACCTCTGACAAGCCCCGTTGTGTTTGCCTTCCCAGCCTGGGTTCATGCCTGGCTGACGGGCGGCTGATCTGTTAAATGATAATGATTAGGATTTAATAGGCTGCAATGCTTCGCGTGTCTACCAGATGGCATAAATTCATGAATTGTAATGCAGTATATATATATATACTGTGCAGTATTGCAGCCAGCGGGAATAAAATGCTTCAATCCCTGCTTGGAAAATACCTCAATACACTCGGGCAGAAAACAGTCACAAACCTCAATACACCCGGGTATACCCGAATTCGTGGGACTAGCCGAGCTCGAATAAAGTGTGTCGCCAGTGTATATCTCTGTATATATATATCTCTGTATATATAGTTGCATGATGAAGCCACTGTACAAATTCATGGGTGAAGGGTGGGTATCGGGCCAATGTGGCTTAACCCCTTAATTACCTTTGCGGTTATTATCCGATAAGGTGTTTAAGGGGTTAATTGACATCTGAATGTAATTGCAATGTATTGGCTTTGTTTTGGCAATGTATTTTGTGGACAAGACAAAGATGTTGCTGGCGATGGACACTTCGTATTGATGAGGTCAGTAGTACTTTATTTATTTGAATATGCTAGTTAATGTTTTTAATAATGGGCAATTAATCTATTATCCATATCTGGATAATAGTTATTTTGCACATTATTGTACTGTAGGTGTTGGGGGGGGGGGTGTATGTATTGAATGTATAGGCCAGGTTTATTTTTTTTACATTCAGGGTTTTTTCCGTGGTTCTGCGTGGGACCTCTGGAGACCACCTGTGGTTTCCTCGGGTATCCCACGGGTATCAGGCTGGTGGTTCCACGGGTGACTCATGCGGGGATGAAGCTGTGTGGTCCCACTTCTGTGGGGGCACTGCCGACCCGTAGTCTGCGGGGATGAAGCTGTGTGGTCCCACTTCTGTGGGGGCACCGCCGACCCGTAGGTGCGGGGAAGATGATGTGTGGTCCCACTTCTGTGGGGGCACCGCGGACCCGTAGTGAGCACCCGTGAGTTCCCCAGACCCCCGTGGGAACCACCCGAGGCCCCGCAGACACCTGTGGGTCTGACCCGGGGCTCCCAGACATCCTTGGGCCTACCGTGGGGACCCAATTGTGGCCCACGGTGACCCAAGGAGACCACCTGGGGGCCATGGTGCTGGCGGGACCCACCAGCAGGCCTCCAGAACCTATTTAAAAATGGCTGCTTGTACCCTGTAGGTCTGTCCAGGTGCCCCGCCAGCCCACCGGGGACTCGCGTGGGGCTGCGTTATGAACCCTGTATATAAAAGGATAAATCTTGTATTTATGGGTGGGCACAGGGGGTGGGTAATGTATTTAATAAATAGAATGATGTTTATTGTGGGTCACTGTGTTGTTTTTATTGTGGGTACTGGGGGTGGGGGGGTGTTCCCCAACGGTATGTGGGTAGGCCTCCCTTGTGGGTACTGGGTGAGGGTGGTTAGGCCTCACGGGGGGGGGGAGGTTAGTGTGGGAGGGTATGTAGGCATCCCGAGTTGTGGGTGAGGGTGGGTTAACCCCTTAATAACTGTAGCGGTTAATAACCGCTATGGTGATTAAGGGGTTAAGGGACATTACTTTGGATGTTTTAATTTTTGAGTCTGTTTTGCAGAAGCGGAGGGGACATGGCCAGGATGTGGGGGGGTAACGGTATGTGGGTAGGGGGTGAGGGTGGTTAGACCTCACAGTATGCACATCGGGTCCCCCCCTCCTCCCCACATTTACATACACTGCACTCACAGCAACACAGGCAGGGAGATTTAACAGAAACATTAGGGGGAGGGGGCTTTATAGAGATCACAGTCAAGGAGGTGGGGTTATAACCCACTCCCCCTCCCCACATTTACATAAACTGCACTCACAGCAACACAGGCAGAGAGATTTAACAGAAACATTAGGGGGGAGGGGGCTTTAAACAGATTACACTCAAGGCAGAGAGATTTAACAGAAACATTAGGGGGGAGGGGGCTTTAAACAGATTACACTGAAGGCAGAGAGATTTAACAGAAACATTAGGGGGGAGGGGGCTTTAAACAGATTACACTGAAGGCAGAGAGATTTAACAGAAACATTAGGGGGGAGGGGGCTTTACACAGATTACACGCAAGGCAGGGAGATACAGGGGATGTACTTTACTGTATGTTGTTTATTGCAATGCTTCAATGTGTGTACAGTATAATGTTTTTTTACAATTAGATAGATGTAATCCTTGGTATTGTAAGGGTTAGCGTTGGTTTTAAATTTTGTATTCTGGTTGGTACTTATATATTGATTTTTGTTTACTTGATTGCTTAAAATATTTGACTTGTTTGGAGTTATCTGTATTTAGCTTGCAATGATATTGTTAACATTCATTTGCAGAATGTATATGGTGCATAGATGTTATGCATCATAAATACAATGTAAATGCAATGTATTGATTGGAATGTGAGGTTTTTCTTTGTCATTTGATGATTTAGATTGTAAGATCAGTTAGGATTATTAAAGGAAATTCATTGTAATGTAGTGTGTCTGTATGGAGAAGTGTTATTTGTAGGACAGTATGGTTTTGATAACCCTTCTACATTTATTTGTATATTGGTTCATCATGTGTGTATATATACTGTATATATATATATATATATATATATATATATATATATATATATATATATATATATATATATATATATATATATATATATATATATGTATAGGGATTGTTTTTATATACTGCACCGACACACTTTATTCGAGCAAATACCCGGTATGTACCTGGCAGATACCTGGTATGCGCCGCTCCTCACCTCTGACAAGCCCCGTTGCATTTGCCTTCCCAGCCTGGGTTCATGCCTGGCTGATGGGCGGCTGATCTGTTAAATGATAATGATTAGGATTTAATAGGCTGCAATGCTTCGCGTGTCTACCAGATGGCATAAATTCATGAATTGTAATGCAGTATATATATATATGTACTGAGCAGTATTGCAGCCAGCGGGAATAAAATGCTTCAATCCCTGCCGGAAAATAACTCAATGCACTCGGGCAGAAAACAGTCACAAACCTCAATACACCCGGGTATACCCGAATTCGTGGGACTAGCCGAGCTCGAATAAAGTGTGTCGCCAGTGTATATACAGTATATTTTTTTTATTGTGGGTAGCCGGGGTGGGTGTAGGGGGTGTTTGGCCCTTGGTGTGAGTTTAGGACTTGCGGGGGGGTTGCGGGTGCACTTAACCCCTACACGACCGTAGCAGTTAATACAACTACGGTCGTGAAGGGTTTAAGTGCACCCGCTACCCCCCGCAAGCCCTAAACAACCACCGTTGGGGCTAATACCCCCTTCACTCACCCCCACTACCCACAATAAAAAAAATTCACACACAGCAGCAGCACAATTAATAAATAAATCTAAATAAATAAATAAATACATGAATAGAAATAAATACATTTAAAATACATTCAATTGGCGCAAGAAAAAAATGAAGTACAGGCTGCTCTGCAGAATACAGATAAAATGCTGGAAAAAGAATGCCTCGCCCTGGAGCAGCTGAAGATCACGTTGAGCGCCACAAGAGCATCGCTGGAGGCGGAGCTTAGAAGCCAGGTGACTCTGTGTGAGAGGGAACATGAGAAGGTCCAAAGACTGGAGCAAGAGCTGGAGAAGCAGAGAGGCAACTCCATCTCCATGAGTCAGTATGCCAAGGAGAAAGAAGCCTGGAAGACAGAAGCAACAGCGATACTGGCGACAAGAACTGCAGAGCTCAAAAAGATGGAGGAGGCGTTGATGCAAACCCAGAGTAAGCACCGGGAAGAGGTGAAGGCCCTGAGAGGGGTCTGGCAGCATCAGATTGAAGAGCTGCAAACGCAGATGGCTGAGCACGAGATGCAGCGCGCCACGACGGAGGAGGTGTCCGTCCGTCGGGTGGCCTGCCTGATGTTGCACCATGAAACTGAGATGGCTGATATCAACAAGCGGCTGGACAACACGACCAATGAGGGGGCCCGGCTACAGCTGGAGCTAGACAAGGTCCGGGAGGAGCACCAGCAGCTGCAGGTCCAGAATAAAGAAAGAGAGACAGATTTAAGCCTTGCTCTGAGTCTGCTAGGAGACGTAGAATTGCGACTCAATTCTAACGAAGATGAACTAGCAGCCGCACTGAGTGAAAGAAGAAAGGCAGAAGGACTGCTTCAAGACCTGAGGAAGGACCTGGAGTCTGAGCGGGCTGGTCGCAGGATGGCGGAGAAACAAAAGTGTGACCTAGGCAAGGAGCTCGAGTCTCTAAAGTCTGAGCGGGATGCTATGTTGGACTCTACTGCTGCCCAGCAGGAGGTTTCTCAGATGAAGCTGGAGGAAAAGCTTACAAGCCCCAGACAGACGTTTGGGTCACTGAAGCAGTCCAAGGAAAAGGTGGCGGTAGAGATAAAGTCAAAGGATGATGAAGGGGAGGCTGCACTGGAACATGTTTTACCAGAGCCTGCGGTCTATGCAGACAATCTCTTAAGTTATCTTCAAAACCCTGCTGTTCTCACAGAAGAACAAAAAGCGGATATGACACAAATTGAAGACATGCTGATTAAAGAATTTATAGGTCAGCAGCTGATTCTTATAGTCGGCTGTCTAGATACCAGTGAAGAAGGAGGCAGGAAACGCCTTCTTGCTGTCCTACAAGAGATGCTTGTGATACCTAATACACCAACTTCCCTTATAACGTATAGACAAGAAATAGGGGGGTGAACCCCTCGTGATACCGTGGCTACCAAAACCGTGGTGGTTCTATTTATGCAAGTCCATGGTAGCAAGAGGTGGACATCCTTTAAATTATAAAGACAATAGGCAACCAGGATATAGCCGTGCAGACTAAAACAGGGCGGGGGGCTTAGACCGGGGGAAATACCCGCGGGCACGTCCAGGGAAATGCCCGAAAATAAGTCCCTGATAAACTGGTAGCAGGACGCCTCACCCACGCCCTGTGTCCCGGAATAAACCCAGCGGTCAGTACTCACGACTCCTTGTGTGATCTGCCAAAGTGCTGGTTGGAAGGTTGCCCAGCGGTCTGCTGTAAGGTGGTGTCCTCGTGTGCTCCAGCCGGAAGTAGAAGAGATGAGTGAAAAAACGAGTGACGCCGCGGTCACGACTCCTCTAAACAGCCAAACGCATGTAGAAAAATAAAAAACTTTATTGATCAAACAAGTGAACAACAGCCATAGTCATCCTCTGACGCGTTTCGTCCGGGTCACCTTATAACGTGTCTAGTGGAATTATTGCTCCGTATTGTTAAAGATGATGACCGGAGAATTCTGATTGTGGCAGAAATAGTCTCTGAGCTGCGAGAGCCAATTGTTAGTGAGGATATACCAGCGGATGCCGCGAAATCAAGGAAATTACAGTTAAAGATTGCAGATTTAAGAGTGCAGCTTAACAAAGCCAAACAAACCTTGGAGGACTCCATAGTTTTACAAGATTTCAGTCTTGCATCTGAATTAAAGGAGATAGTGAGGTACCAGTCCTCAGGCCCAAATGGCCTGGTAATTACCCCAAAAAGAAAATGCCTAAATTGGAAGGCAAGAAAAAAAAAGGGGGAGGGAAGGGCCGACGTCAGACATTGGCGACAAAGATGCTGGTGCACGGGAATGGTGCACGGGCCGCTCCACAGGACAATGTTTCGCTGGGGAGAGGGATATGTGACAGAGTCACTAACTCAGTAGGCTGGAATAGTGCATGGAAAGATGCTGCAGCCAGATCACAGAGTGTTAATCTCCTCAGACAAAGAAAGCACAGCTGAAGACTGATTAAACAGGGGCTGAACTCATGAGTGAAACAAGTGCTTTAAAAAGCAGGAAGTTGCTCACACAAGGTGAGCTTGTTTTTCCACAGGAAGGTGGAGAGAACTGTCCCGGCTGGGAAGCCGTTGCTGTTGCTCTGGTCACCAGTCCTGCGAGGATATAGGCTGCTGGGACCAGCTGGGACCCCAACCCAGGATAAAGATACAGATTGCTGCGAGGCTGGACACAGCCTGCTCCCCGGAACCGTGTTCCCGTTTGCTGCTGGATCTGCTATACAGATAAGACTTTATTATTATACGTATCGGTTATCCTTTGTGTAGCATGTTTTGGGCATGACCAGATTAGCTGGCTGTCCTGTTAGTAAGGGCTCAAGAAGTGAGTTAGTGTCCCTAACGGGACTAGGCTTTAATTTTCAGGAAAGTAGTTTCTTAAAGGGACAGTGCACCCGTACTTATTTTGGTTGTGGCTAATAAACCAATAGTGTTTAAAGTTTCCCATCGTGTCACAGCGTCTTAATGACCCCGCCGCGAGGCCGTCCTGCCACAATATATATATATATATATATGTGTGTGTGTGTATGTGTTAAAATTTAACTATAGTGTGTGTGTATGTATATGTATAAGTATATATATGTATGTATATATATGTGTATATATGTGTATATATGTATAGATTTAAAGCCTTATATGGAAACAGGCCTTGTTATTTAGTTAATAAGTCATGAAAGCGTATAACATTACTGGGTGAGTATGTTTGAGTGCCTATTAGAGTCAGCTGTGTATAAGTAGTAGTTAACAGCAAACAACGCCTCTTTAGAGCCATGAAGGCCTGTACTGTTAAATAATCACATACATATGTAATTTAGTGGTAATCTAAATCCACTGATGTGTGTAAGTAGGCCTTGTTTATAGCATAGTGAAAGTGTCATACAGGTGAGTGAAGTATTGTGTTCATAATATTATTGACATCATTTAAACAAGTGTCCTAACATGTATTTGTGATTAACACTAGGCCTGTTTTCTGACAACACTTTGAGATATATATATATATATATATATATATATATATATATATATATATATATATATATATATATATATAATCAAAGGCTCCTTACCAGGCAGACCAGAGAATCCAGGGAATCCAAAGTAGGCACAGCAAGGAAGAGACAGCACACTTATTAGCAAAAAGAATTGTATTAGTAAAGCAGGCACAAATAGGTGTTCTCTGGTCTGCCTGGTAAGGAGCCTTTGATTATATTCATTCATATGGGACTAAGCACCTGTCTTCATCTGTATTTGTGTGCCATCTGCTCTGTTACATATATATATATATATATATATATATATATATATATATATATATATATATATATATGTATGTATGTATGTATGTATATATATATATATATATATATATATATTCTCACACAAATGTGTTTGAGCACATATATCCATACACACTTCAGAAATATTAATACACACTATCAGATGTTATTCTAACCACTACTCATACATGATGACATGCCAACATTATGAAGTATGAAAGAAGGTGAAGGTAAGTAATGTGTTACAGAGTGAACACTCCTGAAAACATCTTTAAAATGTATGGTGTGATATAGATAGTTAATTAAATTTTGATGCCAATAATATTAGCATGCAATGACTATCTACATTACCTAACACACACACATACATACAATGTTTAACAGGTAAGTGAATGGCAGCTTATAGAAACATGGCAACTGTGTAATGTTGTACCATCAATCAAATTATTTATACCTAAATATATTTTATAATTTAAGCATTAATTCACACACTGAACATTTCTAAACCTTCATGTATACAAGGACATACTTTAATGTTTTGAAGCATCAGGACTTAATCATACATACAGTATTCATTCAATTTTCTGCTTTAAACACCACCAGGCCAACAACAGATTTAGTGAATGTAATTATTTATTATTATTTTTCCTTTTGAGACCTAGTCACAGGCCTGCTTGTTGCCTGTTGTGTTAGCCTTTTCCGTTTGGCAACTACTTTGCCCTTCACTGTACGACTTGTACTCGCCTGTGACAGTTCAGGGCCACTGGTTGTGGGCTGTGACAGTTCAGGGCCACTGGTTGTGGGCTGTGACAGTTCAGGGCCACTGGTTGTGGGCTGTGACAGTTCAGGGCCACTGGTTGTGGTTTGTGACAGTTCAGGGCCACTGGTTGTGGGCTGTGCCAGTTCAGGGCCACTGGGTGTGGGTTGTGGCAGTGGTGAAGGAGTTGATACACATTGCACGACCGATGGTGGAGCCGTTTCCTGTTTAGGTTTTTTAAACTTGCTCCGAAAACTGGTTATTAATAATTGTTTGCCTAAGTTTCTTTTTCGTGTCTCAGTTGTAGGTGTCTGTTGCTGATTTTGAACAGATGTAAGCGGTTGGATGTTGACAGGGACCGGCATTCATTCTCAACTGATTAGCTTGGCTTAGATTCTGAACTATTGCTTGTAATGTCCTGTTTACATTTTGTATTTGTTTAGGAACTTGGATGAAGACTCTTCTAGTTGTGACATTTGTGATATCGAAGTTTCCTGCTGTGATATCATCTTGTCCTGCTGTGATATCATCCTTTCCTGCTGTGATATCATCCTTTCAAGCACTGACATCATTTCTGAGTGGCGACGATTTTCTTCAACCACGATTCTTTCTTCAGAAGCTGCAATAGCTGAGTATGTGTCACGAGCAGGAGCAGTTGATTGCTGTGTTACTGGTCGAGTGGGAACATGTTCATGCTGACTTAATTGAATGTTTCCTTCATTGTCAACATCAGCTTCTAGAAATAAATGAAAACATTATGAACTGGCATGTAACTTATTTTGTCAATATAATGAGAGTTGTTCTCACAGTGTAACACATAACATGTTAGAACTTTTCTGTTGTGTCAAATTAAAATGTAGTTTGAAGTAACAATTATGTTTGGACTCAGTGTGAAAGAAGAATGAATGAAAGGTTGTTGTAACCTCACAAATCATAGATGATAGTTCATATCACACACAATACATGTGGACATTGTAAACTACATTTTCTATGACAACAACTGATGGGAAGTTCATTCCATGTGAAAGGCATTTAGTTAGCATGGCAACATAAAATCTACAAAGGTACACATTAGATGTCATGCACCTCATACACTCACCTTCCATCGTTGACGAGGAGCTGGATGAAGCAGGTGATGAGATTTTTTCAGTGTGAGGTGACACATGAGGTCTGGGAGTAACTATATAAAAGATGAACATAACATTTAGTTTGCCATGTGTACATAATTAACATAGAGTTTGTGTATTTGGAGTATTTATGTTAACATAACAACATCACTTAATGAAATGAAAAGATGTTTCTGCCAAGCTGTACATTATCCATTTAAATGTACGTGTGACTAGTGTGCAGTTGTTTTGTAAATACCATAGAACATAGTATGTTTATGACGCAATGTTAGTAGAAACATTTTTACAATTGGACATACAATGCATATCTTGTGTAGTAAGATAAAAATAATAATGTACAGTACCGACCAACTTTATTCTTACTTGGCTAGCTCCGCGAATTTCGGAGTATCCCGGTTATCTGCGGTTTTGTGTCGTTTTCTCCTGGGGTATATAACGTTATATCGCGCCCGTGATTTAAGCATTTTATTCCCGCTGGCTGCAATACTGCAATGCCGTGTAAAAATGCATGGGGGCGTTTGCGAGCTGTTGTCTTTGAAGCCGAGAAATTCATGAATTGTAATGCAGTATATACTGTATATATACAGTATATACTGTATAACAACAACCCCTATAACCCCTAACATACACATACAGTACTGTATATGCACATCAATGATACTATAGGCCGTCCCCTGGCGAGATGTGTTTGCAGCAGAGAGAGAACCACTGCTCTCTCTGCGCAAAGATCGGCACATTAAAAATTATTTAAAATACATTTTTATTCATAGTGTAGATGTGCAGGGGGTCTCCAGAGCTGAACCGCGTTGGTTTCAGGTCCGGTGACCCCCTACTCCCCCAGATACAGCCCCCTTTATGAGGTGCCGGTATCCCTCTGCATTTAAAGGTCCCTATCACGTGACCGTGGCCTGTAAACAAAGCAGAGGGATACCGGCACCCCCTAAAGGGGCCTGTATCTTGGGGAGCAGGGGGTCCCCGGACCTAAAACCACAGCGGTTCAGCTCTGGAGACCCTCTGCACATGTACAGTATAAATAAAACACATATATAAATAAACTCTCGTTCCTTACCTTAGCGGCTATGTGCTATGGTAACGAAGCAGCATTTATGTATTTTTATAATATTGTACAGTGAGCAGGGGGTTCCCTGAGCCAGAAATTAATGCTCAGGGGACCCCCTGCTCCTGCACAATATTATTAAAAATACAGAAAAGCTGCGTCATTACCATAGCTGATAGCCGCTAAGGCAATGAAGGGGTTAACACACCGTGCCCACTTTATTGTGGGTAGCGGGGGTGGGTGAAGGGGTTATTTGGCCCTTGGTGTGAGTTTAGGACTTGCAGGGGGGTTGCGGGTGCACTTAACCCCTTCACGACGATGAAGGGGTTAACCCCTATCGCTACCCCCCCGCAAGCCCTAAACAACCACCATTGGGGCTAATACCCCCTTCACCCACCCCCGCTACCCACAATAAAAAAACTCACACACAGCAGCAGCACAATAAATAAATAAATAAATCTAAATAAATTAATGAATATAAATAAATACATTTAAAATACATTTTTATTCATAGTGTAGATGTGCAGGGGGTCTCCGGAGCTGAACCACGTTGGTTTCAGGTCCGGGGCCCCCTGCTCCCCGAGATACAGCCCCCTTTATGAGGTGCCATATCCCTCTGCATTTAAAGGTCCCGATCACGTGACCGCGGCCTGTAAACCAAGCAGAGGGATACCGGCAACCCCTAAAGGGGCCTGTATCTCGGGAACCAGGGGGTCCCCGGACCTAAAACAAAAACGTTTATGCTCTGGAGACCCTCTGCACATCTACAATATGAATATAACACACACATCAATAAAGAATCGTTCTTTACCTTTGCGGCTATGTGCTATGGTAATGAAGCAGCATTTCTGTATTTTTAATAATATTGTACAGTGAGCAGGGGGTTCCCTGAGCCAGAAATTAATGCTCAGGGGACCCCCTGCTCCTGCACAATATTATTAAAAATACAGAAATGCTGCTTCATTACCATAGCTGATATCCGCTAAGGCAATGAAGGGTTAAGGCAGAATAAACAATAAATACATTAAATACATATTTTTAATGTGTCTGTTAAACCTCCCTGCCTTGACTGTAACCTGTGTAAGACCCCCTCCCCCTATTGTGTGTGTTAAACTTCCCTGCCTTGACTAATCTATGTAAAAAACCCTCTCCCTATTCTGTGTGTTAAACTTCCCTGCCTTGACTGTAATCTATGTAAAAACCCCTTCCCCTATTGTGTCTGCTAAGATTCCCTGCTTTGACTAATCTGTGTAAGCCCCCCTCCCCCTATTGTGTCGGTTAAATCTCCCTGCCGTTGGTTTCAGGTCCGGGGACCCCCTGCTCAATGAGATACAGCCCCCTTTATGAGGTGCCGGTATACCTCTGCGTTTAAAGATCCCAATCACGTGACCGCGGCATGTAAACCAAGCAGAGGGATACCGGCACCCCATAAAGGGGCCTATATCTCGGGGAGCAGGCGGTCCCCAGACCTAAAACCAAAGCGGTTCAGCTCCGGAGACCCCCTGCACATCTACACTATGAATAAAAATGTATTTTAAATGTATTTATTTCTATTCATGTATTTATTTATTTATTTAGATTTATTTATTAATTGTGCTGCTGCTGTGTGTGGATTTTTTTTTATTGTGGGTAGTGGGGGTGGGTGAAGGGGGAAGATAGAAGAAAGAAGAATACAGATGAAGATAAAGATGGATTACAAATAGAAGACCCGTGGATTGATTTGGATTTTTAGTTTAATGTTTATTTTTTTGTATGGTTTATTATTTTATGGGTTCCTGTTCGTGGATTGGTTCGTGAGTAAGCTGCGCAACGGGAGTCGGTGGGGGCAAGTAATGGTAAGTGAACTAAAGAAATGTATTTTATTTAACTTGTTCATTTTTTTAAAAGCTTTTTTAACATGTGTATTTTTTTTTTGTGGTATATCATTTCTTGCCACTGTATGTATGTATGTATATATGTCTAGAGAGATATATACATACAGGGTAAGAAATTATGTTGTTTTAAAAGCTTGATTTGATGTGTTTTAAATTAATTTGACTATGCAGCTATGCTTTATTGTGATTTTAAAGTATTTTAAAATTAGATAGATGTAATTGTTGATATTGTATTGTGTGTTTGAGGGAGGTCAGGGCTAGCCTTGGTTTTAAAGTTTGTATTCCGGTTGGTACTTTGTATATTTTTTCACATGCTGAATTGTTCTGCTCGAGGCGTGAATTAGTTAATTGTTTCATTGTTCGGGATGGACTGTCAATTGTTTAGGGATGTAAATAATGATTGCTAATTAATTTTTGTTTACTTGATTGGTTAAAATAGTTGACTTGTTTGGAAGTGTTTGTATTTTGCTTGCAATGATATTGTTAACATTCATTTGCAGAATGTATATGGTGCATAGATTTTATGCATCATTTATACAATGTAAATGCAATGTATTGATTGGAATGTGAGGTTTTTCTTTGTCATTTGATGATTTAGATTGTAAGATCAGTTAGGATTATTAAAGGAAATTCATTGTAATGTAGTGTGTCTGTATGGAGAAGTGTTATTTGTAGGACAGTATGGTTTTGATAACTCTTCTACATTTATTTGTATATTGGTTCATCATGTGTGTGTATATACTGTATATATATATATATATATATATATATATATATATATATATATATATATATAAAAATATCTCTGTATATATAGTTGCATGATGAAGCCACTGTACAAATTCATGGGTGAAGGGTGGGTATCGGGCCAATGTGGCTTAACCCCTTAATTACCTTTGCAGTTATTATCCGATAAGGTGTTTAAGGGGTTAATTGACATCTGAATGTAATTGCAATGTATTGGCTTTGTTTTGGCAATGTATTTTGTGGACAAGACAAGGATGTTGCTGGCGATGGACACTTCGTATTGATGAGGTCAGTAGTACTTTATTTATTTGAATATGCTAGTTAATGTTTTTAATAATGGGCAATTAATCTATTATCCATATCTGGATAATAGTTATTTTGCACATTATTGTACTGTAGGTGTTGGGGGGGGGGGTGTATGTATTGAATGTATAGGCCAGGTTTATTTTTTTTACATTCAGGGTTTGTTCCGTGGTTCTGCGTGGGACCTCTGGAGACCACCTGTGGTTTCCTCGGGTATCCCACGGGTATCAGGCTGGTGGTTCCACGGGTGACTCATGCGGGGATGAAGCTGTGTGGTCCCACTTCTGTGGGGGCACCGCCGACCCGTAGTCTGCGGGGATGAAGCTGTGTGGTCCCACTTCTGTGGGGGCACCGCCGACCCGTAGGTGCGGGGAAGATGATGTGTGGTCCCACTTCTGTGGGGGCACCGCGGACCCGTAGTGAGCACCCGTGAGTTCCCCAGACCCCCGTGGGAACCACCCGAGGCCCCGCAGACACCTGTGGGTCTGACCCGGGGCTCCCAGACATCCTTGGGCCTACCGTGGGGACCCAATTGTGGCCCACGGTGACCCAAGGAGATCACCTGGGGGCCATGGTGCTGGCGGGACCCACCAGCAGGCCTCCAGAACCTATTTAAAAATGGCTGCTGGTACCCTGTAGGTCTGTCCAGGTGCCCCGCCAGCCCACCGGGGACTCGCGTGGGGCTGCGTTATGAACCCTGTATGTAAAAGGATAAATCTTGTATTTATGGGTGGGCACAGGGGGTGGGTAATGTATTTAATAAATAGAATGATGTTTATTGTGGGTCACTGTGTTGTTTTTATTGTGGGTACTGGGGGTGGGGGGGGGTGTTCCCCAACGGTATGTGGGTAGGCCTCCCTTGTGGGTACTGGGTGAGGGTGGTTAGGCCTCACGGGGGGGGGAGGTTAGTGTGGGAGGGTATGTAGGCATCCCGAGTTGTGGGTGAGGGTGGGTTAACCCCTTAATGACTGTAGCGGTTAATAACCGCTATGGTGATTAAGGGGTTAGGGGACATTACTTTGGATGTTTTAATTTTTGTGTCTGTTTTGCAGAAGCGGAGGGGACATGGCCAGGATGTGGGGGGGTAACGGTATGTGGGTAGGGGGTGAGGGTGGTTAGACCTCACAGTATGCACATCGGGTCCCCCCCTCCTCCCCACATTTACATACACTGCACTCACAGCAACACAGGCAGGGAGATTTAACAGAAACATTAGGGGGGAGGGGACTTTAAACAGATTACACTGAAGGCAGAGAGATTTAACAGAAACATTAGGGGGGAGGGGGCTTTACACAGATTACACGCAAGGCAGGGAGATACAGGGGATGTACTTTACTGTATGTTGTTTATTGCAATGCTTCAATGTGTGTACAGTATAATGTTTTTTTACAATTAGATAGATGTAATCCTTGGTATTGTAAGGGTTAGCGTTGGTTTTAAATTTTGTATTCTGGTTGGTACTTATATATTGATTTTTGTTTACTTGATTGCTTAAAATATTTGACTTGTTTGGAGTTATCTGTATTTAGCTTGCAATGATATTGTTAACATTCATTTGCAGAATGTATATGGTGCATAGATTTTATGCATCATAAATACAATGTAAATGCAATTTATTGATTGGAATGTGAGGTTTTTCTTTGTCATTTGATGATTTAGATTGTAAGATCAGTTAGGATTATTATAGGAAATTCATTGTAATGTAGTGTGTCTGTATGGAGAACTGTTATTTGTAGGACAGTATGGTTTTGATAACCCTTCTACATTTATTTGTATATTGGTTCATCATGTGTGTATATATACTGTATATATATATATATATATATATATATATATATATATATATATATATATATATATGTATAGGGGTTGTTTTTATATATATACAGTATATTTTTTTTATTGTGGGTAGCGGGGGTGGGTGTAGGGGGTGTTTGGCCCTTGGTGTGAGTTTAGGACTTGCGGGGGGGTTGCGGGTGCACTTAACCCCTTCACGACCGTAGCAGTTAATACAACTACGGTCGTGAAGGGTTTAAGTGCACCCGCTACCCCCCGCAAGCCCTAAACAACCACCGTTGGGGCTAATACCCCCTTCATCCACCCCCACTACCCACAATAAAAAAAATTCACACACAGCAGCAGCACAATTAATAAATAAATCTAAATAAATAAATAAATACATGAATAGAAATAAATACATTTAAAATACATTCAATTGGCGCAAGAAAAAAATGAAGTACAGGCTGCTCTGCAGAATGCAGAGAAAATGCTGGAAAAAGAATGCCTCGCCCTGGAGCAGCTGAAGATCACGTTGAGCGCCACAAGAGCATCGCTGGAGGCGGAGCTTAGAAGCCAGGTGACTCTGTGTGAGAGGGAACATGAGAAGGTCCAAAGACTGGAGCAAGAGCTGGAGAAGCAGAGAGGCAACTCCATCTCCATGAGTCAGTATGCCAAGGAGAAAGAAGCCTGGAAGACAGAAGCAACAGCGATACTGGCGACAAGAACTGCAGAGCTCAAAAAGATGGAGGAGGCGTTGATGCAAACCTAGACGTGGCAAGTTTGTACACGAATATCCCACACCAGGATGGGATGAATGTCATCAGGCACCAACTTGAAAGACATACTGTGGAGATGGGACCGCCCACGGAATTTCTCATGACGTTTATTGGTTTGATCTTGCACAAAAACTTCTTCAAGTTTGAGAAGTCATTCTATTTGCAACTGATGGGTACCGCGATGGGGCCCAATATGGCCCCATCGTATGCGAATCTCTATATGGATGCCTACGAGCAAACTCACCTCCTCAACGATGCACCACACTCGGAGTGCATTCTACATTACAACAGATATATAGATGATATCTTCATGCTTTGGAAAGGGACAGAGCAGGATCTGTCGGAGTTTGTGGCACACATCAATGGGATACCATCCACCATCAGGTTCACAGAAAGTCATGACACAAAGGAAATCAACTATTTGGATACAGTGGTCTTTTTGGATGATGGGAAGCTCGGGACACGGGTTTTCCACAAACCAACGGATAGAAACACTCTGCTGGATGCCAGGAGCCATCATCCAGCTACATTGAAAAAGGGTCTTCCATACTCACAAATGCTGAGAGCCAAGCGCATCACTAGTAATCCCTTGGAGGTGGATGCTGCGTTAGAGAAGATGGCGGATCGCTTCAGACAAAGAGGGTATGACAATGGAGAAATAGAACAAGCCCTTATTAAGGCCAGAAACAAGACCAGGGTGGAGCTTTTGACACCGGTCAACAAAACACAGGACATTGATCGTTTTAATGTTGTCTGAACATATAGTACATCCTCAAGGTTGATACAAAACAGTATCAGGGATAACTGGCACATTCTAACTAACGATAAAAAAATTGGAAAGAACTTTCAGCTGCCACCTCTTTTTTGTTATAAGAGAGGGCGTAGCGTGGGGGACATGCTTACTTCAGCAGATCCTGTGGATAAATACTCTACCAGAACGACCTGGCTCAAACAATCACCTGGAGTCTACAAATGCAAGGGTTGTGTTAATTGTCAATACCTTCTGTTAGGTAAAACCTATGCACATCCACACAGTGGTATTCCCATAAAAATCTCGCATTTCTTAAACTGCGAATCACGCTTCGTAGTGTACATTATTAGATGCCCCTGCGGACTGTACTATGTGGGGATAACAACAAGAATGCTGAAAGAACGAATTGCGATGCACAGGTCCTCCATCAGGAAGGCACTTTTGAAGACCACAGACCAAGATGAGTTGAAACACCAGCCCGTGGCTAGGCACTTTAAAACTCTGAAACATAGCCTGGCCACGTTCCGTTGCATGCCGATCGCACAGGCACATGTTTCAAACAGGGGCGGGAATAGGAACAAAACTGTTATTGCAAATGGAAGCAAGACTCATATATAATCTGAATACGGTGACCCCAAAGGGTCTTAATGAGGACCTTAACTTGGGATGTTTTCTATAATTGGCCTTTTTTATGATTGGCCTTTCATTTACTGTAGTTCTGCTGTTCCTTACTGCATGCACATGAAACGTACGGTGCGCTGCTGCTGCAGTCATTGTTTGTATTATCTTCCTGCCTGCTGTCTCAGTCTCTCTGTGTGTGACTCTGGGATATAGGGTATTGTAGGGTAGTAGTATGTATAGATATCAGACACGGCGTGACTAAATTGTTTTTAGTTTTCTTTGTGTAAATATGTATATCCTTCGTGTGTTCACATATCCCTTTCCTTTTGTGTTAGTATGGATGGTTTCTATGTTACACTGTTATGTTTGATGAGCCTTGTCCCATAGGATTGATCCAGTTTATTGATGTACAGTAAGGGTTTTTTTTTGGCTACATTACCAGTTATTTATGGGAAGCATTACTCCCTTTTTTTTTTGTTTTTTTTTTTCTCTCCCCATAGTTTGCTATATCATTATTTCCATTTTTTGGGTTGATTGGTGCTTTGTTGCTGCCTGTATAGACAGCCTAAGGCTGTCCTTCACTCTTTCTGCATGCCCCATTGACTTTAGCTTGGGAATAGGCAGGTACGCCACCTAGTGGTCGTTCTGGCAGGCAGACAGGCTGCAAGACTGACCTTACTATAGGGTAGATACATAGTAGCAGTGAATGAAGGCAGATCAGTGAGGTCATTACCTTCACAGACACCCCCTCCAAGATGGCGACGGCTCATTACACACACCTGGCAGGTGATTTTTGCAGAGATTTGGATTGTAGGTAATGTGAGTCAGGTGTGTTTGTCACATGTGGTGAGGGTATATATATGCTTGTCTATCAGTCTGTCATTGCACCCCCTTGAGAAAGGTCCTATTCCAGGACCGAAACGTCGGATTGGGTGACTTATCTTTTTTTATTCAGATGCCCAATACAGTTTTTCATGATTACTGAACCGAGTGCAGTCTTTCTTTACCGGACGAGAGAATGGTAATGTTGTTTTTCTATTATTTGAGACTAGCACATGTCTATATGAACCAGTACTTTGAGTGCAAGCTGTGATGTTTGTTTTATATATATATATATATACTGCTGCGACACACTTTATTCGAGCAAATACCCAGTATGTACCTGGCAGATACCTGGAATGCACCGCTCCTCACCTCTGACAAGCCCCGTTGCATTTGCCTTCCCAGCCTGGGTTCATGCCTGGCTGATGGGCGGCTGATCTGTTAAATGATAATGATTAGGATTTAATAGGCTGCAATGCTTCGCGTGTCTACCAGATGGCATAAATTCATGAATTGTAATGCAGTATATATATATATATACTGTGCAGTATTGCAGCCAGCGGGAATAAAATGCTTCAATCCCTGCCTGGAAAATAACTCAATGCACTCGGGCAGAAAACAGTCACAAACCTCAATACACCCGGGTATACCCGAATTCGTGGGACTAGCCGAGCTCGAATAAAGTGTGTCGCCAGTGTACATATATATACTGCATTACAATTCATGAATTTATGCCATCTGGCAGACACGCGAAGCATTGCAGCCTAGTAAATCCTGAACCATTATCAATTAACACATCAACCGCGCATCAGCCGGGCATGCGCCTGGCTGGGAAGGCTTTAGATACAAAGGGGGTAGAAAGAAGACATCCTTGAGCAGAACGCAAGAGTCGGGATGGTGCATAGCGAGAAATTAGGGCTGAGATGTAAGGAGGGGCAGAAGAGTGTAAAGCTTTAAAAGTGAGGAGAAGAATGGAGTGTGAGATGCAGGATTTGATTGGAAGCCAGGAGAGGGATTTCAGGAGGGGAGATGCTGAGACAGATCTAGGAAAGAGTAGAGTGATTCTGGCAGCAGCATTTAGCAGGAGGTTACAGTAATCAAGACGGGAGAGAATGAGGGCCTGAGTCAGAGTTTTAGCAGTCGAGCAACAGAGGAAAGGGTGTATCTTTGTTATATTGCGGAGGAAAAAGCGACAAGTTTTAGAAATGTTTTGAATCTGAGGGGCGAATGTGAGAGAGGAGTCGAGTGTGACACCTAGGCAGCGTGCTTGGGCTACTGGGTGAATGATCGTAGTTCCAACAGTAATGTGGAAGGAGGTAGTAGGGCCAGGTTTGGGAGGAAGTATGAGGAGCTCTGTTTTAGCCATGTTGAGTTTAAAGCGACGGAGGGCCATCCAGGATGATATAGCAGAGAGACATTCAGAAACTTTGGTATGTATAGCAGGTGTAAGGTCGGGTGTTGAAAAGTATACTTGTGTGTCGTCAGCATAGAGGTGATATTTAAACCCAAAAGATGTTATTAGGTCACCTAGAGAGAGTGTGTACAGAGAAAAGAGAAGAGGTCCCAGGACAGAGCCCTGGGGTACCCCCACAGAGAGATCAATAGAGGAGGAGGAGGTGTTAGCAGAAGAGACACTGAAAGTACGATGGGAGAGGTAGGATGAGATCCAGGATAGAGCTTTGTTCCGAATACAAAGAGAATGGAGAATGTGAAGGAGAAGAGGGTGGTCCACGGTGTCAAATGCTGCAGAGAGGTCGAGTAATATGAGCAGAGTGTAATGACCTCTGTCTTTGGCAGCATGGAGGTCGTTAGTTATTTTAGTGAGGGCTGTTTCCGTGGAGTGAGCAGTGCGGAAGCCAGATTGTAGAGGGTCTAGGAGAGAATAGGTGTTGAGAAAAGGGAGCAAGCGAGAGAATACACGACGTTCAAGGAGTTTAGAGGCAAAAGGCAGGAGGGAGACAGGTCGATAGTTAGAAAAACAGGTAGGGTCAAGCTTGCTGTTTTTGAGTAATGGTATGACTGTTGCATGTTTGAAGGAGGATGGAAAGGTTCCAGAGCAGAGGGAGGAGTTAAAAATGTATGTGAGCGTAGGGATTATAGTAGGAGCAAGAGGTTTTAGGAGATGGGAAGGAATGGGGTCAAGAGGTCAAGTGGTAGAGGGAGAAGAGGCTATCAACAGCGACACATCCTCCTCTGAGACAGTGGAAAAAGAGTCAAGGAAGATAGGAGGAGAGTTAGGAAGAGGTGTAGGATGGGAAGAAGAGACAGAGGGGATGTTCTGACGTATGGATTCCACCTTTTCCTTAAAATAGTCAACAAAGTCCTGAGCGGAGATGGAGGAAGGAGAGGCAGCTGAGGGTGGTTTGAGTAGAGTATCAAAGACAGAGAACAGTCGGTGTGGTGTCGGTTGATTAGTGCAGAAAAGTAGGCTTGTTTAGCTTGCGAAAGGGCAGAGTTGAAACAGGATAGCATAAATTTGTAGTGAAGGAAGTCTGCGAGAGTGTGAGACTTCCTCCAGAGGCGTTCAGAGGAACGAGTGGAGGAACGCAGCATGCGTGTGTGGGAATTTAGCCAGGGTCTAGGGTTAGAAGGGCGAGTGCGGCAGAGAGAAAGCAGGGTATGTAGATCAAGAGAGGAGGACAAGACAGAGTTGTAGTTCCTGATCAGGTTGTCGGGGTCTGTAGCAGAGCTGAGAGAGGAGAGGGAGGAGCGTAAAGTGGACTCAAAGTCAGGTAAGTGAATAGAGCGCAGGTTTCTGCAGAACCGGGGTGTAGATGGAGATGGAGAAGGGGAGAAGCGAGATAGAGAGAATGAGATGAGGTGATGGTCAGAGAGAGGAAAAGGGGAAATGGAGAAATCGGAGAGAGAGAAGTTCTTAGTGAAAACCAGGTCTAAGTAGTGGCCATCCTTGTGGGTGCTGGCTGCAGTCCACTGTTGAAGGCCAAAAGAAGAGGTTAGAGAAAGAAAGCGGGAAGCCCAAGGGAGAGAGGGGTCATCAATGTGGCAATTGAAGTCCCCAAGGAGAAGAACAGGGGAGTCTGAGGAGAGGAAGAAAGAGAGCCAGGATTCAAAGTGAGAGAGAAAGGCAGAAGGGGGATGAGTAGAGGTAGGTGGGCGATAGATGACCGCCACATGAAAAGGGAGAGGAGAAAAAATCTGGACAGTGTGAGCCTCAAAGGAGGGAAAAGCAAGAGATGGAGGAATAGGAAGGGTTCGGTAACGGCAGAGAGAGGAGAGCAGGAGCCCCACGCCTCCACCCCTGCCATCAGTGCGCGGAGTGTGGGAGAAGGAAAGGCCACCATAGGAGAGGGCAGCTTCCAGAGCAGAGTCAGACTGAGTGAGCCAGGTCTCAGTTATAGCAAATAGGAGCAAAGAGTGAGAGAGAAAGAAGTCATGAACAGAGAGGAACTTGTTAGAAAGGGAGCGAGCATTCCAAAGGGCACAGGAGAAAGGGAGAGAGGAGGGAGGGTGGCAGGGGATGGATATGAGGTTGGAGAAGTTGACACCAGGAGTAGAGATTGCATTTGGCAGGCGAGGATGAGCGCATGTAGAAATAAGACAGGGAAAATTATTGTGAAGAAAGTATAAGTAGCAGCGGAAATATAGATAAGAACTGTTAACTACGACACACCTAGTACAGTAACATTTTTCACCTTGTGGAAATGGAGCAGAATAAATTCCAATATCCCTGTCCCCGGGCAAACCCTCCACGACCACGGGAAGAAATTTGTCCCGCATCTGCTCCTCCAATGGTGTTAATATGAGAGCTGGTGCAGGCGGCCCACCTCCAGTGCCAGCAACATGCATCCGCTGTGCTTGTATATTTCTTTAAGTTTGCCCTGATATCGTCAAATCTTTTCCGACAATTGTTCCGGTCCCTGACATGATTCCCACACGCACACACAGCCAATGTTATTTGATTCCACATTTCTTTTCTTGCTGCTGAACTTGTCCGCCCTTGAAATACATACATCATATATGACGTAAATTGGTAATATAAAAACGAACAGTTTCCTAAACTGCTAACTGTTCCAAGAAATATGAAACATGCTGGTTTAGGTGTAATATGTGTACCACATGAGCATTTACGTGTAAACATACAAATGTAAGGAAGCTTGCATGAATATTGTATGAACTTGAGGACAATTGTACGACTGATTGTTATTGTCGTTGTCAAGCATAAGGCAAATGTGTGTAACAATTATTTAGAATTTTAAGATATTAGGGAATAATATTTAGATATTAAGATATCTCACATGACCTAGGATAACATGTGTTTGAAGAATGAATGCAAAGATAGACTTACCTAGTAAGTGGCCATACAGATAGTCATAGTGCTCCAGAATCCCCGTGACAAGAGCTGTATTTTCCTGTTCATTGAACCGAGGATTACGTGGCCGCTCAACACGTTTCTTGCGAACACGTGCAGGCCCAGAGTTTCAGTGCTGCTGACTGGACTCTCCTTCTTCCAATGGAAGAGACTCCAAAAGCGGCCCACCAGCAAGCACCCCACCACCAGGCACACCAGCAGCACCAGCAACAGAGTCACCACCAGCACTCACACTCCCAGCAACCGCACTTGCACTCGCACTCCCAACAACAGCACTTGCACTCGCAGCAACATCACTCCCCTGAACCCTACGTTCACTTCGACGCGTACTCGCACGACTAGCACTACCACTCACACCAGCATCACTCTTCCCACGCCTTGCGGCCATACCTCTAGCACTCACAAAAAACAGAAAACAAATGTAAAGCCAATCGCACTGAACACTAACAAATATAAAACAAGACAAAGATGTAAACAAAACAACACAGGACAAACATCTCACAATACACAAAAAATCTCTCAGTCAATATGTACTTTGTAAATCGGGCAGCTCTGTGTGTCTCTCTCTCTCTCTCTCACTCCCAACAACACAGAGAATGAATAACAATAAATGGTGCCTTTAAATAGGCCACTCAATCCAATACATTGTTGCTTCGGCAGATTCAGCAAGAAGTTTGATTGGCGGACCTAACAGCACCCCGCCATGCACGCCGATACACCTGTGTGTGATCGGCAAATCATCGCCAGAGTCAGCGCTAATGTTTTCGGCTGGATCCGGAATGGATTCGGCACGTATTGCATACGGAGAGGGAAAATCGCCAGAATCATGCCGATAAGGTACCCTTGGCGATCGCACTTTTTCGCCGCTTATTGCATAGAGCCCTATACTTGGAAAAAGTCCTCCTCGAGAGATTGAGGGGTGCTGATCTCAAGCACCTTCAGGAGGAGACACGAATAAACTGGAGAAAGGGCTCAAATCCCAGCAGGACTGAGGGATCTCTTCCTCCATCCACTCTCATTCAAGTCACAGAGATATCTAGAATGAGAGTGGAAGGATGGGCTTTGGCCGTGGCAAGCCCGAGTTTCCCACAAACAGGGGAGGTATGTAACAGGGGAGTAATCCCTGTTCAAGTAATGTGCCTTTATTCTAGCAGTGTGGTGGTTAACTGCTGGTAGTGAATTAATAAACACCACCTGCCTGATTTAGATTGCTTACAAAAGCCTTTCTGTTGAGACTGGTAGTGACTCCTTAGCTCACTTGTGAGCTGACCTTTGGAGACAGAGCAGGGGTTCTTGAGTCTCCCAGGAGAGACTGACCAAGAGAACACAGATCTCTGGAGCTGACCATGTCTTGAGCTCTGCCAGAAGACACAGCAGAGATGATTTCAAGACACAGGGAAAACTAATAAACCTGAAGCTGATACACCATGAGAGAAGGGAGCTGAACCAGGAACTGAGAAGATTTTCCCTCCAAGAAACAGATAAGACTTTCATTCTTAAGAGACTTCTTATATCTGCTTATTTAATGCTGTGTTTGGGGCTGTGAGAAATGCTTGACTAAGGGTGATGTGAATTATTGCATAGTGTTTCACTAGGAATACTCCCAAGTGAATAGAAGCTTTGATCCCACCCCAGTGTTTGATGGATTTCCTGATGAAAAGGAAAAGGCACAATAAAGCCTTATTATAATTTCACCTTACAAAAGTCTCCAATTGTGTGCCTCTGTGAACGTCCGTCTACAGGGACATTGTGGGATTAGGCCCCTTTGAGCCAACAGGTAAAGGGCAGCACCAGTAGCCAACTTGTTTAGGGCTACATTTGTAGACGTTGCTGAGATTCAGACCTGGGGTGCCTGAACTCAGTGTAATCATGTCACTCACTCTCTAATTACGCTCATGCCAGAAGGTGTATGAGTGGGCGGTAAAAAGGCAAGCCTCGCCCCTATAAACGCTTGCTATTGGACAAGTCCCAGCTAACACCTCCTCTTGTGACATATGTTTGCTGCTGGGTCAGTACCCAGGCTTACGGGAGGCCAAAATCCTAGCCTGCCGCACAGACACAGATGGGGCATGGTGTTCAATGTTAGTGAGTGGGGGACAAGATTTAACATAGGAAGGTAGTCACTCCAATTTATGGCTCCCTGGAGCGCTCACTCAAAGGTGCCCCATTATCTACCCCGAAAGGCCGGTATAGTTGGAACCCCGTAGTCCTGGCACGGATTTGCAGGAGGTTGCTATGTGACTGTCCTCATCGCCCCCAGAGAGTCTTTGCGGAGATGACACTAGTGTCATATCCTGCTACAACTGTGGTTCAAGTATAGGGAGCCCTAGCCCCCACTGGATGGGTGACATACAAATGAGTCAAAGAGTGAGGCGTCCACCCTCTAGAGGGGCTTACGATCAATTAGGGGCACCCCACTATGAGTCTCAGCTGCCAGATAAAGCTAAGCTGGCCTCCGTCATTAATATGTTTACCGAACTGTATCAAATTGTTTAGAGTCAATTATGCTAAGTTGTATGTATCATGCTTGCTTTTTTATTGTATAACTTATGCAGTTTAATGCTGTCCTCCAAGCGGGGTTGTTGATGTTTTCACCAGGGGGGGATGTAGCCAGGTCCCCTATGGCTCCCCGGTTCCTCCGCGCTCTCTTCCCTAACTCAGCTGCTGCAGGGTGGTTACGGGTGGCGGCGGGCTCACCAGCGGCCCTTGCAGGGCGCCGCCATGTTGAAGGGGTGTATAGTGTACGTGCTAGGGCTCGCGCAGGTACGGTGAGTGTGTGGCAGCCATTGAAGGGTTGCGCTTGCGCAGTGTTGTAAGCGAATGCGGCGGCCCATAGGAATAGGTTCCGCGGGGACTGCAATCCACTTAGTGCTCAGGGGCAAGGATACCATGTGAAGCCATGGATTCAATCGCGCTGCCAGATTTCCTGAAACAGGAGATAGATCTTCGCACGCTGGGAGAGGAGGAGTCAGTCAGAGCTGGGAGAGGATAGGGGTAAGAGGTGTATGTGCAGGGGTCTGTGACTCTCTACACTAGGCCATATTTCCCCTAAAAGAAAGATTGTGGTTGCTACAGGGAAAGACCCTTAGGTGGGGACCCTGCCCCTTTAGATATATATAGTACAGGGAAACAGCTGCTACGCTGCACGAACCTGATACCAGTGGTCTGAGACCAGGCTACTGTGGCAGAATCATAGACTATCATCAAGGTGGGACACTCCAGCAGGATACAACCCCACGCAGAGGTGGACGCACCATGGAGGAGACCGCTGGAACAGTGGATCCTTATCCGGGTTATTGTCGGCGCGCCCGGGTTCTGGAGCACCCGGAAGGTACCTTACAGAAAGTGCACCAACTATAACTACACTCAAATTAGAGGGCCGCGCAGTTGCACACATTGGGTTTGGGTGTGGGATACTGTGGGACATTGTGGGACTGGGATTTTCAGTACACGGTGTGGGGATACAGCCGTGCAAGGTGTGTGGGTAATTGTACATTTAGTCTTATAGAGTATAGACGTTATAGAGCAAACGCTATATGTTTTCCAGTAAAGGCCTTTCTTTTTTACATTGTGTGTGTTCATTGTTTGGATCCTGTGAGGGGCTCCTCCCACTACATTGGGATCCCTCTCAGGTGGAGGCACTGCATCAAAGTTGTAAGTATATCGCCACAGGCTCTCCGTTTCAGAGGCTTATGCCCCTGTGAGCCAACAGGTAAAGGGCAGCACCAGTAGCCATCTTGTTAAGGGGGAAACAGGGCTATATACATTTGAAAAAGTGTACTGCACAAATCAGACAGTTAATGGTTTAATAAGTTTATTTTAATATGTGTAACCAGACATTTTAAAAGAGTTTGTAATTGCTGATCTGTTAAGAATTAATGTAGAGAGTTAAAAGAATGTTTAAACCTTTCAGTCAACATACTTGAGATGATTCTGATGTTTTACTTCTTGCCTCCACCTACACCTCCGTGACCTCCACTGCTTTGACAGCCGTGACCTCCACTGCTTTGACCTCCACCTCCGTGACCTCCACCTCCACCTCCGTGACCTCCACTGCTTTGACCTCCACCTCCACCTCCGTGACCTCCCCCTCCACCTCCGTGACCTCCACTGCTTTGACAGCCATGACCTCCACTGCTTTGATCTCCACCTCCGTGACCGCCACCTCCACCTCCATGACCTCCACCGCCGCTATCCCCATGACCTTGATGGCAAGGTTCTGATGAGAAATAGAAATATAATTTGAAAGAATGGCTGAGATACATTGACTACTTCTAAATGATGGAAATGTCAGTAAAAAAATCAGATCATACAAAGACAGCTTATTTAAAACAGAAACACCCCACATTGAGGGACTTTTATTAATTTTACACTAAAAGGAGGGACTCAGAAGCGCACAGAAAATATTCAACTCCGATGTACTGGAATTTTGGGAATCCATAAATGAAGATATGTGACCCTACAGATCTGTCAGGTCTCATTTATTCAAAGTCGGTCTCATTTGAAGTCGGTCTCACTGATTTTTAGTAGTAGGGGACCCATAAACTTCCATTGAGTTTCACCGATGTAAATCTGTATTATTCTTTTAAAATTCCCTTCTGATCCTAAACCCATATTTTAAAGAACCCAGTCTATGGGATTTTACATCAATTGAGCATATTTTCCATGTATCACCATCTTAACAGTATGATAATAATCTAAGCCAATCTTTCATAGATCTTACTAAGTGGCAAACCTATTTTTCATAGATAAAGCCTAGTGGCAAACAGTCCAGCAAATGGAAATCGTATTCAGGACTGTTTTATGATCACACTACTGACCTGGAGATAGTTAGAAGGTATGATGGCAATCAATAACAGAAGCTTAATTAAAAATTGGTTTTCAATGTGGTTTTGTTTTAAATACATGTTGTGTTTTGGTTCTGGTTTTGCCTACAATCTATTTGTTTTTGGTTTTATATTTTCACCAAATTATGAACAGAACACAAAATAAGCAGGAACATGTTTGTAAGCACAACAAAAAAATAAAATATGTTTAAATAAGTATACAATTATACAAAATTATTGCAAAACTTTCCCCATATCTTTCTAACAAAAACATGAAAAAGTTTTAGAACAAAAACTAAAACCCCAGTGAGGGTGCCCACACTTATTGTATATAAGTTATTGTGCAATCTATTGCTATTTCAAGCTTTTGTTTTAAAAAGACCCATTTTGGGAAAAGGCAAAACCCTCTCATACAATTACAGACAAGGTGAAGGCAGTGATGTGAAGGAGATTGCTGGTTCAAATGAGCAGTGTTTTCCTTAATCAACTATATACATAACAAACATCATCAAAGTCTCTACAGTCATTCTTTCCTTTCCATTTTATGCTCCAGTTTTAAATGACTGTTGTCCCCCCGATAGTAATAAGTGTATTGATGCATTGTTTTATAATTTATTGGGAGTACTGTAAAGAGGAAAACCACAAACAGTGTGACTGTGCATATTGCTGCACAATGAATTACAGGCCCTCCCGTAAACAACAGGATTAAGATCTGATTGACCATGCAGATTTTCTTACCTGGGCATTTTGGGGCAGGGCATGCGTCCTTGCATGATTTAGCTGGTGCACATGCTGAAATGAGAGAGAATGAATATCACTGAGACAGATAAGTGCAAATCCTGTATGTTTTTTATGGACCTCGTAAATACAACTTGAATTTGTGATAGCTAATGGCCAATCAAACAAAAGCTTTGAAAACATACAGTAGATGAATAGGGTTCAACAAGTGCATTTTTTGCCAATAGGTTAACAATAGAAAAAGTGATGCATCCATGTATCAGGAGTGCATATCAGTGAGGGAGTTAAGGAGAGTGAAAAAAGAAGCTACTTTTCACAATTTAGTGTTTTTTCCCCTCATGTTTTCCCCTTTTCCTTACTTCCAAACACCCTGCAGTTCTGAGTTGCATTAACATTTCAATATTTTAACAATCTGCTTCAAATGTAGGTACAATGCCTTGGTTTACATGTTTCATATACTGTGATGCACTTACATTTTCCATTTCAGGAAACAATATCTCTTTATGATGATACATTTGGAACAGTTTACTTGACTTTCAAATGATCTTGAAGTATCTCCCTGCTAAATAGAACAGCAGCGCCATAAAGAACTATGCACAGATTAAAACTATCCTCTTTCCACTGTTGTTTAAGTTCCAATAGAATACATATATTTGCAATAACTATATACAGCTAAGAACATCTCTTTGTCATTCAGTCCAGCCTTTTGCATGTATAATAGAGGCACCAGCTAGTAAATTCCATGTAACCCTATTCACTATCATAAAGAGCTACTTACGGTTAGAATCTTTGCATCCACCACCCTTTGATCCAGGCATGATTGCTCTTCTAGTTATAATATGCTGTAGGGATGGAGATCTAGGATGGTACAGGTCTACAAGCAATGCCCGATGGTGCTGCTTTTATACACAAAGGGAAACCATTCAATTATTGACAAGTACTTTCAGGAACCAATGGGATCCAAACATCTATAATTAAGTATTTATTATTCAATGCATTTTTTGTTAAATTGTTTGCTTTAATCAAGGGCAGGGTGTTTCTCAATTTTGTATTTTTTCTTTTACACCAATAACATTATGGGTTTGCTGGTGTTTTTCTTTGCTACTCACTGTTGTGAGTAATTTCCAGCATAATACAAGCATTATTAGCTGACTGGGATACTAAGGAAATGTTCCCATACATGAGCTTGAATGACAGCATAACTCCCTTCTTCAGGATGACCCATTGGAATTGCTTTGCAGTGCATTGCTGGCAGCCAGGGGGGTAATTTGTTTTGTGGCATGAGGCACCTCTATTCCTGTATTACCTGCATCTTCTTATTTACAAATCTACTTTAATAATAATAATAATATATTTATATATAGACAAAACAGAGAAATTGAGTTGCACCTCCCCCCACATCGCCACAATTTCCTACAGAAAGGTTTAATGCTTTGCCTGTGAACTGAGAAATTCAACTTCCTGGTTAATGACACTCATGGCTGCAGCGTTCCACTTCACACGCATGCACATAGGACACAAGGCTTGCATTGGGGATTATAATGCCTTCACTAATAATGGGACATTGAACTTGTAAAATCAAAGGTACAAACAAACAAGAGCCAGCACCACCTAGGCAAAAACACTCTACAGTGGCGGCTAAACTAACTCTCAGGGTTAGCTCTCTGCAGCACTCTGCACAGAACCTGTTTGTCCTTCAATGTCCAACAATGTATAAAACAGCCCTACGCGTTTCGTGTGCGTGCGCACACTTCTTCAGGGGAACGCGTTGGGCTGTTTTATACATTGTAGGACATTGAAGGACAAACAGGTTCTGTGCAGAGTGCTGCAGTTTGGTGTAGAGTGGCAGAGGAGTGAGGATAGCGTTCCTTTCGGCTCAGTTGGAGGTTCTGCCCGTCTGCGACGCCACATCCGGTGAAGTCACTACCGGTCCCGGCAAACACAGGACCCGGGGAAGTACATCGGAGACGTCACTTCTGGTTTCGGGAACCAGGACATACGGAGAATACACGGTGATCTAGACGCTCTGCAAACCCTCTGCACGTGGAGGATACATCTCACCAGTCCTGCTGGCGCTCATTGCTATTTACCTTCTGCCGTCCTTTTCTTTCAGTCATCTCAAGATCGAGAGATTGCTGATCACTTTGGAACTTGAATTCTTTCCACTGGATATCCAGGACTCTACCTAATCGGACTTATTAGGCGCCAGTATCCCTCTTTGTTTTATTCTTTATTGCAGTCTACTACAATACAATACAATATAATATAATAGCCATGCTAGACACAGAAGAGTCAGTCTGCGCTGGTGCTGCCAATTAGAAAACACCCTCTTGCTGCCGTCTGGCCAAGGGACTCCACACCCCCTACAAACGTGAGCTCCTGAATGGGAGCTCACAGACAAGAAAAGAAAATAGGCAGATAGGCGCAATGAGGGACACAAACTAGTTTATTAATAACACCAATAATAGGATCAATGTAAAACACATGCACAATTAAAACACTCAAAGATACGTTAAAAACTAAATCAATGGGCTAGGAGGGGGACAGGACAGCAACGTATCAACACTGTGCAGCCAATAGAAGGGGTCTGGACCCAATCTGTTAACGTACCAGGCAGCAGAGAGACATGAGTAATCCTGCACAGCCTCCGCTGGAAAAACTCCACGGGAACAGTCTCACGTGACCTCTACGCGTTTTGCACGTAGTGCTTCGTGAGGAGGTCACGTGATGACGCTGCCCCTGGAGTAAATATCATGTTTTTAAGTATCTGTTTTACAATAATAGCAATGCTGTTCAAGTGTACTGTCTTTTTCCTTTTAACAATTGAGCATGCATTGTGTCTTTATTCTAGTAGTGATCTTATATGTGATTCAATATTGGGCACTTTCTGTGACATCCTCCCATCATAATTTGAAACAATAACTTCTATCACGATTAGTGTTAGTGATTTGCCAGCCTACTAAAACCTGTTAGTTTTAAGAACATTGAATTATTTTAGTGTTAGTATTAATGTTAGTGTCACCATCCATTTACTTTATAGATTTATTGTATTATGTATGCTTATTATTTATTAATAAATTAATAATAATTATTAATTATGCAGTGGATGACGTCGCCGTCGAGAGCTTCCTGATACATACGCCAGGATTCGGAGGGGGAAGACTTCTAAAGTTAAGATAAATATTGAATGTATGTAGATGCCTTTTTTCAGGGTTTTTTTTAAATTGCATTTATTTATTTATTTTTTATGTTTATGATTGCCCATTAACTGCTAATGTATTAATCTGTGCCCCTGGAACAGATAAATACAGTGACAGGCAATGCATTTTTTGGCAAATGATTGTTTTGTATTGATTGTTATTTTTTCTATTTCTGTTTATTGTTTTGATTAAATTGTTTGGAATTTGGATGGTTTGTTTTTAGCACATTTGTGGATTGACTAGCGGTTATATTTCTTGATTTGTTTTGTTGGTTAGGTGTTTCTTTATTTGCATTCTAGTATTTTGGTAAAACATAATTTTTATTCTTTAGCGGTTTTGGTGTTAGAATAATTTTATTGATGTGTAGTTGAGGATTTCTAGTTCTATTATTTTTGTGGTGTTTAGGTGCTTGTTTATGTCTTTAATTATTGTGTATTGTTGTCCTTGATTGTTTTAAAAGGTTGGCCATTGACTGCTATAGTGGCTTATCATACCCATATTATATTCTCCTCCCTTCTCCACCAGCAGGTATTTTACACCCAGCAGGTACCTTACAGAAAGTGCACCAACCATAACTACACTCAAATTAGTGGGCCGTGTGGTCACACACATTGGGTTTGGGTATTGGACACTGTGGGACATTGTGGGATTAGGCCCCTGTGAGCCAACAGGTAAAGGGCAGCACCAGTAGCCATCTTGTTTAGGGCTACATTTGTAGATGTTGCTGAGATTGAGACCTGGGGTGCCTGAACTCAGAGTTATCATGTCACTCACTCTCTCATTACCCTCACACCAGGAGGTGTATGAGTGGGCGGTAAAAAGGCAAGCCTCGCCCCTATAAACGCTTGCTGTTGGACAAGTCCCAGCTAACACCTCCTCTTATGACATATGTTTGCTGCTGGGTCAGTACCCAGGCTTACGGGAGGCCAAAATCCTAGCCTGCCGCACAGACACAGATGGGGCATGGTGTTCAATGTTAGTGAGTGGGGGACAAGATTTAACATAGGAAGGTGGTCACTCCAATTTATGGCTCCCTGGAGCGCTCACTCAAAGGTGCCCCATTATCTACCCCGAAAGGCCGGTATAGTTGGAACCCCGTAGTCCTGGCACGGATTTGCAGGAGGTTGCTATGTGACTGTCCTCATCGCCCCCAGAGAGTCTTTGCGGAGACGACACTAGTGTCATATCCTGCTACAACTGCGGTTCAAGTATAGGCAGCCCTAGCCCCCACCGGATGGGTGACATACAAATGAGTCAAAGAGTGAGGCGTCCACCCACCAGAGGGGCTTGTGATCAATTAGGGGCACCCCACTATGAGTCTCAGCCGCCAGATAAAGCTAAGCTGGCCTCCGTCATTAATATGTTTACCGAACTGTATCAAATTGTTTAGAGTCAATAATGCTAAGTTGTATTATCATGCTTGCTTTTTTATTATATAACTTATGCAGTTTAATGCTGTCCTCCAAGCGGGGTTGTTGATGTTTTCACCAGGGGGAGGATGTAGCCAGGTCCCCTATGGCTCCCCGGTTCCTCCGCGCTCTCTTCCCTAACTCTGCTGCTGCCGAGTGGTTACGGGTGGCGGCGGGCTCACCAGCGGCCCTTGCAGGGCGCCGCCATGTTGAAGGGGTGTATAGTGTACGTGCTAGGGCTCGTGCAGGTACGGTGAGTGTGTGGCAGCCATTGAAGGGTTGGGCTTGCTCAGTGTTGTAAGCGAATGCGGCGGCCCATAGGAATAGGTTCCGCGGGGACTGCAATCCACTTAGTGCTCAGGGGCAAGAATACCATGTGAAGCCAGGGATCCAATCGCGCTGCCAGATTTCCTGAAACAGGAGATAGATCTTTGCACGCTGGAAGAGGAGGAGTCAGTCAGAGCTGGGAGAGGATAGGGGTAAGAGATGTATGTGCAGGGGTCTGTGACTCTCTGCACTAGGCCAGATTTCCCCCTAGGCCCCAGCTAGGCCCCGACTCACGCTAAAGATTGTGGTTGCTACAGGGAAAGACCCTTAGGTAGGGACCCTGCTCCTTTAGATATATATAGTACAGGGAAACAGCTGCTACGCTGCACGAACCTGATACCAGTGGTCTGGGACCAGGCTACTGTGGCAGAATCATAGACTATCATCAAGGTGGGACACTCCACTGGGATATAACCCCACGCTGAGGTGGACGCACCATGGAGGAGACCGCTGGAACAGTGGATCCCTATCCGGGTTATTGTCGGCGCGCCCGGGTTCTGGAGCACCCGGAAGGTACCTTACAGAAAGTGCACCAACTATAACTACACTCAAATTAGAGGGCCGCGCAGTTGCACACATTGGGTGTAGGTGTGGGATACTGTGGGACATTGTGGGACTGGGATTTTCAGTACACGGTGTGGGGTACACTGTGGTGGGGATACAGCCGTGCAAGGTGTGTGGGTAATTGTACATTTAGTCTTATAGAGTATAGACGTTATAGAGCATACGATATATGTGTTCCAGTAAAGGCCTTTCTTTTTTACATTGTGTGTGTTCATTGTTTGGGTCCTGTGAGGGGCTCCTCCCACTATGTTGGGATCCCCCTCAGGTGGAGGCACTGCATCAAAGTTGTAAGTATATCGCCCCAGGCTCTCCGTTTTGGAGGCTTATGCCCCTGTGAGCCAACAGGTAAAGGGCAGCACCAATAGCCATCTTGTTTAGGGGGAAACAGGGCTATATACATTTGAAAAAGTGTACAGCACAAATCAGACAGTACAGTAAATGGTTTAATAAGTTTATTTTATTATGTGTAACCAGACATTTTAAAAGAGTTTGTAATTGCTGATCTGTTAAGAATTAATGTAAAGAGAGTTAACAGAATGTTTAAACCTTTCAGTCAACACACTTGAGATGATTCTGATGTTTTACTTCTTGCCTCCACCTCCACCTCCGTGACCTCCACTGCTTTGACAGCCGTGACCTCCACTGCTTTGACCTCCACCTCCGTGACCTCCACCTCCGTGACCTCCACTGCTTTGACCTCCACCACCACCTCCGTGACCTCCACTGCTTTGACCTCCACCTCCGTGACCTCCCCCTCCACCTCCGTGACCTCCACTGCTTTGACAGCCATGACCTCCACTGCTTTGACCTCCACCACCACCACCACCTCCGTGACCTCCACTGCTTTGACCTCCACCTCCGTGACCTCCACCTCCACCTCCGTGACCTCCACTACTTTGACCTCCACCTCCACCTCCGTGACCTCCACTGCTTTGACAGCCGTGACCTCCACTGCTTTGACCTCCACCTCCGTGACCGCCACCTCCACCTCCATGACTTCCACCGCCGCTACCCCCATGACCTTGATGGCAAGGTTCTGATGAGAAATAGAAGTATAATTTGAAAGAATGGCTGAGATACATTGACTACTTCTAAATGATGGAAATGTCAGTAAAAAAATCAGATCATACAAAGACAGCTTATTTAAAACAGAAACACTCCACATTGAGGTACTTTTATTAATTTTACACTAAAAGGAGGGACTCAGAAGCGCACAGAAAATATTCAACTCCGATGTACTGGAATTTTGGGAATCCATAAATGAAGATACATGTGACCCTACAGATCTGTCAGGTCTCATTTATTCAAAGTCGGTCTCATTTGAAGTCGGTCTCATTGATTTTTAGTATCAGGGGACCCATAAACTTCCATTGAGTTTCACCGATGTAAATCTGTATTATTCTTTTAAAATTCCCTTCTGAACCTAAACCCATATTTTAAAGCCCTCAGTCTATGGAATTTTACATCAATTGAGCATATTTTCCATGTATCACCATCTTAACAGTATGATAATAATCTAAGCCAATCTTTCATAGATCTTACCAAGTGGCAAACCTATTTGTCATAGATAAAGCCTAGTGGCAAACAGTCCAGCAAATTGAAATCGTATTCAGGACTGTATTATGATCACACTACTGACCTGGAGATAGTTAGAAGGTATGATGGCAATCAATCACAAAAGCTTAATTAAAAATTGGTTTTCAATGTGGTTTTGGTTTAAATACATGTTGTGTTTTGGTTCTGGTTTTGCCTACAATCTATTTGTTTTTGGTTTTATATTTTCACCAAATTATGAACAGAACACAAAATAAGCAGGAACATGTTTGAAAGCACAACAAAAAAATAAAATATGCTTAAATAATTATACAATTATACAAATTATTGCAAAACTTTCCCCATCTCTTTCTAACAAAAACATGAAAAAGTTTTAGAACAAAAACTAAAACACCAGTGAGGGTGCCCACCCTTATTGTATATAAGTTATTGTGCAATCTATTGCTATTTCAATCTTTTGTTTTAAAAAGACCCATTTTGGGAAAAGGCAAAACCCTCTCATACAATTACAGACAAGGTGAAGGCAGTGATGTGAAGGAGATTGCTGGTTCAAATGAGCAGTGTTTTCCTTAATCAACTTTATACATAACAAACATCATCATGGTCTCTACAGTCATTCTTTCCTTTCCATTTTATGCTCCAGTTTTAAATGACTGTTGTCCCCCCCGATAGTAATAAGTGTATTGATGCATTGTTTTATAATTTATTGGGAGTACTGTACTGTAAAGAGGAAAACCACAAACAGTGTGACTGTGCATATTGCTGCACAATGAATTACAGGCCCTCCCGTAAACAACAGGATTAAGATCTGATTGACCATGCAGATTTTCTTACCTGGGCATTTTGGGGCAGGGCATGCGTCCTTGCATGATTTAGCTGGTGCACATGCTGAAATGAGAGAGAATGAATATCACTGAGACAGATAAGTGCAAATCCTGTATGTTTTTTATGGACCTCGTAAATACAACTTGAATTTGTGATAGCTAATGGCCAATCAAACAAAAGCTTTGAAAACATACAGTAGATGAATAGGGTTCAACAAGTGCATTTTTTGCCAATAGGTTAACAATAGAAAAAGTGATGCATCCATGTATCAGGGTGAGTGCATATCGGTGAGGGAGTTGAGGAGAGTGAAAAAAGAAGCTACTTTTCACAATTTAGTGTTTTTTCCCCTCATGTTTTCCCCTTTTCCTTACTTCCAAACACCCTGCAGTTCTGAGTTGCATTAACATTTCAATATTTTAACAATCTGCTTCAAATGTAGGTACAATGCCTTGGTTTACATGTTTCATATACTGTGTTGCACTTACATTTTCCATTTCAGGAAACAATATCTCTTTATGATGATACATTTGGAACAGTTTACTTGACTTTCAAATGATCTTGAAGTATCTCCCTGCTAAATAGAACAGCAGCGCCATAAAGAACTATGCACAGATTAAAACTATCCTCTTTCCACTGTTGTTTAAGTTCCAATAGAATACATATATTTGCAATAACTATATACAGCTAACAACATCTCTTTGTCATTCACTATCATAAAGAACTACTTACGGTCAGAATCTTTGCATCCACCACCCTTTGATCCAGGCATGATTGCTCTTCTAGTTATAATATGCTGTAGGGATGGAGATCTAGGATGGTACAGGTCTACCAGCAATGCCCGATGGTGCTGCTTTTATACACGAAGTGAAACCATTCAATTATTGACAAGTACTTTCAGGAACCAATGGGATCCAAACATCTATAATTAAGTATTTATTATTCAATGCATTTTTTGTTAAATTGTTTGCCTTAATCAAGGGCAGGGTGTTTCTCAATTTTGTATTTTTTCTTTTACACCAATAAAATAATGGGTTTGCTGGTGTTTTTCTTTGCTACTCACTGTTGTGAGTAATTTCCAGCATAATACAAGCATTATTAGCTGACTGGGATACTAAGGAAATGTTCCCATACATGAGCTTGAATGACAGCATAACTCCCTTCTTCAGGATTACCCATTGGAATTGCTTTGCAGTGCATTGCTGGCAGCCAGGGGGGTAACTTGTTTTGTGGCATGAGGCACCTCTATTCCTGTATTACCTGCATCTTCTTATTTACAAATCTACTTTAATAATAATAATATATTTATATATAGACAAAACAGACAAATTGAATTGCACCTCCCCCCACATCACCACAATTTCCTACAGAAAGGTTTAATGCTTTGCCTGTAAACTGAGAAATTCAACTTCCTGGTTAATGACACTCATGGCTGCAGCGTTCCACTTCACACGCATGCACATAGGACACAAGGCTTGCATTGGGGATGCCCTTCACTAATAATGGGACATTGAACTTGTAAAATCAAAGGTACAAACAAACAAGAGCCAGCACCACCTAGGCAAAAACACTCTACAGTGGCGGCTAAATTAACTCTCAGGCGGCCTGCACTGCGGGTAATTTAAAAACCTGTGCAGACGCGGCCATTCTTTTTTCTGGCGCCGCAGGCGCTTCCCATTGTTCAGCGCATTAGCGATGAATGGGGAAATGGGCCGCGCGTGGCCGCAAGATGCGGCTGGCGCGCGGCCAAGTTTGGCGGCTGCCGAAAAAAGCCCAGAAAAATTGCGGGTAAATGGCAGAATAAAGCTGGCCGCAGCAGTATCAGACACTGAATTAGGTGAGGGTAACACCAAGGGTCCCTGTACACCCTAAATATAGTCACAGTATTTAAATAAAGGTGACCCGCACACAAACAAGAAGTTGACAAACAATTACACGGAAATACAAGGTGACAATAAATCACAAACACACATAAAAGAGAGATATACTGTATACATGAAAAAAAAGCACCATAGATTAATGAGTGAATAGGATACACATCACCTAATACCTAATATCAGGGTAATTGCAAAAAGGAGCAATACTTATAAAAAGGGGTGGCTTATAAGAAGGGGCAACGTTTCAGGACCTATTGTCCTTTCTTCTGGCCCATTCCCACGCATCTAAACATAATACTTCCCTTGTGTGTCCCTCCTTTTTGCAATTACCCTTTTTTTCAATGAGGCTTTTTATTGGCACTTTTTGCACACCTTTTTGCATGATATTAAGTATTAGGTGATGTGTATCGCATTCACTCATTACTCCATGGTGCTTTTATTCATGTATATACTGTATCTCTCTTTTATGTGTGTTAGTGATTTATTGTCACCTTGTATTTCCATGTATTTGTTTGTTACCTTTCATGACTGTGACAGTAGTTTTTTTTTTTTTTTAACCTTATATACAGTTTTCTACTGATACTAAATACTAAAAATGGATTTATAGACAGTGATTTGTCAGTAGTTTTCTTGTTTGTGTGCAGGTCACATTAATTTAAATACTGTGACTATTTAAATATTGTAAAATAAAAGGGTTTTATTTATTTTATTATTATTTATTTTTATTATTTTTTTGTATTATGGAGAGAATACATGGCGGGGCTTAGAGAAAAAATAATATGATGAATATTTGTCATATTTAACCACATTTAAAATTGTAAAACGTTGTCGATAAAATTGCATACCTTTATTACTGTCTACTGTGTCTTTGCATTTGCAATTTATGCAGGACAATTTAATAATAACCCCCCATTTTTTTTAATACTTGATTTTTTGGTTTTCTATTCAATAGTAACTTTATTAACCTTAGGTATGTTTGGTTTACATACTGTATACAAAAATATTCAACACACACACGGTCTCAGGTAGTTATAACTTTATGAACTTTTCAGACAGATTTAACAGATGACAACAAGACTACATTTCTCGCTTATTAAATGCTTGTTAAATACTGTACACTTTTAATTCCATGGGACTTTGCTGAATTACAGTGTGCCAACAACCTTGTGTGCAGGTCACATTAATTTAATTACTGTGACTTTATTTATATATTGTAAAATAAAAGGGTCTTATTTATTTTTATTATTTTTTTGTAATATGGTGAGAATACATTCCGGGGCTTAGAGAAAACATAATGTGATGAATATTTGTCATATTTAACAACATTTAAAATTGTAAAACTTTATCAATAAAATTGCATACCTTTATTGCAGTCTACTACAATACAATACAATACAATATAATATAATAGCAATGCTAGATACAGAATAGTCACTCCGCGCTGGTGCTGCCAATTGGAAAAGACCCTCTTGCTGCCGTCTGACCAAGGGACTCCACACCCCCTACAAACGTGAACTCCTGAATGGGAGCTCGCAGACAAGAAAAGAAAATAGGCAGATAGGCGCACTGAGGGACACAAACTAGTTTATTAACAACCCCAATAATAGGATCAATGTAAAACACATGCACAATTAAAACACTCAAAGATACGTTAAAAACTAAATCAATGGGCTAGGAGGGGGACAGGACAGCAACGTATCAACACTGTGCAGCCAAAAGAAGGGGTCTGGACCCAATCTGTTAACGTACCAGGCAGCAGAGAGACATGAGTAATCCTGCACAGCCTCCGCTGGAAAAACTCCACGGGAACAGTCTCACGTGACCTCTACGCGTTTTGCACGTAGTGCTTTGTGAGGAGGTCACGTGATGACGCTGCCCATGGAGTAAATATCATGTTTTTAAGTATCTGTTTTACAATAATAGCAATGCTGTTCAAGTGTACTGTCTTTTTCCTTTTAACAATTGAGCATGCATTGTGTCTTTATTCTAGTAGTGATCTTATATGTGATTCAATATTGGTCACTTTCTGTGACATCCTCCCATCATAATTTGAAACAATAACTTATATCACGATTAGTGTTAGTGATTTGCCAGCCTACTAAAACCTGTTAGTTTTAAGAACATTGAATTATTTTAGTGTTAGTATTAATGTTAGTGTCACCATCCATTTACTTTAGAGATTTATTGTATTATGTATGCTTATTATTTATTAATAAATTAATAATAATTATTAATTATGCAGTGGATGACGTCGCCGTCGAAAGCTTCCTGATACGCCAGGATTCGGAGGGGGAAGACTTCTAAAGTTAAGATAAATATTGAATGTATGTAGATGCCTTTTTTCAGGTTTTTTTTAAATTGCATTTATTTATTTATTTTTTATGTTTATGATTGCCCATTAACTGCTAATGTATTAATCTGTGCCCCTGGAACAGATAAATACAGTGACAGGCAATGCATTTTTTGGTAAATGATTGTTTTGTATTGATTGTTATTTTTTCTATTTCTGTTTATTGTTTTGATTAAATTGTTTGGAATTTGGATGGCTTGTTTTTAGCACATTTGTGGATTGACTAGCGGTTATATTTCTTGATTTGTTTTGTTGGTTAGGTGTTTCTTTATTTGCATTCTAGTATTTAGGTAAAACATAATTTTTATTCTTTAGCGGTTTTGGTGTTAGAATAATTTTATTGATGTGTAGTTGAGGATTTCTAGTTCTATTATTTTTGTGGTGTTTAGGTGCTTGTTTATGTCTTTAATTATTGTGTATTGTTGTCCTGGATTGTTTTAAAAGGTTGGCCATTGACTGCTATAGTGGCTTATCATACCCATATTATATTCCCCTCCCTTCTCCACCAGCAGGTATTTTGCACCCAGCAGGTACCTTACAGAAAGTGCACCAACCATAACTACACTCAAATTAGTGGGCCGTGTGGTCACACACATTGGGTTTGGATGTTGGACACTGTGGGACATTGTGGGATTAGGCCCCTGTGAGCCAACAGGTAAAGGGCAGCACCAGTAGCCATCTTGTTTAGGGCTACATTTGTAGATGTTGCTGAGATTGAGACCTGGGGTGCCTGAACTCAGAGTTATCATGTCACTCACTCTCTCATTACCCTCACACCAGGAGGTGTATGAGTGGGCGGTAAAAAGGCAAGCCTCGCCCCTATAAACGCTTGCTGTTGGACAAGTCCCAGCTAACACCTCCTCTTATGACATATGTTTGCTGCTGGGTCAGTACCCAGGCTTACGGGAGGCCAAAATCCTAGCCTGCCGCACAGACACAGATGGGGCATGGTGTTCAATGTTAGTGAGTGGGGGACAAGATTTAACATAGGAAGGTGGTCACTCCAATTTATGGCTCCCTGGAGCGCTCACTCAAAGGTGCCCCATTATCTACCCCGAAAGGCCGGTATAGTTGGAACCCCGTAGTCCTGGCACGGATTTGCAGGAGCTTGCTATGTGACTGTCCTCATCGCCCCCAGAGAGTCTTTGCGGAGACGACACTAGTGTCATATCCTGCTACAACTGCGGTTCAAGTATAGGCAGCGCTAGCCCCCACCGGATGGGTGACATACAAATGAGTCAAAGAGTGAGGCGTCCACCCACCAGAGGGGCTTGCGATCAATTAGGGGCACCCCACTATGAGTCTCAGCCGCCAGATAAAGCTAAGCTGGCCTCTGTCATTAATATGTTTACCGAACTGTATCAAATTGTTTAGAGTCAATAATGCTAAGTTGTATTATCATGCTTGCTTTTTTATTATATAACTTATGCAGTTTAATGCTGTCCTCCAAGCGGGGTTGTTGATGTTTTCACCAGGGGGAGGATGTAGCCAGGTCCCCTATGGCTCCCCGGTTCCTCCGTGCTCTCTTCCCTAACTCTGCTGCTGCCGAGTGGTTACGGGTGGCGGCGGGCTCACCAGCGGCCCTTGCAGGGCGCCGCCATGTTGAAGGGGTGTATAGTGTACGTGCTAGGGCTCGCGCAGGTACGGTGAGTGTGTGGCAGCCATTGAAGGGTTGCGCTTTCGCAGTGTTGTAAGCGAATGCGGCGGCCCATAGGAATAGGTTCCGCGGGGACTGCAATCCACTTAGTGCTCAGGGGCAAGAATACCATGTGAAGTCAGGGATCCAATCGCGCTGCCAGATTTCCTGAAACAGGAGATAGATCTTTGCACTCTGGAAGAGGAGGAGTCAGTCAGAGCTGGGAGAGGATAGGGGTAAGAGATGTATGTGCAGGGGTCTGTGACTCTCTGCACTTGGCCAGATTTCCCCCTAGGCCCCAGCTAGGCCCCGACTCACGCTAAAGATTGTGGTTGCTACAGGGAAAGACCCTTAGGTAGGGACCCTGCTCCTTTAGATATATATAGTACAGGGAAACAGCTGCTATGCTGCACAAACCTGATACCAGTGGTCTGGGACCAGGCTACTGTGGCAGAATCATAGACTATCATCAAGGTGGGACACTCCACTGGGATATAACCCCACGCTGAGGTGGACGCACCATGGAGGAGACCGCTGGAACAGTGGATCCCTATCCGGGTTATTGTCGGCGCGCCCGGGTTCTGGAGCATCCGGAAGGTACCTTACAGAAAGTGCACCAACTATAACTACACTCAAATTAGAGGGCCGCGCAGTTGCACACATTGGGTGTAGGTGTGGGATACTGTGGGACATTGTGGGACTGGGATTTTCAGTACACGGTGTGGGGTACACTGTGGTGGGGATACAGCCGTGCAAGGTGTGTGGGTAATTGTACATTTAGTCTTATAGAGTATAGACGTTATAGAGCATACGATATATGTGTTCCAGTAAAGGCCTTTCTTTTTTACATTGTGTGTGTTCATTGTTTGGGTCCTGTGAGGGGCTCCTCCCACTATGTTGGGATCCCCCTCAGGTGGAGGCACTGCATCAAAGTTGTAAGTATATTGCCCCAGGCTCTCCTTTTCGGAGGCTTATGCCCCTGTGAGCCAACAGGTAAAGGGCAGCACCAATAGCCATCTTGTTTAGGGGGAAACAGGGCTATATACATTTGAAAAAGTGTACAGCACAAATCTGACAGTACAGTAAATGGTTTAATAAGTTTATTTTAATATGTGTAACCAGACATTTTAAAAGAGTTTGTAATTGCTGATCTGTTAAGAATTAATGTAAAGAGAGTTAACAGAATGTTTAAACCTTTCAGTGAACACACTTGAGATGATTCTGATGTTTTACTTCTTGCCTCCACCTCCACCTCCGTGACCTCCACTGCTTTGACAGCCGTGACCTCCACTGCTTTGACCTCCACCTCCGTGACCTCCACCTCCACCTCCGTGACCTCCACTGCTTTGACCTCCACCACCACCTCCGTGACCTCCACTGCTTTGACCTCCACCTCCGTGACCTCCCCCTCCACCTCCGTGACCTCCACTGCTTTGACAGCCATGACCTCCACTGCTTTGACCTCCACCACCACCACCACCTCCGTGACCTCCACTGCTTTGACCTCCACCTCCGTGACCTCCACCTCCACCTCCGTGACCTCCACTACTTTGACCTCCACCTCCACCTCCGTGACCTCCACTGCTTTGACAGCCGTGACCTCCACTGCTTTGACCTCCACCTCCGTGACCGCCACCTCCACCTCCATGACCTCCACCGCCGCTACCCCCATGACCTTGATGGCAAGGTTCTGATGAGAAATAGAAGTATAATTTGAAAGAATGGCTGAGATACATTGACTACTTCTAAATGATGGAAATGTCAGTAAAAAAATCAGATCATACAAAGACAGCTTATTTAAAACAGAAACACCCCACATTGAGGTACTTTTATTAATTTTACACTAAAAGGAGGGACTCAGAAGCGCACAGAAAATATTCAACTCCGATGTACTGGAATTTTGGGAATCCATAAATGAAGATACATGTGACCCTACAGATCTGTCAGGTCTCATTTATTCAAAGTCGGTCTCATTTGAAGTCGGTCTCATTGATTTTTAGTATCAGGGGACCCATAAACTTCCATTGAGTTTCACCGATGTAAATCTGTATTATTCTTTTAAAATTCCCTTCTGAACCTAAACCCATATTTTAAAGCCCTCAGTCTATGGAATTTTACATCAATTGAGCATATTTTCCATGTATCACCATCTTAACAGTATGATAATAATCAAAGCCAATCTTTCATAGATCTTACCAAGTGGCAAACCTATTTGTCATAGATAAAGCCTAGTGGCAAACAGTCCAGCAAATTGAAATCGTATTCAGGACTGTATTATGATCACACTACTGACCTGGAGATAGTTAGAAGGTATGATGGCAATTAATCACAAAAGCTTAATTAAAAATTGGTTTTCAATGTGGTTTTGGTTTAAATACATGTTGTGTTTTGGTTCTGGTTTTGCCTACAATCTATTTGTTTTTGGTTTTATATTTTCACCAAATTATGAACAGAACACAAAATAAGCAGGAACATGTTTGAAAGCACAACAAAAAAATAAAATATGCTTAAATAATTATACAATTATACAAATTATTGCAAAACTTTCCCCATCTCTTTCTAACAAAAACATGAAAAAGTTTTAGAACAAAAACTAAAACACCAGTGAGGGTGCCCACCCTTATTGTATATAAGTTATTGTGCAATCTATTGCTATTTCAATCTTTTGTTTTAAAAAGACCCATTTTGGGAAAAGGCAAAACCCTCTCATACAATGACAGACAAGGTGAAGGCAGTGATGTGAAGGAGATTGCTGGTTCAAATGAGCAGTGTTTTCCTTAATCAACTTTATACATAACAAACATCATCATGGTCTCTACAGTCATTCTTTCCTTTCCATTTTATGCTCCAGTTTTAAATGACTGTTGTCCCCCCCGATAGTAATAAGTGTATTGATGCATTGTTTTATAATTTATTGGGAGTACTGTAAAGAGGAAAACCACAAACAGTGTGACTGTGCATATTGCTGCACAATGAATTACAGGCCCTCCCGTAAACAACAGGATTAAGATCTGATTGACCATGCAGATTTTCTTACCTGGGCATTTTGGGGCAGGGCATGCGTCCTTGCATGATTTAGCTGGTGCACATGCTGAAATGAGAGAGAATGAATATCACTGAGACAGATAAGTGCAAATCCTGTATGTTTTTTATGGACCTCGTAAATACAACTTGAATTTGTGATAGCTACAATGGCCAATCAAACAAAAGCTTTGAAAACATACAGTAGATGAATAGGGTTCAACAAGTGCATTTTTTGCCAATAGGTTAACAATAGAAAAAGTGATGCATCCATGTATCAGGGTGAGTGCATATCGGTGAGGGAGTTGAGGAGAGTGAAAAAATAAGCTACTTTTCACAATTTAGTGTTTTTTCCCCTCATGTTTTCCCCTTTTCCTTACTTCCAAACACCCTGCAGTTCTGAGTTGCATTAACATTTCAATATTTTAACAATCTGCTTCAAATGTAGGTACAATGCCTTGGTTTACATGTTTTATATACTGTGATGCACTTACATTTTCCATTTCAGGAAACAATATCTCTTTATGATGATACATTTGGAACAGTTTACTTGACTTTCAAATGATCTTGAAGTATCTCCCTGCTAAATAGAACAGCAGCGCCATAAAGAACTATGCACAGATTAAAACTATCCTCTTTCCACTGTTGTTTAAGTTCCAATAGAATACATATATTTGCAATAACTATATACAGCTAACAACATCTCTTTGTCATTCAGTCCAGCCTTTTGCATGTATAATAGAGGCACCAGCTAGTAAATTCCATGTAACCCTATTCACTATCATAAAGAACTACTTACGGTCAGAATCTTTGCATCCACCACCCTTTGATCCAGGCATGATTGCTCTTCTAGTTATAATATGCTGTAGGGATGGAGATCTAGGATGGTACAGGTCTACCAGCAATGCCCGATGGTGCTGCTTTTATACACGAAGTGAAACCATTCAATTATTGACAAGTACTTTCAGGAACCAATGGGATCCAAACATCTATAATTAAGTATTTATTATTCAATGCATTTTTTGTTAAATTGTTTGCTTTAATCAAGGGCAGGGTGTTTCTCAATTTTGTATTTTTTCTTTTACACCAATAAAATAATGGGTTTGCTGGTGTTTTTCTTTGCTACTCACTGTTGTGAGTAATTTCCAGCATAATACAAGCATTATTAGCTGACTGGGATACTAAGGAAATGTTCCCATACATGAGCTTGAATGACAGCATAACTCCCTTCTTCAGGATCACCCATTGGAATTGCTTTGCAGTGCATTGCTGGCAGCCAGGGGGGTAACTTGTTTTGTGGCATGAGGCACCTCTATTCCTGTATTACCTGCATCTTCTTATTTACAAATCTACTTTAATAATAATAATATATTTATATATAGACAAAACAGACAAATTGAGTTGCACCTCCCCCCACATCACCACAATTTCCTACAGAAAGGTTTAATGCTTTGCCTGTAAACTGAGAAATTCAACTTCCTGGTTAATGACACTCATGGCTGCAGCGTTCCACTTCACACGCATGCACATAGGACACAAGGCTTGCATTGGGGATGCCCTTCACTAATAATGGGACATTGAACTTGTAAAAATCAAAGGTACAAACAAACAAGAGCCAGCACCACCTAGGCAAAAACACTCTACAGTGGCGGCTAAACTAACTCTCAGGCGGCCTGCACCGCGGGTAATTTAAAACCATGTGCAGACGCGGCCATTGTTTTTTCTGGCGCCGCAGGCGCTTCCCATTGTTCAGCGCATTAGCGATGAATGGGGAAATGGGCCGCACGCGGCCGCAAGATGCGGCTGGCGCGCGGCCAAGTTTGGCGGCTGCCGAAAAAAGCCCCGAAAAATTGCGGGTAAATGGCAGAATAAAGCTGGCCGCAGCAGTATCAGACACTGAATTAGGTGAGGGTAACACCAAGGGTCCCTGTACACCCTAAATATAGTCACAGTATTTTAAATAAAGGTGACCCGCACACAAACAAGAAGTTGACAAACAATTACACGGAAATACAAGGTGACAATAAATCACAAACACACATAAAAGAGAGATATACTGTATACATGAAAAAAAAGCACCATAGATTAATGAGTGAATAGGATACACATCACCTAATACCTAATATCAGGGTAATTGCAAAAAGGAGCAATTAATACTTATAAAAAGGGGTGGCTTATAAGAAGGGGCAACGTTTCAGGACCTATTGTCCTTTCTTCTGGCCCATTCCCACGCATCTAAACATAATACTTCCCTTGTGTGTCCCTCCTTTTTGCAATTACCCTTTTTTTCAATGAGGCTTTTTATTGGCACTTTTTGCACACCTTTTTGCATGATATTAAGTATTAGGTGATGTGTATCGCATTCACTCATTACTCCATGGTGCTTTTATTCATGTATATACTGTATCTCTCTTTTATGTGTGTTAGTGATTTACTGTCACCTTGTATTTCCATGTATTTGTTTGTTACCTTTCATGACTGTGACAGTAGTTTTTTTCTTTTAACCTTATATACAGTTTTCTACTGATACTAAATACTAAAAATGGATTTATAGACAGTGATTTGTCAGTAGTTTTCTTGTTTGTGTGCAGGTCACATTAATTTAAATACTGTGAATATTTAAATATTGTAAAATAAAAGGGTTTTATTTATTTTTATTATTTTTTTGTATTATGGAGAGAATACATGGCGGGGCTTAGAGAAAACATAATATGATGAATATTTGTCATATTTAACCACATTTAAAATTGTAAAACGTTGTCGATAAAATTGCATACCTTTATTACTGTCTACTGTGTCTTTGCATTTGCAATTTATGCAGGACAATTTAATAATAACCCCCCATTTTTTTTAATACTTGATTTTTTGGTTTTCTATTCAATAGTAACTTTATAAACCTTAGGTATGTTTGGTTTACATACTGTATACAAAAATATTCAACACACACACGGTCTCAGGCAGTTATAACTTTATGAACTTTTCAGACAGATTTAACAGATGACAACAAGACTACATTTCTCGCTTATTAAATGCTTGTTAAATACTGTACACTTTTAATTCCATGGGACTTTGCTGAATTACAGTGTGCCAACGACCTTGTGTGCAGGTCACATTAATTTAATTACTGTGACTTTATTTATATATTGTAAAATAAAAGGGTCTTATTTATTTTTATTATTTTTTTTATAATATGGAGAGAATACATTCCGGGGCTTAGAGAAAACATAATGTGATGAATATTTGTCATATTTAACAACATTTAAAATTGTAAAACTTTATCAATAAAATTGCATACCTTTATTGCAGTCTACTACAATACAATACAATATAATATAATAGCAATGCTAGATACAGAATAGTCACTCCGCGCTGGTGCTGCCAATTGGAAAAGACCCTCTTGCTGCCGTCTGACCAAGGGACTCCACACCCCCTACAAACGTGAACTCCTGAATGGGAGCTCGCAGACAAGAAAAGAAAATACGCAGATAGGCGCACTGAGGGACACAAACTAGTTTATTAACAACCCCAATAATAGGATCAATGTAAAACACATGCACAATTAAAACACTCAAAGATACGTTAAAAACTAAATCAATGGGCTAGGAGGGGGACAGGACAGCAACGTATCAACACTGTGCAGCCAAAAGAAGGGGTCTGGACCCAATCTGTTAACGTACCAGGCAGCAGAGAGACATGAGTAATCCTGCACAGCCTCCGCTGGAAAAACTCCACGGTAACAGTCTCACGTGACCTCTACGCGTTTTGCACGTAGTGCTTCGTGAGGAGGTCACGTGATGACGCTGCCCCTGGAGTAAATATCATGTTTTTAAGTATCTGTTTTACAATAATAGCAATGCTGTTCAAGTGTACTGTCTTTTTCCTTTTAACAATTGAGCATGCATTGTGTCTTTATTCTAGTAGTGATCTTATATGTGATTCAATATTGGGCACTTTCTGTGACATCCTCCCATCATAATTTGAAACAATAACTTATATCACGATTAGTGTTAGTGATTTGCCAGCCTACTAAAACCTGTTAGTTTTAAGAACATTGAATTATTTTAGTGTTAGTATTAATGTTAGTGTCACCATCCATTTACTTTAGAGATTTATTGTATTATGTATGCTTATTATTTATTAATAAATTAATAATAATTATTAATTATGCAGTGGATGACGTCGCCGTCGAGAGCTTCCTGATACGCCAGGATTCGGAGGGGGAAGACTTCTAAAGTTAAGATAAATATTGAATGTATGTAGATGCCTTTTTTCAGGTTTTTTTTAAATTGCATTTATTTATTTATTTTTTATGTTTATGATTGCCCATTAACTGCTAATGTATTAATCTGTGCCCCTGGAACAGATAAATACAGTGACAGGCAATGCATTTTTTGGCAAATGATTGTTTTGTATTGATTGTTATTTTTTCTATTTCTGTTTATTGTTTTGATTAAATTGTTTGGAATTTGGATGGCTTGTTTTTAGCACATTTGTGGATTGACTAGCGGTTATATTTCTTGATTTGTTTTGTTGGTTAGGTGTTTCTTTATTTGCATTCTAGTATTTTGGTAAAACATAATTTTTATTCTTTAGCGGTTTTGGTGTTAGAATAATTTTATTGATGTGTAGTTGAGGATTTCTAGTTCTATTATTTTTGTGGTGTTTAGGTGCTTGTTTATGTCTTTAATTATTGTGTATTGTTGTCCTTGATTGTTGTAAAAGGTTGGCCATTGACTGCTACTGTTTAGTGGCTTATCATACCCATATTATATTCCCCTCCCTTCTCCACCAGCAGGTATTTTGCACCCAGCAGGTACCTTACAGAAAGTGCACCAACCATAACTACACTCAAATTAGTGGGCCGTGTGGTCACACACATTGGGTTTGGGTGTTGGACACTGTGGGACATTGTGGGATTAGGCCCAAGTGAGCCAACAGGTAAAGGGCAGCACCAGTAGCCATCTTGTTTAGGGCTACATTTGTAGATGTTGCTGAGTTTGAGACCTGGGGTGCCTGAACTCAGAGTTATCATGTCACTCACTCTCTCATTACCCTCACACCAGGAGGTGTATGAGTGGGCGGTAAAAAGGCAAGCCTCGCCCCTATAAACGCTTGCTGTTGGACAAGTCCCAGCTAACACCTCCTCTTATGACATATGTTTGCTGCTGGGTCAGTACCCAGGCTTACGGGAGGCCAAAATCCTAGCCTGCCGCACAGACACAGATGGGGCATGGTGTTCAATGTTAGTGAGTGGGGGACAAGATTTAACATAGGAAGGTGGTCACTCCAATTTATGGCTCCCTGGAGCGCTCACTCAAAGGTGCCCCATTATCTACCCCGAAAGGCCGGTATAGTTGGAACCCCGTAGTCCTGGCACGGATTTGCAGGAGGTTGCTATGTGACTGTCCTCATCGCCCCCAGAGAGTCTTTGCGGAGACGACACTAGTGTCATATCCTGCTACAACTGCGGTTCAAGTATAGGCAGCCCTAGCCCCCACCGGATGGGTGACATACAAATGAGTCAAAGAGTGAGGCGTCCACCCACCAGAGGGGCTTGCGATCAATTAGGGGCACCCCACTATGAGTCTCAGCCGCCAGATAAAGCTAAGCTGGCCTCCGTCATTAATATGTTTACCGAACTGTATCAAATTGTTTAGAGTCAATAATGCTAAGTTGTATTATCATGCTTGCTTTTTTATTATATAACTTATGCAGTTTAATGCTGTCCTCCAAGCGGGGTTGTTGATGTTTTCACCAGGGGGAGGATGTAGCCAGGTCCCATATGGCTCCCCGGTTCCTCCGCGCTCTCTTCCCTAACTCTGCTGCTGCCGAGTGGTTACGGGTGGCGGCGGGCTCACCAGCGGCCCTTGCAGGGCGCCGCCATGTTGAAGGGGTGTATAGTGTACGTGCTAGGGCTCGCGCAGGTACGGTGAGTGTGTGGCAGCCATTGAAGGGTTGCGCTTGCGCAGTGTTGTAAGCGAATGCGGCGGCCCATAGGAATAGGTTCCGCGGGGACTGCAATCCACTTAGTGCTCAGGGGCAAGAATACCATGTGAAGCCAGGGATCCAATCGTGCTGCCAGATTTCCTGAAACAGGAGATAGATCTTTGCACGCTGGAAGAGGAGGAGTCAGTCAGAGCTGGGAGAGGATAGGGGTAAGAGATGTATGTGCAGGGGTCTGTGACTCTCTGCACTAAGCCAGATTTCCCCCTAGGCCCCAGCTAGGCCCCGACTCACGCTAAAGATTGTGGTTGCTACAGGGAAAGACCCTTAGGTAGGGACCCTGCTCCTTTAGATATATATAGTACAGGGAAACAGCTGCTACGCTGCACAAACCTGATACCAGTGGTCTGGGACCAGGCTACTGTGGCAGAATCATAGACTATCATCAAGGTGGGACACTCCACTGGGATATAACCCCACGCTGAGGTGGACGCACCATGGAGGAGACCGCTGGAACAGTGGATCCCTATCCGGGTTATTGTCGGTGCGCCCGGGTTCTGGAGCACCCGGAAGGTACCTTACAGAAAGTGCACAATATATATATAGTGGTGGGGATACAGCCGTGCAAGGTGTGTGGGTAATTGTACATTTAGTCTTATAGAGTATAGACGTTATAGAGCATACGATATATGTGTTCCAGTAAAGGCCTTTCTTTTTTACATTGTGTGTGTTCATTGTTTGGGTCCTGTGAGGGGCTCCTCCCACTATGTTGGGATCCCCCTCAGGTGGAGGCACTGCATCAAAGTTGTAAGTATATTGCCCCAGGCTCTCCGTTTCGGAGGCTTATGCCCCTGTGAGCCAACAGGTAAAGGGCAGCACCAATAGCCATCTTGTTTAGGGGGAAACAGGGCTATATACATTTGAAAAAGTGTACAGCACAAATCAGACAGTACAGTAAATGGTTTAATAAGTTTATTTTAATATGTGTAACCAGACATTTTAAAAGAGTTTGTAATTGCTGATCTGTTAAGAATTAATGTAAAGAGAGTTAACAGAATGTTTAAACCTTTCAGTCAACACACTTGAGATGATTCTGATGTTTTACTTCTTGCCTCCACCTCCACCTCCGTGACCTCCACTGCTTTGACAGCAGTGACCTCCACTGCTTTGACCTCCACCTCCGTGACCTCCACCTCCACCTCCGTCACCTCCACTGCTTTGACCTCCACCACCACCTCCGTGACCTCCACTGCTTTGACCTCCACCTCCGTGACCTCCCCCTCCACCTCCGTGACCTCCACTGCTTTGACAGCCATGACCTCCACTGCTTTGACCTCCACCACCACCACCACCTCCGTGACCTCCACTGCTTTGACCTCCACCTCCGTGACCTCCACCTCCACCTCCGTGACCTCCACTACTTTGACCTCCACCTCCACCTCCGTGACCTCCACTGCTTTGACAGCCGTGACCTCCACTGCTTTGACCTCCACCTCCGTGACCGCCACCTCCACCTCCATGACCTCCACCGCCGCTACCCCCATGACCTTGATGGCAAGGTTCTGATGAGAAATAGAAGTATAATTTGAAAGAATGGCTGAGATACATTGACTACTTCTAAATGATGGAAATGTCAGTAAAAAAATCAAATCATACAAAGACAGCTTATTTAAAACAGAAACACCCCACATTGAGGTACTTTTATTAATTTTACACTAAAAGGAGGGACTCAGAAGCGCACAGAAAATATTCAACTCCGATGTACTGGAATTTTGGGAATCCATAAATGAAGATACATGTGATCCTACAGATCTGTCAGGTCTCATTTATTCAAAGTCGGTCTCATTTGAAGTCGGTCTCATTGATTTTTAGTATCAGGGGACCCATAAACTTCCATTGAGTTTCACCGATGTAAATCTGTATTATTCATTTAAAATTTCCTTCTGAACCTAAACCCATATTTTAAAGCCCTCAGTCTATGGAATTTTACATCAATTGAGCATATTTTCCATGTACCACCATCTTAACAGTATGATAATAATCTAAGCCAATCTTTCATAGATCTTACCAAGTGGCAAACCTATTTGTCATAGATAAAGCCTAGTGGCAAACAGTCCAGCAAATTGAAATCGTATTCAGGACTGTATTATGATCACACTACTGACCTGGAGATAGTTAGAAGGTATGATGGCAATCAATCACAAAAGCTTAATTAAAAATTGGTTTTCAATGTGGTTTTGGTTTAAATACATGTTGTGTTTTGGTTCTGGTTTTGCCTACAATCTATTTGTTTTTGTTTTTATATTTTCACCAAATTATGAACAGAACACAAAATAAGCAGGAACATGTTTGAAAGCACAACAAAAAAATAAAATATGCTTAAATAATTATACAATTATACAAATTATTGCAAAACTTTCCCCATCTCTTTCTAACAAAAACATGAAAAAGTTTTAGAACAAAAACTAAAACACCAGTGAGGGTGCCCACCCTTATTGTATATAAGTTATTGTGCAATCTATTGCTATTTCAATCTTTTGTTTTAAAAAGACCCATTTTGGGAAAAGGCAAAACCCTCTCATACAATGACAGACAAGGTGAAGGCAGTGATGTGAAGGAGATTGCTGGTTCAAATGAGCAGTGTTTTCCTTAATCAACTTTATACATAACAAACATCATCATGGTCTCTACAGTCATTCTTTCCTTTCCATTTTATGCTCCAGTTTTAAATGACTGTTGTCCCCCCCGATAGTAATAAGTGTATTGATGCATTGTTTTATAATTTATTGGGAGTACTGTAAAGAGGAAAACCACAAACAGTGTGACTGTGCATATTGCTGCACAATGAATTACAGGCCCTCCCGTAAACAACAGGATTAAGATCTGATTGACCATGCAAATTTTCTTACCTGGGCATTTTGGGGCAGGGCATGCGTCCTTGCATGATTTAGCTGGTGCACATGCTGAAATGAGAGAGAATGAATATCACTGAGACAGATAAGTGCAAATCCTGTATGTTTTTTATGGACCTCGTAAATACAACTTGAATTTGTGATAGCTAATGGCCAATCAAACAAAAGCTTTGAAAACATACAGTAGATGAATAGGGTTCAACAAGTGCATTTTTTGCCAATAGGTTAACAATAGAAAAAGTGATGCATCCATGTATCAGGGTGAGTGCATATCGGTGAGGGAGTTGAGGAGAGTGAAAAAAGAAGCTACTTTTCACAATTTAGTGTTTTTTCCCCTCATGTTTTCCCCTTTTCCTTACTTCCAAACACCCTGCAGTTCTGAGTTGCATTAATATTTCAATATTTTAACAATCTGCTTCAAATGTAGGTACAATGCCTTGGTTTACATGTTTCATATACTGTGATGCACTTACATTTTCCATTTCAGGAAACAATATCTCTTTATGATGATACATTTGGAACAGTTTACTTGACTTTCAAATGATCTTGAAGTATCTCCCTGCTAAATAGAATAGCAGCGCCATAAAGAACTATGCACAGATTAAAACTATCCTCTTTCCACTGTTGTTTAAGTTCCAATAGAATACATATATTTGCAATAACTATATACAGCTAACAACATCTCTTTGTCATTCAGTCCAGCCTTTTGCATGTATAATAGAGGCACCAGCTAGTAAATTCCATGTAACCCTATTCACTATCATAAAGAACTACTTACGGTCAGAATCTTTGCATCCACCACCCTTTGATCCAGGCATGATTGCTCTTCTAGTTATAATATGCTGTAGGGATGGAGATCTTGGATGGTACAGGTCTACCAGCAATGCCCGATGGTGCTGCTTTTATACACGAAGTGAAACCATTCAATTATTGACAAGTACTTTCAGGAACCAATGGGATCCAAACATCTATAATTAAGTATTTATTATTCAATGCATTTTTTGTTACATTGTTTGCTTTAATCAAGGGCAGGGTGTTTCTCAATTTTGTATTTTTTCTTTTACACCAATAAAATAATGGGTTTGCTGGTGTTTTTCTTTGCTACTCACTGTTGTGAGTAATTTCCAGCATAATACAAGCATTATTAGCTGACTGGGATACTAAGGAAATGTTCCCATACATGAGCTTGAATGACAGCATAACTCCCTTCTTCAGGATGACCCATTGGAATTGCTTTGCAGTGCATTGCTGGCAGCCAGGGGGGTAACTTGTTTTGTGGCATGAGGCACCTCTATTCCTGTATTACCTGCATCTTCTTATTTACATATTTATATATAGACAAAACAGACAAATTGAGTTGCACCTCCCCCCACATCACCACAATTTCCTACAGAAAGGTTTAATGCTTTGCATGTAAACTGAGAAATTCAACTTCCTGGTTAATGACACTCATGGCTGCAGCGTTCCACTTCACACGCATGCACATAGGACACAAGGCTTGCATTGGGGATGCCCTTCACTAATAATGGGACATTGAACTTGTAAAATCAAAGGTACAAACAAACAAGAGCCAGCACCACCTAGGCAAAAACACTCTACAGTGGCGGCTAAACTAACTCTCAGGCGGCCTGCACCGCGGGTAATTTAAAACCCTGTGCAGACGCGGCCATTCTTTTTTCTGGCGCCGCAGGCGCTTCCCATTGTTCAGCGCATTAGCGATGAATGGGGAAATGGGCCGTGCGCGGCCGCAAGATGCGGCTGGCGCGCGGCCAAGTTTGGCGGCTGCCGAAAAAAGCCCAGAAAAATTGCGGGTAAATGGCAGAATAAAGCTGGCCGCAGCAGTATCAGACACTGAATTAGGTGAGGGTAACACCAAGGGTCCCTGTACACCCTAAATATAGTCACAGTATTTAAATAAAGGTGACCCGCACACAAACAAGAAGTTGACAAACAATTACACGGAAATACAAGGTGACAATAAATCACAAACACACATAAAAGAGAGATATACTGTATACATGAAAAAAAAGCACCATAGATTAATGAGTGAATAGGATACACATCACCTAATACCTAATATCAGGGTAATTGCAAAAAGGAGCAATACTTATAAAAAGGGGTGGCTTATAAGAAGGGGCAACGTTTCAGGACCTATTGTCCTTTCTTCTGGCCCATTCCCACGCATCTAAACATAGTACTTCCCTTGTGTGTCCCTCCTTTTTGCAATTACCCTTTTTTTCAATGAGGCTTTTTATTGGCACTTTTTGCACACCTTTTTGCATGATATTAAGTATTAGGTGATGTGTATCGCATTCACTCATTACTCCATGGTGCTTTTATTCATGTATATACTGTATCTCTCTTTTTATGTGTGTTAGTGATTTATTGTCACCTTGTATTTCCATGTATTTGTTTGTTACCTTTCATGACTGTGACAGTAGTTTTTTTTTTTTTTAACCTTATATACAGTTTTCTACTGATACTAAATACTAAAAATGGATTTATAGACAGTGATTTGTCAGTAGTTTTCTTGTTTGTGTGCAGGTCACATTAATTTAAATACTGTGACTATTTAAATATTGTAAAATAAAAGGGTTTTATTTATTTTTATTATTTTTTTGTATTATGGAGAGAATACATGGCGGGGCTTAGAGAAAACATAATATGATGAATATTTGTCATATTTAACCACATTTAAAATTGTAAAACGTTGTCGATAAAATTGCATACCTTTATTACTGTCTACTGTGTCTTTGCATTTGCAATTTATGCAGGACAATTTAATAATAACCCCCCATTTTTTTTAATACTTGATTTTTTGGTTTTCTATTCAATAGTAACTTTATTAACCTTAGGTATGTTTGGTTTACATACTGTATACAAAAATATTCAACACACACACGGTCTCAGGCAGTTATAACTTTATGAACTTTTCAGACAGATTTAACAGATGACAACAAGACTACATTTCTCGCTTATTAAATGCTTGTTAAATACTGTACACTTTTAATTCCATGGGACTTTGCTGAATTACAGTGTGCCAACGACCTTGTGTGCAGGTCACATTAATTTAATTACTGTGACTTTATTTATATATTGTAAAATAAAAGGGTCTTATTTATTTTTATTATTTTTTTTATAATATGGAGAGAATACATTCCGGGGCTTAGAGAAAACATAATGTGATGAATATTTGTCATATTTAACAACATTTAAAATTGTAAAACTTTATCAATAAAATTGCATACCTTTATTGCAGTCTACTACAATACAATACAATATAATATAATAGCAATGCTAGATACAGAATAGTCACTCCGCGCTGGTGCTGCCAATTGGAAAAGACCCTCTTGCTGCCGTCTGACCAAGGGACTCCACACCCCCTACAAACGTGAACTCCTGAATGGGAGCTCGCAGACAAGAAAAGAAAATAGGCAGATAGGCGCACTGAGGGACACAAACTAGTTTATTAATAACCCCAATAATAGGATCAATGTAAAACACATGCACAATTAAAACACTCAAAGATACGTTAAAAACTAAATCAATGGGCTAGGAGGGGGACAGGACAGCAACGTATCAACACTGTGCAGCCAAAAGAAGGGGTCTGGACCCAATCTGTTAACGTACCAGGCAGCAGAGAGACATGAGTAATCCTGCACAGCCTCCGCTGGAAAAACTCCACGGGAACAGTCTCACGTGACCTCTACGCGTTTTGCACGTAGTGCTTCGTGAGGAGGTCACGTGATGACGCTGCCCCTGGAGTAAATATCATGTTTTTAAGTATCTGTTTTACAATAATAGCAATGCTGTTCAAGTGTACTGTCTTTTTCCTTTTAACAATTGAGCATGCATTGTGTCTTTATTCTAGTAGTGATCTTATATGTGATTCAATATTGGGCACTTTCTGTGACATCCTCCCATCATAATTTGAAACAATAACTTATATCACGATTAGTGTTAGTGATTTGCCAGCCTACTAAAACCTGTTAGTTTTAAGAACATTGAATTATTTTAGTGTTAGTATTAATGTTAGTGTCACCATCCATTTACTTTAGAGATTTATTGTATTATGTATGCTTATTATTTATTAATAAATTAATAATAATTATTAATTATGCAGTGGATGACGTCGCCGTCGAGAGCTTCCTGATACGCCAGGATTCGGAGGGGGAAGACTTCTAAAGTTAAGATAAATATTGAATGTATGTAGATGCCTTTTTTCAGGGTTTTTTTTAAATTGCATTTATTTATTTATTTTTTATGTTTATGATTGCCCATTAACTTCTAATGTATTAATCTGTGCCCCTGGAACAGATAAATACAGTGACAGGCAATGCATTTTTTGGCAAATGATTGTTTTGTATTGATTGTTATTTTTTCTATTTCTGTTTATTGTTTTGATTAAATTGTTTGGAATTTGGATGGCTTGTTTTTAGCACATTTGTGGATTGACTAGCGGTTATATTTCTTGATTTGTTTTGTTGGTTAGGTGTTTCTTTATTTGCATTCTAGTATTTTGGTAAAACATAATTTTTATTCTTTAGCGGTTTTGGTGTTAGAATAATTTTATTGATGTGTAGTTGAGGATTTCTAGTTCTATTATTTTTGTGGTGTTTAGGTGCTTGTTTATGTCTTTAATTATTGTGTATTGTTGTCCTTGATTGTTTTAAAAGGTTGGCCATTGACTGCTATAGTGGCTTATCATACCCATATTATATTCCCCTCCCTTCTCCACCAGCAGGTATTTTGCACCCAGCAGGTACCTTACAGAAAGTGCACCAACCATAACTACACTCAAATTAGTGGGCCGTGTGGTCACACACATTGGGTTTGGGTGTTGGACACTGTGGGACATTGTGGGATTAGGCCCCTGTGAGCCAACAGGTAAAGGGCAGCACCAGTAGCCATCTTGTTTAGGGCTACATTTGTAGATGTTGCTGAGATTGAGACCTGGGGTGCCTGAACTCAGAGTTATCATGTCACTCACTCTCTCATTACCCTCACACCAGGAGGTGTATGAGTGGGCGGTAAAAAGGCAAGCCTCGCCCCTATAAACACTTGCTGTTGGACAAGTCCCAGTTAACACCTCCTCTTATGACATATGTTTGCTGCTGGGTCAGTACCCAGGCTTACGGGAGGCCAAAATCCTAGCCTGCCGCACAGACACAGATGGGGCATGGTGTTCAATGTTAGTGAGTGGGGGACAAGATTTAACATAGGAAGGTGGTCACTCCAATTTATGGCTCCCTGGAGTGCTCACTCAAAGGTGCCCCATTATCTACCCCGAAAGGCCAGTATAGTTGGAACCCCGTAGTCCTGGCACGGATTTGCAGGAGGTTGCTATGTGACTGTCCTCATCGCCCCCAGAGAGTCTTTGCGGAGACGACACTAGTGTCATATCCTGCTACAACTGCGGTTCAAGTATAGGCAGCCCTAGCCCCCACCGGATGGGTGACATACAAATGAGTCAAAGAGTGAGGCGTCCACCCACCAGAGGGGCTTGCGATCAATTAGGGGCACCCCACTATGAGTCTCAGCCGCCAGATAAAGCTAAGCTGGCCTCCGTCATTAATATGTTTACCGAACTGTATCAAATTGTTTAGAGTCAATAATGCTAAGTTGTATTATCATGCTTGCTTTTTTATTATATAACTTATGCAGTTTAATGCTGTCCTCCAAGCGGGGTTGTTGATGTTTTCACCAGGGGGAGGATGTAGCCAGGTCCCCTATGGCTCCCCGGTTCCTCCGCGCTCTCTTCCCTAACTCTGCTGCTTCCGAGTGGTTACGGGTGGCGGCGGGCTCACCAGCGGCCCTTGCAGGGCGCCGCCATGTTGAAGGGGTGTATATGGTACGTGCTAGGGCTCGTGCAGGTACGGTGAGTGTGTGGCAGCCATTGAAGGGTTGCGCTTGCGCAGTGTTGTAAGCGAATGCGACGGCCCATAGGAATAGGTTCTGCGGGGACTGCAATCCACTTAGTGCTCAGGGGCAAGAATACCATGTGAAGCCAGGGATCCAATCGCGCTGCCAGATTTCCTGAAACAGGAGATAGATCTATGCACGCTGGAAGAGGAGGAGTCAGTCAGAGCTGGGAGAGGATAGGGGTAAGAGATGTATGTGCAGGGGTCTGTGACTCTCTGCACTAGGCCAGATTTCCCCCTAGGCCCCAGCTAGGCCCCGACTCACGCTAAAGATTGTGGTTGCTACAGGGAAAGACCCTTAGGTAGGGACCCTGCTCCTTTAGATATATATAGTACAGGGAAACAGCTGCTACGCTGCACGAACCTGATACCAGTGGTCTGGGACCAGGCTACTGTGGCAGAATCATAGACTATCATCAAGGTGGGACACTCCACTGGGATATAACCCCACGCTGAGGTGGACGCACCATGGAGGAGACCGCTGGAACAGTGGATCCCTATCCGGGTTATTGTCGGCGCGCCCGGGTTCTGGAGCACCCGGAAGGTACCTTACAGAAAGTGCACCAACTATAACTACACTCAAATTAGAGGGCCGCGCAGTTGCACACATTGGGTGTAGGTGTGGGATACTGTGGGACATTGTGGGACTGGGATTTTCAGTACACGGTGTGGGGTACACTGTGGTGGGGATACAGCCGTGCAAGGTGTGTGGGTAATTGTACATTTAGTCTTATAGAGTATAGACGTTATAGAGCATACGATATATGTGTTCCAGTAAAGGCCTTTCTTTTTTACATTGTGTGTGTTCATTGTTTGGGTCCTGTGAGGGGCTCCTCCCACTATGTTGGGATCCCCCTCAGGTGGAGGCACTGCATCAAAGTTAAAAGTATATCGCCCCAGGCTCTCCGTTTCGGAGGCTTATGGACCTGTGAGCCAACAGGTAAAGGGCAGCACCAATAGCCATCTTGTTTAGGGGGAAACAGGGCGATATACATTTGAAAAAGTGTACAGCACAAATCAGACAGTACAGTAAATGGTTTAATAAGTTTATTTTAATATGTGTAACCAGACATTTTAAAAGAGTTTGTAATTGCTGATCTGTTAAGAATTAATGTAAAGAGAGTTAACAGAATGTTTAAACCTTTCAGTCAACACACTTGAGATGATTCTGATGTTTTACTTCTTGCCTCCACCTCCACCTCCGTGACCTCCACTGCTTTGACAGCCGTGACCTCCACTGCTTTGACCTCCACCTCCGTGACCTCCACCTCCACCTCCGTGACCTCCACTGCTTTGACCTCCACCACCACCTCCATGACCTCCACTGCTTTGACCTCCACCTCCGTGACCTCCCCCTCCACCTCCGTGACCTCCACTGCTTTGACAGCCATGACCTCCACTGCTTTGACCTCCACTACCACCACCACCTCCGTGACCTCCACTGCTTTGACCTCCACCTCCGTGACCTCCACCTCCACCTCCGTGACCTCCACTACTTTGACCTCCACCTCCACCTCCACCTCCGTGACCTCCACTGCTTTGACAGCCGTGACCTCCACTGCTTTGACCTCCACCTCCGTGACCGCCACCTCCACCTCCATGACCTCCACCGCCGCTACCCCCATGACCTTGATGGCAAGGTTCTGATGAGAAATAGAAGTATAATTTGAAAGAATGGCTGAGATACATTGACTACTTCTAAATGATGGAAATGTCATTAAAAAGATCAGATCATACAAAGACAGCTTATTTAAAACAGAAACACCCCACATTGAGGTACTTTTATTAATTTTACACTAAAAGGAGGGACTCAGAAGCGCACAGAAAATATTCAACTCCGATGTACTGGAATTTTGGGAATCCATAAATGAAGATACATGTGACCCTACAGATCTGTCAGGTCTCATTTATTCAAAGTCGGTCTCATTTGAAGTCGGTCTCATTGATTTTTAGTATCAGGGGACCCATAAACTTCCATTGAGTTTCACCGATGTAAATCTGTATTATTCTTTTAAAATTCCCTTCTGAACCTAAACCCATATTTTAAAGCCCTCAGTCTATGGAATTTTACATCAATTGAGCATATTTTCCATGTATCACCATCTTAACAGTATGATAATAATCTAAGCCAATCTTTCATAGATCTTACCAAGTGGCAAACCTATCTGTCATAGATAAAGCCTAGTGGCAAACAGTCCAGCAAATTGAAATTGTATTCAGGACTGTATTATGATCACACTACTGACCTGGAGATAGTTAGAAGGTATGATGGCAATCAATCACAAAAGCTTAATTAAAAATTGGTTTTCAATGTGGTTTTGGTTTAAATACATGTTGTGTTTTGGTTCTGGTTTTGCCTACAATCTATTTGTTTTTGGTTTTATATTTTCACCAAATTATGAACAGAACACAAAATAAGCAGGAACATGTTTGAAAGCACAACAAAAAAATAAAATATGCTTAAATAATTATACAATTATACAAATTATTGCAAAACTTTCCCCATCTCTTTCTAACAAAAACATGAAAAAGTTTTAGAACAAAAACTAAAACACCAGTGAGGGTGCCCACCCTTATTGTATATAAGTTATTGTGCAATCTATTGCTATTTCAATCTTTTGTTTTAAAAAGACCCATTTTGGGAAAAGGCAAAACCCTCTCATACAATTACAGACAAGGTGAAGGCAGTGATGTGAAGGAGATTGCTGGTTCAAATGAGCAGTGTTTTCCTTAATCAACTTTATACATAACAAACATCATCATGGTCTCTACAGTCATTCTTTCCTTTCCATTTTATGCTCCAGTTTTAAATGACTGTTGTCCCCCCCGATAGTAATAAGTGTATTGATGCATTGTTTTATAATTTATTGGGAGTACTGTAAAGAGGAAAACCACAAACAGTGTGACTGTGCATATTGCTGCACAATGAATTACAGGCCCTCCCGTAAACAACAGGATTAAGATCTGATTGACCATGCAGATTTTCTTACCTGGGCATTTTGGGGCAGGGCATGCGTCCTTGCATGATTTAGCTGGTGCACATGCTGAAATGAGAGAGAATGAATATCACTGAGACAGATAAGTGCAAATCCTGTATGTTTTTTATGGACCTCGTAAATACAACTTGAATTTGTGATAGCTAATGGCCAATCAAACAAAAGCTTTGAAAACATACAGTAGATGAATAGGGTTCAACAAGTGCATTTTTTGCCAATAGGTTAACAATAGAAAAAGTGATGCATCCATGTATCAGGGTGAGTGCATATCGGTGAGGGAGTTGAGGAGAGTGAAAAAAGAAGCTACTTTTCACAATTTAGTGTTTTTTCCCCTCATGTTTTCCCCTTTTCCTTACTTCCAAACACCCTGCAGTTCTGAGTTGCATTAACATTTCAATATTTTAACAATCTGCTTCAAATGTAGGTACAATGCCTTGGTTTACATGTTTCATATACTGTGTTGCACTTACATTTTCCATTTCAGGAAACAATATCTCTTTATGATGATACATTTGGAACAGTTTACTTGACTTTCAAATGATCTTGAAGTATCTCCCTGCTAAATAGAACAGCAGCGCCATAAAAAACTATGTACAGATTAAAACTATCCTCTTTCCACTGTTGTTTAAGTTCCAATAGAATACATATATTTGCAATAACTATATACAGCTAACAACATCTCTTTGTCATTCAGTCCAGCCTTTTGCATGTATAATAGAGGCACCAGCTAGTAAATTCCATGTAACCCTATTCACTATCATAAAGAACTACTTACGGTCAGAATCTTTGCATCCACCACCCTTTGATCCAGGCATGATTGCTCTTCTAGTTATAATATGCTGTAGGGATGGAGATCTAGGATGGTACAGGTCTACCAGCAATGCCCGATGGTGCTGCTTTTATACACGAAGTGAAACCATTCAATTATTGACAAGTACTTTCAGGAACCAATGGGATCCAAACATCTATAATTAAGTATTTATTATTCAATGCATTTTTTTGTTAAATTGTTTGCTTTAATCAAGGGCAGGGTGTTTCTCAATTTTGTATTTTTTCTTTTACACCAATAAAATAATGGGTTTGCTGGTGTTTTTCTTTGCTACTCACTGTTGTGAGTAATTTCCAGCATAATACAAGCATTATTAGCTGACTGGGATACTAAGGAAATGTTCCCATACATGAGCTTGAATGACAGCATAACTCCCTTCTTCAGGATGACCCATTGGAATTGCTTTGCAGTGCATTGCTGGCAGCCAGGGGGGTAACTTGTTTTGTGGCATGAGGCACCTCTATTCCTGTATTACCTGCATCTTCTTATTTACAAATCTACTTTAATAATAATAATATATTTATATATAGACAAAATAGACAAATTGAGTTGCACCTCCCCCCACATCACCACAATTTCCTACAGAAAGGTTTAATGCTTTGCCTGTAAACTGAGAAATTCAACTTCCTGGTTAATGACACTCATGGCTGCAGCGTTCCACTTCACACGCATGCACATAGGACACAAGGCTTGCATTGGGGATGCCCTTCACTAATAATGGGACATTGAACTTGTAAAATCAAAGGTACAAACAAACAAGAGCCAGCACCACCTAGGCAAAAACATTCTACAGTGGCGGCTAAACTAACTCTCAGGCGGCCTGCACCGCGGGTAATTTAAAACCCTGTGCAGACGCGGCCATTCTTTTTTCTGGCGCCGCAGGCGCTTCCCATTGTTCAGCGCATTAGCGATGAATGGGGAAATGGGCCGCGCGCGGCCAAGTTTGGCGGCTGCCGAAAAAAGCCCAGAAAAATTGCGGGTAAATGGCAGAATAAAGCTGGCCGCAGCAGTATCAGACACTGAATTAGGTGAGGGTAACACCAAGGGTCCCTGTACACCCTAAATATAGTCACAGTATTTAAATAAAGGTGACCCGCACACAAACAAGAAGTTGACAAACAATTACACGGAAATACAAGGTGACAATAAATCACAAACACACATAAAAGAGAGATATACTGTATACATGAATAAAAAGCACCATAGATTAATGAGTGAATAGGATACACATCACCTAATACCTAATATCAGGGTAATTGCAAAAAGGAGCAATACTTATAAAAAGGGGTGGCTTATAAGAAGGGGCAACGTTTCAGGACCTATTGTCCTTTCTTCTGGCCCATTCCCACGCATCTAAACATAATACTTCCCTTGTGTGTCCCTCCTTTTTGCAATTACCATTTTTTTCAATGAGGCTTTTTATTGGCACTTTTTGCACACCTTTTTGCATGATATTAAGTATTAGGTGATGTGTATCGCATTCACTCATTACTCCATAGTGCTTTTATTCATGTATATACTGTATCTCTCTTTTATGTGTGTTAGTGATTTATTGTCACCTTGTATTTCCATGTATTTGTTTGTTACCTTTCATGACTGTGACAGTAGTTTTTTTTTTTTTAACCTTATATACAGTTTTCTACTGATACTAAATACTAAAAATGGATTTATAGACAGTGATTTGTCAGTAGTTTTCTTGTTTGTGTGCAGTCACATTAATTTAAATACTGTGACTATTTAAATATTGTAAAATAAAAGGGTTTTATTTATTTTTATAATTTGTTTGTATTATGGAGAGAATACATGGCGGGGCTTAGAGAAAACATAATATGATGAATATTTGTCATATTTAACCACATTTAAAATTGTAAAACGTTGTCGATAAAATTGCATACCTTTATTACTGTCTACTGTGTCTTTGCATTTGCAATTTATGCAGGACAATTTAATAATAACCCCCCATTTTTTTTAATACTTGATTTTTTGGTTTTCTATTCAATAGTAACTTTATTAACCTTAGGTATGTTTGGTTTACATACTGTATACAAAAATATTCAACACACACACGGTCTCAGGCAGTTATAACTTTATGAACTTTTCAGACAGATTTAACAGATGACAACAAGACTACATTTCTCGCTTATTAAATGCTTGTTAAATACTGTACACTTTTAATTCCATGGGACTTTGCTGAATTACAGTGTGTCAACAACCTTGTGTGCAGGTCACATTAATTTAATTACTGTGACTTTATTTATATATTGTAAAATAAAAGGGTCTTATTTATTTTTATTATTTTTTTTATAATATGGAGAGAATACATTCCGGGGCTTAGAGAAAACATAATGTGATGAATATTTGTCATATTTAACAACATTTAAAATTGTAAAACTTTATCAATAAAATTGCATACCTTTATTGCAGTCTACTACAATACAATACAATATAATATAATAGCAATGCTAGATACAGAATAGTCACTCCGCGCTGGTGCTGCCAATTGGAAAAGACCCTCTTGCTGCCGTCTGACCAAGGGACTCCACACCCCCTACAAACGTGAACTCCTGAATGGGAGCTCGCAGACAAGAAAAGAAAATAGGCAGATAGGCGCACTGAGGGACACAAACTAGTTTATTAACAACCCCAATAATAGGATCAATGTAAAACACATGCACAATTAAAACACTCAAAGATACGTTAAAAACTAAATCAATGGGCTAGGAGGGGGACAGGACAGCAACGTATCAACACTGTGCAGCCAAAAGAAGGGGTCTGGACCCAATCTGTTAACGTACCAGGCAGCAGAGAGACATGAGTAATCCTGCACAGCCTCCGCTGGAAAAACTCCACGGGAACAGTCTCACGTGACCTCTACGCGTTTTGCACGTAGTGCTTCGTGAGGAGGTCACGTGATGACGCTGCCCCTGGAGTAAATATCATGTTTTTAAGTATCTGTTTTACAATAATAGCAATGCTGTTCAAGTGTACTGTCTTTTTCCTTTTAACAATTGAGCATGCATTGTGTCTTTATTCTAGTAGTGATCTTATATGTGATTCAATATTGGGCACTTTCTGTGACATCCTCCCATCATAATTTGAAACAATAACTTATATCACGATTAGTGTTAGTGATTTGCCAGCCTACTAAAACCTGTTAGTTTTAAGAACATTGAATTATTTTAGTGTTAGTATTAATGTTAGTGTCACCATCCATTTACTTTAGAGATTTATTGTATTATGTATGCTTATTATTTATTAATACATTAATAATAATTATTAATTATGCAGTGGATGACGTCGCCGTCGAGAGCTTCCTGATACGCCAGGATTCGGAGGGGGAAGACTTCTAAAGTTAAGATAAATATTGAATGTATGTAGATGCCTTTTTTCAGGGTTTTTTTAAATTGCATTTATTTATTTATTTTTTATGTTTATGATTGCCCATTAACTGCTAATGTATTAATCTGTGCCCCTGGAACAGATAAATACAGTGACAGGCAATGCATTTTTTGGCAAATGATTGTTTTGTATTGATTGTTATTTTTTCTATTTCTGTTTATTGTTTTGATTAAATTGTTTGGAATTTGGATGGCTTGTTTTAGCACATTTGTGGATTGACTAGCGGTTATATTTCTTGATTTGTTTTGTTGGTTAGGTGTTTCTTTATTTGCATTCTAGTATTTTGGTAAAACATAATTTTTATTCTTTAGCGGTTTTGGTGTTAGAATAATTTTATTGATGTGTAGTTGAGGATTTCTAGTTCTATTATTTTTGTGGTGTTTAGGTGCTTGTTTATGTCTTTAATTATTGTGTATTGTTGTCCTTGATTGTTTTAAAAGGTTGGCCATTGACTGCTATAGTGGCTTATCATACCCATATTATATTCCCCTCCCTTCTCCACCATCAGGTATTTTGCACCCAGCAGGTACCTTACAGAAAGTGCACCAACCATAACTACACTCAAATTAGTGGGCCGTGTGGTCACACACATTGGGTTTGGGTGTTGGACACTGTGGGACATTGTGGGATTAGGCCCCTGTGAGCCAACAGGTAAAGGGCAGCACCAGTAGCCATCTTGTTTAGGGCTACATTTGTAGATGTTGCTGAGATTGAGACCTGGGGTGCCTGAACTCAGAGTTATCATGTCACTCACTCTCTCATTACCCTCACACCAGGAGGTGTATGAGTGGGCGGTAAAAAGGCAAGCCTCGCCCCTATAAACGCTTGCTGTTGGACAAGTCCCAGCTAACACCTCCTCTTATGACATATGTTTGCTGCTGGGTCAGTACCCAGGCTTACGGGAGGCCAAAATCCTAGCCTGCCGCACAGACACAGATGGGGCATGGTGTTCAATGTTAGTGAGTGGGGGACAAGATTTAACATAGGAAGGTAGTCACTCCAATTTATGGCTCCCTGGAGCGCTCACTCAAAGGTGCCCCATTATCTACCCAGAAAGGCCGGTATAGTTGGAACCCCGTAGTCCTGGCACGGATTTGCAGGAGGTTGCTATGTGACTGTCCTCATCGCCCCCAGAGAGTCTTTGCGGAGACGACACTAGTGTCATATCCTGCTACAACTGCGGTTCAAGTATAGGCAGCCCTAGCCCCCACCGGATGGGTGACATAGAAATGAGTCAAAGAGTGAGGCGTCCACCCACCAGAGGGGCTTGCGATCAATTAGGGGCACCCCACTATGAGTCTCAGCCGCCAGATAAAGCTAAGCTGGCCTCCGTCATTAATATGTTTACCGAACTGTATCAAATTGTTTAGAGTCAATAATGCTAAGTTGTATTATCATGCTTGCTTTTTTATTATATAACTTATGCAGTTTAATGCTGTCCTCCAAGCGGGGTTGTTGATGTTTTCACCAGGGGGTGGGTGTAGCCAGGTCCCCTATGGCTCCCCGGTTCCTCCGCGCTCTCTTCCCTAACTCTGCTGCTGCCGAGTGGTTACGGGTGGCGGCGGTCTCACCAGCGGCCCTTGCAGGGCGCCGCCATGTTGAAGGGGTGTATAGTGTACGTGCTAGGGCTCGCGCAGGTACGGTGAGTGTGTGGCAGCCATTGGAGGGTTGCGCTTGCGCAGTGTTGTAAGCGAATGCAGCGGCCCATAGGAATAGGTTCCGCGGGGACTGCAATCCACTTAGTGCTCAGGGGAAAAAAATACCATGTGAAGCCAGGGATCCAATCGCGCTGCCAGATTTCCTGAAACAGGAGATAGATCTTTGCACGCTGGAAGAGGAGGAGTCAGTCAGAGCTGGGAGAGGATAGGGGTAAGAGATGTATGTGCAGGGGTCTGTGACTCTCTGCACTAGGCCAGATTTACCCCTAGGCCCCAGCTAGGCCCCGACTCACGCTAAAGATTGTGGTTGCTACAGGGAAAGACCCTTAGGTAGGGACCCTGCTCCTTTAGATATATATAGTACAGGGAAACAGCTGCTACGCTGCACGAACCTGATACCAGTGGTCTGGGACCAGGCTACTGTGGCAGAATCATAGACTATCATCAAGGTGGGACACTCCACTGGGATATAACCCCACGCTGAGGTGGATGCACCATGGAGGAGACCGCTGGAACAGTGGATCCCTATCCGGGTTATTGTCGGCGCGCCCAGGTTCTGGAGCACCCGGAAGGTACCTTACAGAAAGTGCACCAACTATAACTACACTCAAATTAGAGGGCCGCGCAGTTGCACACATTGGGTGTAGGTGTGGGATACTGTGGGACATTGTGGGACTGGGATTTTCAGTACACGGTGTGGGGTACACTGTGGTGGGGATACAGCCATGCAAGGTGTGTGGGTAATTGTACATTTAGTCTTATAGAGTATAGACGTTATAGAGCATACGATATATGTGTTCCAGTAAAGGCCTTTCTTTTTTACATTGTGTGTGTTCATTGTTTGGGTCCTGTGAGGGGCTCCTCCCACTATGTTGGGATCCCCCTCAGGTGGAGGCACTGCATCAAAGTTGTAAGTATATCGCCCCAGGCTCTCCGTTTCGTAGGCTTATGCCCCTGTGAGCCAACAGGTAAAGGGCAGCACCAAAAGCCATCTTGTTTAGGGGGAAACAGGGCTATATACATTTGAAAAAGTGTACAGCACAAATCAGACAGTACAGTAAATGGTTTAATAAGTTTATTTTAATATGTGTAACCAGACATTTTAAAAGCGTTTGTAATTGCTGATCTGTTAAGAATTAATGTAAAGAGAGTTAACAGAATGTTTAAACCTTTCAGTCAACACACTTGAGATGATTCTGATGTTTTACTTTTTGCCTCCACCTCCGTGACCTCCACTGCTTTGACAGCCGTGACCTCCACTGCTTTGACCTCCACCTCCGTGACCTCCACCTCCACCTCCGTGACCTCCACTGCTTTGACCTCCACCACCACCTCCGTGACCTCCACTGCTTTGACCTCCACCTCCGTGACCTCCCCCTCCTCCTCCGTGACCTCCACTGCTTTGACAGCCGTGACCTCCACTGCTTTGACCTCCACCTCCGTGACCTCCACCTCCACCTCCACCTCCGTGACCTCCACTGCTTTGACCTCCACCACCACCACCACCTCCGTGACCTCCACTGCTTTGACCTCCACCTCCGTGACCTCCACCTCCACCTCCGTGACCTCCACTACTTTGACCTCCACCTCCTCCTCCACCTCCGTGACCTCCACTGCTTTGACAGCCGTGACCTCCACTGCTTTGACCTCCACCTCCGTGACCGCCACCTCCACCTCCATGACCTCCACCGCCGCTACCCCCATGACCTTGATGGCAAGGTTCTGATGAGAAATAGAAGTATAATTTGAAAGAATGGCTGAGATACATTGACTACTTCTAAATGATGGAAATGTCAGTAAAAAAATCAGATCATACAAAGACAGCTTATTTAAAACAGAAACATTGAGGTACTTTTATTAATTTTACACTAAAAGGAGGGACTCAGAAGCGCACAGAAAATATTCAACTCCGATGTACTGGAATTTTGGGAATCCATAAATGAAGATACATGTGACCCTACAGATCTGTCAGGTCTCATTTATTCAAAGTCGGTCTCATTTGAAGTCGGTCTCATTGATTTTTAGTATCAGGGGACCCATAAACTTCCATTGAGTTTCACCGATGTAAATCTGTATTATTCTTTTAAAATTCCCTTCTGAACCTAAACCCATATTTTAAAGCCCTCAGTCTATGGAATTTTACATCAATTGAGCATATTTTCCATGTATCACCATCTTAACAGTATGATAATAATCTAAGCCAATCTTTCATAGATCTTACCAAGTGGCAAACCTATTTGTCATAGATAAAGCCTAGTGGCAAACAGTCCAGCAAATTGAAATCGTATTCAGGACTGTATTATGATCACACTACTGACCTGGAGATAGTTAGAAGGTATGATGGCAATCAATCACAAAAGCTTAATTAAAAATTGGTTTTCAATGTGGTTTTGGTTTAAATACATGTTGTGTTTTGGTTCTGGTTTTGCCTACAATCTATTTGTTTTTGGTTTTATATTTTCACCAAATTATGAACAGAACACAAAATAAGCAGGAACATGTTTGAAAGCACAACAAAAAAATAAAATATGCTTAAATAATTATACAATTATACAAATTATTGCAAAACTTTCCCCATCTCTTTCTAACAAAAACATGAAAAAGTTTTAGAACAAAAACTAAAACACCAGTGAGGGTGCCCACCCTTATTGTATATAAGTTATTGTGCAATCTATTGCTATTTCAATCTTTTGTTTTAAAAAGACCCATTTTGGGAAAAGGCAAAACCCTCTCATACAATTACAGACAAGGTGAAGGCAGTGATGTGAAGGAGATTGCTGGTTCAAATGAGCAGTGTTTTCCTTAATCAACTTTATACATAACAAACATCATCATGGTCTCTACAGTCATTCTTTCCTTTCCATTTTATGCTCCAGTTTTAAATGACTGTTGTCCCCCCCGATAGTAATAAGTGTATTGATGCATTGTTTTATCATTTATTGGGAGTACTGTAAAGAGGACAACCACAAACAGTGTGACTGTGCATATTGCTGCACAATGAATTACAGGCCCTCCCGTAAACAACAGGATTAAGATCTGATTGACCATGCAGATTTTCTTACCTGGGCATTTTGGGGCAGGGCATGCGTCCTTGCATGATTTAGCTGGTGCACATGCTGAAATGAGAGAGAATGAATATCACTGAGACAGATAAGTGCAAATCCTGTATGTTTTTTATGGACCTCGTAAATACAACTTGAATTTGTGATAGCTACAATGGCCAATCAAACAAAAGCTTTGAAAACATACAGTAGATGAATAGGGTTCAACAAGTGCATTTTTTGCCAATAGGTTAACAATAGAAAAAGTGATGCATCCATGTATCAGGGTGAGTGCATATCGGTGAGGGAGTTGAGGAGAGTGAAAAAAGAAGCTACTTTTCACAATTTAGTGTTTTTTCCCCTCATGTTTTCCCCTTTTCCTTACTTCCAAACACCCTGCAGTTCTGAGTTGCATTAACATTTCAATATTTTAACAATCTGCTTCAAATGTAGGTACAATGCCTTGGTTTACATGTTTCATATACTGTGTTGCACTTACATTTTCCATTTCAGGAAACAATATCTCTTTATGATGATACATTTGGAACAGTTTACTTGACTTTCAAATGATCTTGAAGTATCTCCCTGCTAAATAGAACAGCAGCGCCATAAAGAACTATGCACAGATTAAAACTATCCTCTTTCCACTGTTGTTTAAGTTCCAATAGAATACATATATTTGCAATAACTATATACAGCTAACAACATCTCTTTGTCATTCAGTCCAGCCTTTTGCATGTATAATAGAGGCACCAGCTAGTAAATTCCATGTAACCCTATTCACTATCATAAAGAACTACTTACGGTCAGAATCTTTGCATCCACCACCCTTTGATCCAGGCATGATTGCTCTTCTAGTTATAATATGCTGTAGGGATGGAGATCTAGGATGGTACAGGTCTACCAGCAATGCCCGATGGTGCTGCTTTTATACACGAAGTGAAACCATTCAATTATTGACAAGTACTTTCAGGAACCAATGGGATCCAAACATCTATAATTAAGTATTTATTATTCAATGCATTTTTTGTTAAATTGTTTGCTTTAATCAAGGGCAGGGTGTTTCTCAATTTTGTATTTTTTCTTTAACACCAATAAAATAATGGGTTTGCTGGTGTTTTTCTTTGCTACTCACTGTTGTGAGTAATTTCCAGCATAATACAAGCATTATTAGCTGACTGGGATACTAAGGAAATGTTCCCATACATGAGCTTGAATGACAGCATAACTCCCTTCTTCAGGATGACCCATTGGAATTGCTTTGCAGTGCATTGCTGGCAGCCAGGGGGGTAACTTGTTTTGTGGCATGAGGCACCTCTATTCCTGTATTACCTGCATCTTCTTATTTACAAATCTACTTTAATAATAATAATATATTTATATATAGACAAAACAGACAAATTGAGTTGCACCTCCCCCCACATCACCACAATTTCCTACAGAAAGGTTTAATGCTTTGCCTGTAAACTGAGAAATTCAACTTCCTGGTTAATGACACTCATGGCTGCAGCGTTCCACTTCACACGCATGCACATAGGACACAAGGCTTGCATTGGGGATGCCCTTCACTAATAATGGGACATTGAACTTGTAAAATCAAAGGTACAAACAAACAAGAGCCAGCACCACCTAGGCAAAAACACTCTACAGTGGCGGCTAAACTAACTCTCAGGCGGCCTGCACCGCGGGTAATTTAAAACCCTGTGCAGACGCGGCCATTCTTTTTTCTGGCGCCGCAGGCGCTTCCCATTGTTCAGCGCATTAGCGATGAATGGGGAAATGGGCCGCGCGCGGCCGCAAGATGCAGCTGGCGCGCGGCCAAGTTTGGCGGCTGCCGAAAAAAGCCCAGAAAAATTGCGGGTAAATGGCAGAATAAAGCTGGCCGCAGCAGTATCAGACACTGAATTAGGTGAGGGTAACACCAAGGGTCCCTGTACACCCTAAATATAGTCACAGTATTTAAATAAAGGTGACCCGCACACAAACAAGAAGTTGACAAACAATTACACGGAAATACAAGGTGACAATAAATCACAAACACACATAAAAGAGAGATATACTGTATACATGAAAAAAAAGCACCATAGATTAATGAGTGAATAGGATACACATCACCTAATACCTAATATCAGGGTAATTGCAAAAAGGAGCAATACTTATAAAAAGGGGTGGCTTATAAGAAGGGGCAACGTTTCAGGACCTATTGTCCTTTCTTCTGGCCCATTCCCACGCATCTAAACATAATACTTCCCTTGTGTGTCCCTCCTTTTTGCAATTACCCTTTTTTTCAATGAGGCTTTTTATTGGCACTTTTTGCACACCTTTTTGCATGATATTAAGTATTAGGTGATGTGTATCGCATTCACTCATTACTCCATGGTGCTTTTATTCATGTATATACTGTATCTCTCTTTTATGTGTGTTAGTGATTTATTGTCACCTTGTATTTCCATGTATTTGTTTGTTACCTTTCATGACTGTGACAGTAGTTTTTTTTTTTTAACCTTATATACAGTTTTCTACTGATACTAAATACTAAAAATGGATTTATAGACAGTGATTTGTCAGTAGTTTTCTTGTTTGTGTGCAGGTCACATTAATTTAAATACTGTGACTATTTAAATTTTGTAAAATAAAAGGGTTTTATTTATTTTTATTATTTTTTTGTATTATGGAGAGAATACATGGCGGGGCTTAGAGAAAACATAATATGATGAATATTTGTCATATTTAACCACATTTAAAATTGTAAAACGTTGTCGATAAAATTGCATACCTTTATTACTGTCTACTGTGTCTTTGCATTTGCAATTTATGCTTGACAATTTAATAATAACCCCCCATTTTTTTTAATACTTGATTTTTTGGTTTTCTATTCAATAGTAACTTTATTAACCTTAGGTATGTTTGGTTTACATACTGTATACAAAAATATTCAACACACACACGGTCTCAGGCAGTTATAACTTTATGAACTTTTCAGACAGATTTAACAGATGACAACAAGACTACATTTCTCGCTTATTAAATGCTTGTTAAATACTGTACACTTTTAATTCCATGGGACTTTGCTGAATTACAGTGTGCCAACGACCTTGTGTGCAGGTCACATTAATTTAATTACTGTGACTTTATTTATATATTGTAAAATAAAAGGGTCTTATTTATTTTTATTATTTTTTTGTAATATGGAGAGAATACATTCCGGGGCTTAGAGAAAACATAATGTGATGAATATTTGTCATATTTAACAACATTTAAAATTGTAAAACTTTATCAATAAAATTGCATACCTTTATTGCAGTCTACTACAATACAATACAATATAATATAATAGCAATGCTAGATACAGAATAGTCACTCCGCGCTGGTGCTGCCAATTGGAAAAGACCCTCTTGCTGCCGTCTGACCAAGGGACTCCACACCCCCTACAAACGTGAACTCCTGAATGGGAGCTCGCAGACAAGAAAAGAAAATAGGCAGATAGGCGCACTGAGGGACACAAACTAGTTTATTAACAACCCCAATAATAGGATCAATGTAAAACACATGCACAATTAAAACACTCAAAGATACGTTAAAAACTAAATCAATGGGCTAGGAGGGGGACAGGACAGCAACGTATCAACACTGTGCAGCCAAAAGAAGGGGTCTGGACCCAATCTGTTAACGTACCAGGCAGCAGAGAGACATGAGTAATCCTGCACAGCCTCCGCTGGAAAAACTCCACGGTAACAGTCTCACGTGACCTCTACGCGTTTTGCACGTAGTGCTTCGTGAGGAGGTCACGTGATGACGCTGCCCCTGGAGTAAATATCATGTTTTTAAGTATCTGTTTTACAATAATAGCAATGCTGTTCAAGTGTACTGTCTTTTTCCTTTTAACAATTGAGCATGCATTGTGTCTTTATTCTAGTAGTGATCTTATATGTGATTCAATATTGGACACTTTCTGTGACATCCTCCCATCATAATTTGAAACAATAACTTATATCACGATTAGTGTTAGTGATTTGCCAGCCTACTAAAACCTGTTAGATTTAAGAACATTGAATTATTTTAGTGTTAGTATTAATGTTAGTGTCACCATCCATTTACTTTAGAGATTTATTGTATTATGTATGCTTATTATTTATTAATAAATTAATAATAATTATTAATTATGCAGTGGATGACGTCACCGTCGAGAGCTTCCTGATACGCCAGGATTCGGAGGGGGAAGACTTCTAAAGTTAAGATAAATATTGAATGTATGTAGATGCCTTTTTTCAGGGTTTTTTTTTAAATTGCATTTATTTATTTATTTTTTATGTTTATGATTGCCCATTAACTGCTAATGTATTAATCTGTGCCCCTGGAACAGATAAATACAGTGACAGGCAATGCATTTTTTGGCAAATGATTGTTTTGTATTGATTGTTATTTTTTCTATTTCTGTTTATTGTTTTGATTAAATTGTTTGGAATTTGGATGGCTTGTTTTTAGCACATTTGTGGATTGACTAGCGGTTATATTTCTTGATTTGTTTTGTTGGTTAGGTGTTTCTTTATTTGCATTCTAGTATTTTGGTAAAACATAATTTTTATTCTTTAGCGGTTTTGGTGTTAGAATAATTTTATTGATGTGTAGTTGAGGATTTCTAGTTCTATTATTTTTGTGGTGTTTAGGTCCTTGTCTATGTCTTTAATTATTGTGTATTGTTGTCCTTGATTGTTTTAAAAGGTTGGCCATTGACTGCTATAGTGGCTTATCATACCCATATTATATTCCCCTCCCTTCTCCACCAGCAGGTATTTTGCACCCAGCAGGTACCTTACAGAAAGTGCACCAACCATAACTACACTCAAATTAGTGGGCCGTGTGGTCACACACATTGGGTTTGGGTGTTGGACACTGTGGAACATTGTGGGATTAGGCCCCTGTGAGCCAACAGGTAAAGGGCAGCACCAGTAGCCATCTTGTTTAGGGCTACATTTGTAGATGTTGCTGAGATTGAGACCTGGGGTGCCTGAACTCAGAGTTATCATGTCACTCACTCTCTCATTACCCTCACACCAGGAGGTGTATGAGTGGGCGGTAAAAAGGCAAGCCTCGCCCCTATAAACGCTTGCTGTTGGACAAGTCCCAGCTAACACCTCCTCTTATGACATATGTTTGCTGCTGGGTCAGTACCCAGGCTTACGGGAGGCCAAAATCCTAGCCTGCCGCACAGACACAGATGGGGCATGGTGTTCAATGTTAGTGAGTGGGGGACAAGATTTAACATAGGAAGGTGGTCACTCCAATTTATGGCTCCCTGGAGCGCTCACTCAAAGGTGCCCCATTATCTACCCCGAAAGGCCGGTATAGTTGGAACCCCGTAGTCCTGGCACGGATTTGCAGGAGGTTGCTATGTGACTGTCCTCATCGCCCCCAGAGAGTCTTTGCGGAGACGACACTAGTGTCATATCCTGCTACAACTGCGGTTCAAGTATAGGCAGCCCTAGCCCCCACCGGATGGGTGACATACAAATGAGTCAAAGAGTGAGGCGTCCACCCACCAGAGGTGCTTGCGATCAATTAGGGGCACCCCACTATGAGTCTCAGCCGCCAGATAAAGCTAAGCTGGCCTCCGTCATTAATATGTTTACCGAACTGTATCAAATTGTTTAGAGTCAATAATGCTAAGTTGTATTATCATGCTTGCTTTTTTATTATATAACTTATGCAGTTTAATGCTGTCCTCCAAGCGGGGTTGTTGATGTTTTCACCAGGGGGAGGATGTAGCCAGGTCCCCTATGGCTCCCCGGTTCCTCCGCGCTCTCTTCCCTAACTCTGCTGCTGCCGAGTGGTTACGGGTGGCGGCGGGCTCACCAGCGGCCCTTGCAGGGCGCCGCCATGTTGAAGGGGTGTATAGTGTACGTGCTAGGGCTCGCGCAGGTACGGTGAGTGTGTGGCAGCCATTGAAGGGTTGCGCTTGCGCAGTGTTGTAAGCGAATGCGGCGGCCCATAGGAATAGGTTCCGCGGGGACTGCAATCCACTTAGTGCTCAGGGGCAAGAAAACCATGTGAAGCCAGGGATCCAATCGCGCTGCCAGATTTCCTGAAACAGGAGATAGATCTTTGCACGCTGGAAGAGGAGGAGTCAGTCAGAGCTGGGAGAGGATAGGGGTAAGAGATGTATGTGCAGGGGTCTGTGACTCTCTGCACTAGGCCAGATTTCCTCCTAGGCCCCAGCTAGGCCCCGACTCACGCTAAAGATTGTGGTTGCTACAGGGAAAGACCCTTAGGTAGGGACCCTGCTCCTTTAGATATATATAGTACAGGGAAACAGCTGCTACGCTGCACGAACCTGATACCAGTGGTCTGGGACCAGGCTACAGTGGCAGAATCATAGACTATCATCAAGGTGGGACACTCCACTGGGATATAACCCCACGCTGAGGTGGACGCACCATGGAGGAGACCGCTGGAACAGTGGATCCCTATCCGGGTTATTGTCGGCGCGCCCGGGTTCTGGATCACCCGGAAGGTACCTTACAGAAAGTGCACCAACTATTACTACACTCAAATTAGAGGGCCGCGCAGTTGCACACATTGGGTGTAGGTGTGGGATACTGTGGGACATTGTGGGACTGGGATTTTCAGTACACGGTGTGGGGTACACTGTGGTGGGGATACAGCCGTGCAAGGTGTGTGGGTAATTGTACATTTAGTCTTATAGAGTATAGACGTTATAGAGCATACGATATATGTGTTCCAGCAAAGACCTTTCTTTTTTACATTGTGTGTGTTCATTGTTTGGGTCCTGTGAGGGGCTCCTCCCACTATGTTGGGATCCCCCTCAGGTGGAGGCACTGCATCAAAGTTGTAAGTATATTGCCCCAGGCTCTCCGTTTCGGAGGCTTATGCCCCTGTGAGCCAACAGGTAAAGGGCAGCACCAATAGCCATCTTGTTTAGGGGGAAACAGGGCTATATACATTTGAAAAAGTGTACAGCACAAATCAGACAGTACAGTAAATGGTTTAATAAGTTTATTTTAATATGTGTAACCAGACATTTTAAAAGAGTTTGTAATTGCTGATCTGTTAAGAATTAATGTAAAGAGAGTTAACAGAATGTTTAAACCTTTCAGTCAACACACTTGAGATGATTCTGATGTTTTACTTCTTGCCTCCACCTCCACCTCCGTGACCTCCACTGCTTTGACAGCCGTGACCTCCACTGCTTTGACCTCCACCTCCGTGACCTCCACCTCCACCTCCGTGACCTCCACTGCTTTGACCTCCACCACCACCTCCGTGACCTCCACTGCTTTGACCTCCACCTCCGTGACCTCCCCCTCCACCTCCGTGACCTCCACTGCTTTGACAGCCATGACCTCCACTGCTTTGACCTCCACCACCACCACCACCTCCGTGACCTCCACTGCTTTGACCTCCACCTCCGTGACCTCCACCTCCACCTCCGTGACCTCCACTACTTTGACCTCCACCTCCACCTCCGTGACCTCCACTGCTTTGACAGCCGTGACCTCCACTGCTTTGACCTCCACCTCCGTGACCGCCACCTCCATGACCTCCACCGCCGCTACCCCCATGACCTTGATGGCAAGGTTCTGATGAGAAATAGAAGTATAATTTGAAAGAATGGCTGAGATACATTGACTACTTCTAAATAATGGAAATGTCAGTAAAAAAATCAGATCATACAAAGACAGCTTATTTAAAACAGAAACACCCCACATTGAGGTACTTTTATTAATTTTACACTAAAAGGAGGGACTCAGAAGCGCACAGAAAATATTTAACTCCGATGTACTGGAATTTTGGGAATCCATAAATGAAGATACATGTGACCCTACAGATCTGTCAGGTCTCATTTATTCAAAGTCGGTCTCATTTGAAGTCGGTCTCATTGATTTTTAGTATCAGGGGACCCATAAACTTCCATTGAGTTTCACCGATGTAAATCTGTATTATTCTTTTAAAATTCCCTTCTGAACCTAAACCCATATTTTAAAGCCCTCAGTCTATGGAATTTTACATCAATTGAGCATATTTTCCATGTATCACCATCTTAACAGTATGATAATAATCTAAGCCAATCTTTCATAGATCTTACCAAGTGGCAAACCTATTTGTCATAGATAAAGCCTAGTGGCAAACAGTCCAGCAAATTGAAATCGTAGTCAGGACTGTATTATGATCACACTACTGACCTGGAGATAGTTAGAAGGTATGATGGCAATCAATCACAAAAGCTTAATTAAAAATTGGTTTTCAATGTGGTTTTGGTTTAAATACATGTTGTGTTTTTGTTCTGGTTTTGTCTACAATCTATTTGTTTTTGGTTTTATATTTTCACCAAATTATGAACAGAACACAAAATAAGCAGGAACATGTTTGAAAGCACAACAAAAAAATAAAATATGCATAAATAATTATACAATTATACAAATTATTGCAAAACTTTCCCCATCTCTTTCTAACAAAAACATGAAAAAGTTTTAGAACAAAAACTAAAACACCAGTGAGGGTGCCCACCCTTATTGTATATAAGTTATTGTGCAATCTATTGCTATTTCAATCTTTTGTTTTAAAAAGACCCATTTTGGGAAAAGGCAAAACCATCTCATACAATTACAGACAAGGTGAAGGCAGTGATGTGAAGGAGATTGCTGGTTCAAATGAGCAGTGTTGTCCTTAATCAACTTTATACATAACAAACATCATCATGGTCTCTACAGTCATTCTTTCCTTTCCATTTTATGCTCCAGTTTTAAATGACTGTTGTCCCCCCCGATAGTAATAAGTGTATTGATGCATTGTTTTATCATTTATTGGGAGTACTGTAAAGAGGACAACCACAAACAGTGTGACTGTGCATATTGCTGCACAATGAATTACAGGCCCTCCCGTAAACAACAGGATTAAGATCTGATTGACCATGCAGATTTTCTTACCTGGGCATTTTGGGGCAGGGCATGCGTCCTTGCATGATTTAGCTGGTGCACATGCTGAAATGAGAGAGAATGAATATCACTGAGACAGATAAGTGCAAATCCTGTATGTTTTTTATGGACCTCGTAAATACAACTTGAATTTGTGATAGCTACAATTGCCAATCAAACAAAAGCTTTGAAAACATACAGTAGATGAATAGGGTTCAACAAGTGCATTTTTTGCCAATAGGTTAACAATAGAAAAAGTGATGCATCCATGTATCAGGGTGAGTGCATATCGGTGAGGGAGTTGAGGAGAGTGAAAAAAGAAGCTACTTTTCACAATTTAGTGTTTTTTCCCCTCATGTTTTCCCCTTTTCCTTACTTCCAAACACCCTGCAGTTCTGAGTTGCATTAACATTTCAATATTTTAACAATCTGCTTCAAATGTAGGTACAATGCCTTGGTTTACATGTTTCATATACTGTGATGCACTTACATTTTCCATTTCAGGAAACAATATCTCTTTATGATGATACATTTGGAACAGTTTACTTGACTTTCAAATGATCTTGAAGTATCTCCCTGCTAAATAGAACAGCAGCGCCATAAAGAACTATGCACAGATTAAAACTATCCTCTTTCCACTGTTGTTTAAGTTCCAATAGAATACATATATTTGCAATAACTATATACAGCTAACAACATCTCTTTGTCATTCAGTCCAGCCTTTTGCATGTATAATAGAGGCACCAGCTAGTAAATTCCATGTAACCCTATTCACTATCATAAAGAACTACTTACGGTCAGAATCTTTGCATCCACCACCCTTTGATCCAGGCATGATTGCTCTTCTAGTTATAATATGCTGTAGGGATGGAGATCTAGGATGGTACAGGTCTACCAGCAATGCCCGATGGTGCTGCTTTTATACACGAAGTGAAACCATTCAATTATTGACAAGTACTTTCAGGAACCAATGGGATCCAAACATCTATAATTAAGTATTTATTATTCAATGCATTTTTTGTTACATTGTTTGCTTTAATCAAGGGCAGGGTGTTTCTCAATTTTGTATTTTTTCTTTTACACCAATAAAATAATGGGTTTGCTGGTGTTTTTCTTTGCTACTCACTGTTGTGAGTAATTTCCAGCATAATACAAGCATTATTAGCTGACTGGGATACTAAGGAAATGTTCCCATACATGAGCTTGAATGACAGCATAACTCCCTTCTTCAGGATGACCCATTGGAATTGATTTGCAGTGCATTGCTGGCAGCCAGGGGGGTAACTTGTTTTGTGGCATGAGGCACCTCTATTCCTGTATTACCTGCATCTTCTTATTTACAAATCTACTTTAATAATAATAATATATTTATATATAGACAAAACAGACAAATTGAGTTGCACCTCCCCCCACATCACCACAATTTCCTACAGAAAGGTTTAATGCTTTGCCTGTAAACTGAGAAATTCAACTTCCTGGTTAATGACACTCATGGCTGCAGCGTTCCACTTCACACGCATGCACATAGGACACAAGGCTTGCATTGGGGATGCCTTCACTAATAATGGGACATTGAACTTGTAAAATCAAAGGTACAAACAAACAAGAGCCAGCACCACCTAGGCAAAAACACTCTACAGTGGCGGCTAAACTAACTCTCAGGCGGCCTGCACCGCGGGTAATTTAAAACCCTGTGCAGACGCGGCCATTCTTTTTTCTGGCGCCGCAGGCGCTTCCCATTGTTCAGCGCATTAGCGATGAATGGGGAAATGGGCCGCGCGCGGCCGCAAGATGCAGCTGGCGCGCGGCCAAGTTTGGCGGCTGCCGAAAAAAGCCCAGAAAAATTGCGGGTAAATGGCAGAATAAAGCTGGCCGCAGCAGTATCAGACACTGAATTAGGTGAGGGTAACACCAAGGGTCCCTGTACACCCTAAATATAGTCACAGTATTTAAATAAAGGTGACCCGCACACAAACAAGAAGTTGACAAACAATTACACGGAAATACAAGGTGACAATAAATCACAAACACACATAAAAGAGAGATATACTGTATACATGAAAAAAAAGCACCATAGATTAATGAGTGAATAGGATACACATCACCTAATACCTAATATCAGGGTAATTGCAAAAAGGAGCAATACTTATAAAAAGTATTGGCTTATAAGAAGGGGCAACGTTTCAGGACCTATTGTCCTTTCTTCTGGCCCATTCCCACGCATCTAAACATAGTACTTCCCTTGTGTGTCCCTCCTTTTTGCAATTACCCTTTTTTTCAATGAGTCTTTTTATTGGCACTTTTTGCACACCTTTTTGCATGATATTAAGTATTAGGTGATGTGTATCGCATTCACTCATTACTCCATGGTGCTTTTATTCATGTATATACTGTATCTCTCTTTTATGTGTGTTAGTGATTTATTGTCACCTTGTATTTCCATGTATTTGTTTGTTACCTTTCATGACTGTGACAGTAGTTTTTTTTTTTAACCTTATATACAGGTTTCTACTGATACTAAATACTAAAAATGGATTTATAGACAGTGATTTGTCAGTAGTTTTCTTGTTTGTGTGCAGGTCACATTAATTTAAATACTGTGACTATTTAAATATTGTAAAATAAAAGGGTTTTATTTATTTTTATTATTTTTTTGTATTATGGAGAGAATACGTGGCGGGGCTTAGAGAAAACATAATATGATGAATATTTGTCATATTTAACCACATTTAAAATTGTAAAACGTTGTCGATAAAATTGCATACCTTTATTACTGTCTACTGTGTCTTTGCATTTGCAATTTATGCAGGACAATTTAATAATAACCCCCCATTTTTTTTAATACTTGATTTTTTGGTTTTCTATTCAATAGTAACTTTATTAACCTTAGGTATGTTTGGTTTACATACTGTATACAAAAATATTCAACACACACACAGTCTCAGGCAGTTATAACTTTATGAACTTTTCAGACAGATTTAACAGATGACAACAAGACTACATTTCTCGCTTATTAAATGCTTGTTAAATACTGTACACTTTTAATTCCATGGGACTTTGCTGAATTACAGTGTGCCAACGACCTTGTGTGCAGGTCACATTAATTTAATTACTGTGACTTTATTTATATATTGTAAAATAAAAGGGTCTTATTTATTTTTATTATTTTTTTGTAATATGGAGAGAATACATTCCGGGGCTTAGAGAAAACATAATGTGATGAATATTTGTCATATTTAACAACATTTAAAATTGTAAAACTTTATCAATAAAATTGCATACCTTTATTGCAGTCTACTACAATACAATACAATATAATATAATAGCAATGCTAGATACAGAATAGTCACTCCGCGCTGGTGCTGCCAATTGGAAAAGACCCTCTTGCTGCCGTCTGACCAAGGGACTCCACACCCCCTACAAACGTGAACTCCTGAATGGGAGCTCGCAGACAAGAAAAGAAAATAGGCAGATAGGCGCACTGAGGGACACAAACTAGTTTATTAACAACCCCAATAATAGGATCAATGTAAAACACATGCACAATTAAAACACTCAAAGATACGTTAAAAACTAAATCAATGGGCTAGGAGGGGGACAGGACAGCAACGCATCAACACTGTGCAGCCAAAAGAAGGGGTCTGGACCCAATCTGTTAACGTACCAGGCAGCAGAGAGACATGAGTAATCCTGCACAGCCTCCGCTGGAAAAACTCCACGGGAACAGTCTCACGTGACCTCTACGCGTTTTGCACGTAGTGCTTCGTGAGGAGGTCACGTGATGACGCTGCCCCTGGAGTAAATATCATGTTTTTAAGTATCTGTTTTACAATAATAGCAATGCTGTTCAAGTGTACTGTCTTTTTCCTTTTAACAATTGAGCATGCATTGTGTCTTTATTCTAGTAGTGATCTTATATGTGATTCAATATTGGGCACTTTCTGTGACATCCTCCCATCATAATTTGAAACAATAACTTATATCACGATTAGTGTTAGTGATTTGCCAGCCTACTAAAACCTGTTAGTTTTAAGAACATTGAATTATTTTAGTGTTAGTATTAATGTTAGTGTCACCATCCATTTACTTTAGAGATTTATTGTATTATGTATGCTTATTATTTATTAATAAATTAATAATAATTATTAATTATGCAGTGGATGACGTCGCCGTCGAGAGCTTCCTGATACGCCAGGATTCGGAGGGGGAAGACTTCTAAAGTTAAGATAAATATTGAATGTATGTAGATGCCTTTTTTCAGGGTTTTTTTTAAATTGCATTTATTTATTTATTTTTTATGTTTATGATTGCCCATTAACTGCTAATGTATTAATCTGTGCCCCTGGAACAGATAAATACAGTGACAGGCAATGCATTTTTTGGCAAATGATTGTTTTGTATTGATTGTTATTTTTTCTATTTCTGTTTATTGTTTTGATTAAATTGTTTGGAATTTGGATGGTTTGTTTTTAGCACATTTGTGGATTGACTAGCGGTTATATTTCTTGATTTGTTTTGTTGGTTAGGTGTTTCTTTATTTGCATTCTAGTATTTTGGTAAAACATAATTTTTATTCTTTAGCGGTTTTGGTGTTAGAATAATTTTATTGATGTGTAGTTGAGGATTTCTAGTTCTATTATTTTTGTGGTGTTTAGGTGCTTGTTTATGTCTTTAATTATTGTGTATTGTTGTCCTTGATTGTTTTAAAAGGTTGGCCATTGACTGCTATAGTGGCTTATCATACCCATATTATATTCCCCTCCCTTCTCCACCAGCAGGTATTTTGCACCCAGCAGGTACCTTACAGAAAGTGCACCAACCATAACTACACTCAAATTAGTGGGACGTGTGGTCACACACATTGGGTTTGGGTGTTGGACACTGTGGGGCATTGTGGGATTAGGCCCCTGTGAGCCAACAGGTAAAGGGCAGCACCAGTAGCCATCTTGTTTAGGGCTACATTTGTAGATGTTGCTGAGATTGAGACCTGGGGTGCCTGAACTCAGAGTTATCATGTCACTCACTCTCTCATTACCCTCACACCAGGAGGTGTATGAGTGGGCGGTAAAAAGGCAAGCCTCGCCCCTATAAACGCTTGCTGTTGGACAAGTCCCAGCTAACACCTCCTCTTATGACATATGTTTGCTGCTGGGTCAGTACCCAGGCTTACGGGAGGCCAAAATCCTAGCCTGCCGCACAGACACAGATGGGGCATGGTGTTCAATGTTAGTGAGTGGGGGACAAGATTTAACATAGGAAGGTGGTCACTCCAATTTATGGCTCCCTGGAGCGCTCACTCAAAGGTGCCCCATTATCTACCCCGAAAGGCCGGTATAGTTGGAACCCCGTAGTCCTGGCACGGATTTGCAGGAGGTTGCTATGTGACTGTCCTCATCGCCCCCAGAGAGTCTTTGCGGAGACGACACTAGTGTCATATCCTGCTACAACTGCGGTTCAAGTATAGGCAGCCCTAGCCCCCACCGGATGGGTGACATACAAATGAGTCAAAGAGTGAGGCGTCCACCCACCAGAGGGGCTTGTGATCAATTAGGGGCACCCCACTATGAGTCTCAGCCGCCAGATAAAGCTAAGCTGGCCTCCGTCATTAATATGTTTACCGAACTGTATCAAATTGTTTAGAGTCAATAATGCTAAGTTGTATTATCATGCTTGCTTTTTTATTATATAACTTATGCAGTTTAATGCTGTCCTCCAAGCGGGGTTGTTGATGTTTTCACCAGGGGGAGGATGTAGCCAGGTCCCCTATGGCTCCCCGGTTCCTCCGCGCTCTCTTCCCTAACTCTGCTGCTGCCGAGTGGTTACGGGTGGCGGCGGGCTCACCAGCGGCCGTTGCAGGGCGCCGCCATGTTGAAGGGGTGTATAGTGTATGTGCTAGGGCTCGCGCAGGTACGGTGAGTGTGTGGCAGCCATTGAAGGGTTGCGCTTGCGCAGTGTTGTAAGCGAATGCGGCGGCCCATAGGAATAGGTTCCGCGGGGACTGCAATCCACTTAGTGCTCAGGGGCAAGAATACCATGTGAAGCCAGGGATCCAATCGCGCTGCCAGATTTCCTGAAACAGGAGATACCAGTAGATCTTTGCACGCTGGAAGAGGAGGAGTCAGTCAGAGCTGGGAGAGGATAGGGGTAAGAGATGTATGTGCAGGGGTCTGTGACTCTCTGCACTAGGCCAGATTTACCCCTAGGCCCCAGCTAGGCCCCGACTCACGCTAAAGATTGTGGTTGCTACAGGGAAAGACCCTTAGGTAGGGACCCTGCTCCTTTAGATATATATAGTACAGGGAAACAGCTGCTACGCTGCACGAACCTGATACCAGTGGTCTGGGACCAGGCTACTGTGGCAGAATCATAGACTATCATCAAGGTGGGACACTCCACTGGGATATAACCCCACGCTGAGGTGGACGCACCATGGAGGAGACCGCTGGAACAGTGGATCCCTATCCGGGTTATTGTCGGCGCGCCCGGGTTCTGGAGCACCCGGAAGGTACCTTACAGAAAGTGCACCAACTATAACTACACTCAAATTAGAGGGCCGCGCAGTTGCACACATTGGGTGTAGGTGTGGGATACTGTGGGACATTGTGGGACTGGGATTTTCAGTACACGGTGTGGGGTACACTGTGGTGGGGATACAGCCGTGCAAGGTGTGTGGGTAATTGTACATTTAGTCTTATAGAGTATAGATATTATAGAGCATACGATATATGTGTTCCAGTAAAGGCCTTTCTTTTTTACATTGTGTGTGTTCATTGTTTGGGTCCTGTGAGGGGCTCCTCCCACTACGTTGGGATCCCTCTCAGGGGGAGGCACTGCATCAAAGTTGTAAGTATATCGCCCCAGGCTCTCCGTTTCGGAGGCTTATGCCCCTGTGAGCCAACAGGTAAAGGGCAGCACCAGTAGCCATCTTGTTTAGGGGGAAACAGGGCAATATACATTTGAAAAAGTGTACAGCACAAATCAGACAGTAAATGGTTTAATAAGTTTATTTTAATATGTGTAACCAGACATTTTAAAAGTGTTTGTAATTGCTGATCTGTTAAGAATTAATGTAAAGAGAGTTAACAGAATGTTTAAACCTTTCAGTCAACACACTTGAGATGATTCTGATGTTTTACTTCTGGCCTCCACCTCCACCTCCGTGACCTCCACTGCTTTGACAGCCATGACCTCCACTGCTTTGACCTCCACCTCCGTGACCTCCACCTCCACCTCCGTGACCTCCACTGCTTTGACCTCCACCACCACCTCCGTGACCTCCACTGCTTTGACCTCCACCTCCGTGACCTCCCCATCCACCTCCATGACCTCCACTGCTTTGACCTCCACCTCCACCACCACCTCCGTGACCTCCACTGCTTTGACAGCCGTTACCTCCACTGCTTTGACCTCCACCTCCGTGACCTCCACCTCCGTGACCTCCACTGCTTTGACCTCCACCACCACCTCCGTGACCTCCACTGCTTTGACCTCCACCTCCGTGACCTCCCCCTCCACCTCCGTGACCTCCACTGCTTTGACAGCCATGACCTCCACTGCTTTGACCTCCACCACCACCACCACCTCCGTGACCTCCACTGCTTTGACCTCCACCTCCGTGACCTCCACCTCCACCTCCGTGACCTCCACTACTTTGACCTCCACCTCCACCTCCACCTCCGTGACCTCCACTGCTTTGACAGCCGTGACCTCCACTGCTTTGACCTCCACCTCCGTGACCGCCACCTCCACCTCCATGACCTCCACCGCCGCTACCCCCATGACCTTGATGGCAAGGTTCTGATGAGAAATAGAAGTATAATTTGAAAGAATGGCTGAGATACATTGACTACTTCTAAATGATGGAAATGTCAGTAAAAAAATCAGATCATACAAAGACAGCTTATTTAAAACAGAAACACCCCACATTGAGGTACTTTTATTAATTTTACACTAAAAGGAGGGACTCAGAAGCGCACAGAAAATATTCAACTCCGATGTACTGGAATTTTGGGAATCCATAAATGAAGATACATGTGACCCTACAGATCTGTCAGGTCTCATTTATTCAAAGTCGGTCTCATTTGAGGTCGGTCTCATTGATTTTTAGTATCAGGGGACCCATAAACTTCCATTGAGTTTCACCGATGTAAATCTGTATTATTCTTTTAAAATTCCCTTCTGAACCTAAACCCATATTTTAAAGCCCTCAGTCTATGGAATTTTACATCAATTGAGCATATTTTCCATGTATCACCATCTTAACAGTATGATAATAATCTAAGCCAATCTTTCATAGATCTTACCAAGTGGCAAACCTATTTGTCATAGATAAAGCCTAGTGGCAAACAGTCCAGCAAATTGAAATCGTATTCAGGACTGTATTATGATCACACTACTGACCTGGAGATAGTTAGAAGGTATGATGGCAATCAATCACAAAAGCTTAATTAAAAATTGGTTTTCAATGTGGTTTTGGTTTAAATACATGTTGTGTTTTGGTTCTGGTTTTGCCTACAATCTATTTGTTTTTGGTTTTATATTTTCACCAAATTATGAACAGAACACAAAATAAGCAGGAACATGTTTGAAAGCACAACAAAAAAATAAAATATGCTTAAATAATTATACAATTATACAAATTATTGCAAAACTTTCCCCATCTCTTTCTAACAAAAACATGAAAAAGTTTTAGAACAAAAACTAAAACACCAGTGAGGGTGCCCACCCTTATTGTATATAAGTTATTGTGCAATCTATTGCTATTTCAATCTTTTGTTTTAAAAAGACCCATTTTGGGAAAAGGCAAAACCCTCTCATACAATTACAGACAAGGTGAAGGCAGTGATGTGAAGGAGATTGCTGGTTCAAATGAGCAGTGTTTTCCTTAATCAACTTTATACATAACAAACATCATCATGGTCTCTACAGTCATTCTTTCCTTTCCATTTTATGCTCCAGTTTTAAATGACTGTTGTCCCCCCCGATAGTAATAAGTGTATTGATGTATTGTTTTATAATTTATTGGGAGTACTGTAAAGAGGAAAACCACAAACAGTGTGACTGTGCATATTGCTGCACAATGAATTACAGGCCCTCCCGTAAACAACAGATTAAGATCTGATTGACCATGCAGATTTTCTTACCTGGGCATTTTGGGGCAGGGCATGCGTCCTTGCATGATTTAGCTGGTGCACATGCTGAAATGAGAGAGAATGAATATCACTGAGACAGATAAGTGCAAATCCTGTATGTTTTTTATGGACCTCGTAAATACAACTTGAATTTGTGATAGCTACAATGGCCAATCAAACAAAAGCTTTGAAAACATACAGTAGATGAATAGGGTTCAACAAGTGCATTTTTTGCCAATAGGTTAACAATAGAAAAAGTGATGCATCCATGTATCAGGGTGCGTGCATATCGGTGAGGGAGTTGAGGAGAGTGAAAAAAGAAGCTACTTTTCACAATTTAGTGTTTTTTCCCCTCATGTTTTCCCCTTTTCCTTACTTCCAAACACCCTGCAGTTCTGAGTTGCATTAACATTTCAATATTTTAACAATCTGCTTCAAATGTAGGTACAATGCCTTGGTTTACATGTTTCATATACTGTGATGCACTTATATTTTCCATTTCAGGAAACAATATCTCTTTATGATGATACATTTGGAACAGTTTACTTGACTTTCAAATGATCTTGAAGTATCTCCCTGCTAAATTGAACAGCAGCGCCATAAAGAACTATGCACAGATTAAAACTATCCTCTTTCCACTGTTGTTTAAGTTCCAATAGAATACATATATTTGCAATAACTATATACAGCTCACAACATCTCTTTGTCATTCAGTCCAGCCTTTTGCATGTATAATAGAGGCACCAGCTAGTAAATTCCATTTAACCCTATTCACTATCATAAAGAACTACTTACGGTCAGAATCTTTGCATCCACCACCCTTTGATCCAGGCATGATTGCTCTTCTAGTTATAATATGCTGTAGGGATGGAGATCTAGGATGGTACAGGTCTACCAGCAATGCCCGATGGTGCTGCTTTTATACACGAAGTGAAACCATTCAATTATTGACAAGTACTTTCAGGAACCAATGGGATCCAAACATCTATAATTAAGTATTTATTATTCAATGCATTTTTTGTTAAATTGTTTGCTTTAATCAAGGGCAGGGTGTTTCTCAATTTTGTATTTTTTCTTTTACACCAATAAAATAATGGGTTTGCTGGTGTTTTTCTTTGCTACTCACTGTTGTGAGTAATTTCCAGCATAATACAAGCATTATTAGCTGACTGGGATACTAAGGAAATGTTCCCATACATGAGCTTGAATGACAGCATAACTCCCTTCTTCAGGATGACCCATTGGAATTGCTTTGCAGTGCATTGCTGGCAGCCAGGGGGGTAACTTGTTTTGTGGCATGAGGCACCTCTATTCCTGTATTACCTGCATCTTCTTATTTACAAATCTACTTTAATAATAATAATATATTTATATATAGACAAAACAGACAAATTGAGTTGCACCTCCCCCCACATCACCACAATTTCCTACAGAAAGGTTTAATGCTTTGCCTGTAAACTGAGAAATTCAACTTCCTGGTTAATGACACTCATGGCTGCAGCGTTCCACTTCACACGCATGCACATAGGACACAAGGCTTGCATTGGGGATGCCCTTCACTAATAATGGGACATTGAACTTGTAAAATCAAAGGTACAAACAAACAAGAGCCAGCACCACCTAGGCAAAAACACTCTACAGTGGCGGCTAAACTAACTCTCAGGCGGCCTGCACCGCGGGTAATTTAAAACCCTGTGCAGACGCGGCCATTCTTTTTTCTGACGCCGCAGGCGCTTCCCATTGTTCAGCGCATTAGCGATGAATGGAAAAATGGGCCGCGCGCGGCCGCAAGATGCGGCTGGCGCGCGGCCAAGTTTGGCGGCTGCCGAAAAAAGCCCAGAAATATTGCGGGTAAATGGCAGAATAAAGCTGGCCGCAGCAGTATCAGACACTGAATTAGGTGAGGGTAACACCAAGGGTCCCTGTACACCCTAAATATAGTCACAGTATTTAAATAAAGGTGACCCGCACACAAACAAGAAGTTGACAAACAATTACACGGAAATACAAGGTGACAATAAATCACAAACACACATAAAAGAGAGATATACTGTATACATGGAAAAAAAGCACCATAGATTAATGAGTGAATAGGATACACATCACCTAATACCTAATATCAGGGTAATTGCAAAAAGGAGCAATACTTATAAAAAGGGGTGGCTTATAAGAAGGGGCAACGTTTCAGGACCTATTGTCCTTTCTTCTGGCCCATTCCCACGCATCTAAACATAGTACTTCCCTTGTGTGTCCCTCCTTTTTGCAATTACCCTTTTTTTCAATGAGGCTTTTTATTGGCACTTTTTGCACACCTTTTTGCATGATATTAAGTATTAGGTGATGTGTATCGCATTCACTCATTACTCCATGGTGCTTTTATTCATGTATATACTGTATCTCTCTTTTATGTGTGTTAGTGATTTATTGTCACCTTGTATTTCCATGTATTTGTTTGTTACCTTTCATGACTGTGACAGTAGTTTTTTTTTTTTAACCTTATATACAGTTTTCTACTGATACTAAATACTAAAAATGGATTTATAGACAGTGATTTGTCAGTAGTTTTCTTGTTTGTGTGCAGGTCACATTAATTTAAATACTGTGACTATTTAAATTTTGTAAAATAAAAGGGTTTTATTTATTTTTATTATTTTTTTGTATTATGGAGAGAATACATGGCGGGGCTTAGAGAAAACATAATATGATGAATATTTGTCATATTTAACCACATTTAAAATTGTAAAACGTTGTCGATAAAATTGCATACCTTTATTACTGTCTACTGTGTCTTTGCATTTGCAATTTATGCAGGACAATTTAATAATAACCCCCCATTTTTTTTAATACTTGATTTTTTGGTTTTCTATTCAATAGTAACTTTATTAACCTTAGGTATGTTTGGTTTACATACTGTATACAAAAATATTCAACACACACACAGTCTCAGGCAGTTATAACTTTATGAACTTTTCAGACAGATTTAACAGATGACAACAAGACTACATTTCTCGCTTATTAAATGCTTGTTAAATACTGTACACTTTTAATTCCATGGGACTTTGCTGAATTACAGTGTGCCAACGACCTTGTGTGCAGGTCACATTAATTTAATTACTGTGACTTTATTTATATATTGTAAAATAAAAGGGTCTTATTTATTTTTATTATTTTTTTTATAATATGGAGAGAATACATTCCGGGGCTTAGAGAAAACATAATGTGATGAATATTTGTCATATTTAACAACATTTAAAATTGTAAAACTTTATCAATAAAATTGCATACCTTTATTGCAGTCTACTACAATACAATACAATATAATATAATAGCAATGCTAGATACAGAATAGTCACTCCGCGCTGGTGCTGCCAATTGGAAAAGACCCTCTTGCTGCCGTCTGACCAAGGGACTCCACACCCCCTACAAACGTGAACTCCTGAATGGGAGCTCGCAGACAAGAAAAGAAAATAGGCAGATAGGCGCACTGAGGGACACAAACTAGTTTATTAACAACCCCAATAATAGGATCAATGTAAAACACATGCACAATTAAAACACTCAAAGATACGTTAGAAACTAAATCAATGGGCTAGGAGGGGGACAGGACAGCAACGTATCAACACTGTGCAGCCAAAAGAAGGGGTCTGGACCCAATCTGTTAACGTACCAGGCAGCAGAGAGACATGAGTAATCCTGCACAGCCTCCGCTGGAAAAACTCCACGGGAACAGTCTCACGTGACCTCTACGCGTTTTGCACGTAGTGCTTCGTGAGGAGGTCACGTGATGACGCTGCCCCTGGAGTAAATATCATGTTTTTAAGTATCTGTTTTTCAATAATAGCAATGCTGTTCAAGTGTACTGTCTTTTTCCTTTTAACAATTGAGCATGCATTGTGTCTTTATTCTAGTAGTGATCTTATATGTGATTCAATATTGGGCACTTTCTGTGACATCCTCCCATCATAATTTGAAACAATAACTTATATCACGATTAGTGTTAGTGATTTGCCAGCCTACTAAAACCTGTTGGTTTTAAGAACATTGAATTATTTTAGTGTTAGTATTAATGTTAGTGTCACCATCCATTTACTTTAGAGATTTATTGTATTATGTATGCTTATTATTTATTAATAAATTAATAATAATTATTAATTATGCAGTGGATGACGTCGCAGTCGAGAGCTTCCTGATACGCCAGGATTCGGAGGGGGAAGACTTCTAAAGTTAAGATAAATATTGAATGTATGTAGATGCCTTTTTTCAGAGTTTTTTTTTAATTGCATTTATTTATTTATTTTTTATGTTTATGATTGCCCATTAACTGCTAATGTATTAATCTGTGCCCCTGGAACAGATAAATACAGTGACAGGCAATGCATTTTTTGGCAAATGATTGTTTTGTATTGATTGTTATTTTTTCTATTTCTGTTTATTGTTTTGATTAAATTGTTTGGAATTTGGATGGCTTGTTTTTAGCACATTTGTGGATTGACTAGCGGTTATATTTCTTGATTTGTTTTGTTGGTTAGGTGTTTCTTTATTTGCATTCTAGTATTTTGGTAAAACATAATTTTTATTCTTTAGCGGTTTTGGTGTTAGAATAATTTTATTGATGTGTAGTTGAGGATTTCTAGTTCTATTATTTTTGTGGTGTTTAGGTGCTTGTTTATGTCTTTAATTATTGTGTATTGTTGTCCTTGATTGTTTTAAAAGGTTGGCCATTGACTGCTATAGTGGCTTATCATACCCATATTATATTCCCCTCCCTTCTCCACCAGCAGGTATTTTGCACCCAGCAGGTACCTTACAGAAAGTGCACCAACCATAACTACACTCAAATTAGTGGGCCGTGTGGTCACACACATTGGGTTTGGCTGTTGGACACTGTGGGACATTGTGGGATTAGGCCCCTGTGAGCCAACAGGTAAAGGGCAGCACCAGTAGCCATCTTGTTTAGGGCTACATTTGTAGATGTTGCTGAGATTGAGACCTGGGGTGCCTGAACTCAGAGTTATCATGTCACTCACTCTCTCATTACCCTCACACCAGGAGGTGTATGAGTGGGCGGTAAAAAGGCAAGCCTCGCCCCTATAAACGCTTGCTGTTGGACAACTCCCAGCTAACACCTCCTCTTATGACATATGTTTGCTGCTGGGTCAGTACCCAGGCTTACGGGAGGCCAAAATCCTAGCCTGCCGCACAGACACAGATGGGGCATGGTGTTCAATGTTAGTGAGTGGGGGACAAGATTTAACATAGGAAGGTGGTCACTCCAATTTATGGCTCCCTGGAGCGCTCACTCAAAGGTGCCCCATTATCTACCCCGAAAGGCCGGTATAGTTGGAACCCCGTAGTCCTGGCACGGATTTGCAGGAGGTTGCTATGTGACTGTCCTCATCGCCCCCAGAGAGTCTTTGCGGAGACGACACTAGTGTCATATCCTGCTACAACTGCAATTCAAGTATAGGCAGCCCTAGCCCCCACCGGATGGGTGACATACAAATGAGTCAAAGAGTGAGGCGTCCACCCACCAGAGGGGCTTGCGATCAATTAGGGGCACCCCACTATGAGTCTCAGCCGCCAGATAAAGCTAAGCTGGCCTCCGTCATTAATATGTTTACCGAACTGTATCAAATTGTTTAGAGTCAATATTGCTAAGTTGTATTATCATGCTTGCTTTTTTATTATATAACTTATGCAGTTTAATGCTGTCCTCCAAGCGGGGTTGTTGATGTTTTCACCAGGGGGAGGATGTAGCCAGGTCCCCTATGGCTCCCCGGTTCCTCCGCGCTCTCTTCCCTAACTCTGCTGCTGCCGAGTGGATACGGGTGGCGGCGGGCTCACCAGCGGCCCTTGCAGGGCGCCGCCATGTTGAAGGGGTGTATAGTGTACGTGCTAGGGCTCGCGCAGGTACGGTGAGTGTGTGGCAGCCTTTGAAGGGTTGCGCTTGCGCAGTGTTGTAAGCGAATGCGGCGGCCCATAGGAATAGGTTCCGCGAGGACTGCAATCCACTTAGTGCTCAGGGGCAAGAATACCATGTGAAGCCAGGGATCCAATCGCACTGCCAGATTTCCTGAAACAGGAGATAGATCTTTGCACGCTGGAAGAGGAGGAGTCAGTCAGAGCTGGGAGAGGATAGGGGTAAGAGATGTATGTGCAGGGGTCTGTGACTCTCTGCACTAGGCCAGATTTCCCCCTAGGCCCCAGCTAGGCCCCGACTCACGCTAAAGATTGTGGTTGCTACAGGGAAAGACCCTTAGGTAGGAACCCTGCTCCTTTAGATATATATAGTACAGTGAAACAGCTGCTACGCTGCACGAACCTGATACCAGTGGTCTGGGACCAGGCTACTGTGGCAGAATCATAGACTATCATCAAGGTGGGACACTCCACTGGGATATAACGCCACGCTGAGGTGGACGCACCATGGAGGAGACCGCTGGAACAGTGGATCCCTATCCGGGTTATTGTCGGCGCGCCCGGGTTCTGGAGCACCCGGAATGTACCTTACAGAAAGTGCACCAACTATAACTACACTCAAATTAGAGGGCCGCGCAGTTGCACACATTGGGTGTAGGTGTGGGATACTGTGGGACATTGTGGGACTGGGATTTTCAGTACACTGTGTGGGGTACACTGTGGTGGGGGATACAGCCGTGCAAGGTGTGTGGGTAATTGTACATTTAGTCTTATAGAGTATAGACGTTATAGAGCATACGATATATGTGTTCCAGTAAAGGCCTTTCTTTTTTACATTGTGTGTGTTCATTGTTTGGGTCCTGTGAGGGGCTCCTCCCACTATGTTGGGATCCCCCTCAGGTGGAGGCACTGCATCAAAGTTGTAAGTATATCGCCCCAGGCTCTCCGTTTCGGAGGCTTATGCCCCTGTGAGCCAACAGGTAAAGGGCAGCACCAATAGCCATCTTGTTTAGGGGGAAACAGGGCTATATACATTTGAAAAAGTGTACAGCACAAATCAGACAGTACAGTAAATGGTTTAATAAGTTTATTTTAATATGTGTAACCAGACATTTTAAAAGAGTTTGTAATTGCTGATCTGTTAAGAATTAATGTAAAGAGAGTTAACAGAATGTTTAAACCTTTCAGTCAACACACTTGAGATGATTCTGATGTTTTACTTCTTGCCTCCACCTCCACCTCCGTGACCTCCACTGCTTTGACAGCCGTGACCTCCACTGCTTTGACCTCCACCTCCGTGACCTCCACCTCCGTGACCTCCACTGCTTTGACCTCCACCACCACCTCCGTGACCTCCACTGCTTTGACCTCCACCTCCGTGACCTCCCCCTCCACCTCCGTGACCTCCACTGCTTTGACAGCCATGACCTCCACTGCTTTGACCTCCACCACCACCACCACCTCCGTGACCTCCACTGCTTTGACCTCCACCTCCGTGACCTCCACCTCCACCTCCGTGACCTCCACTACTTTGACCTCCACCTCCACCTCCGTGACCTCCACTGCTTTGACAGCCGTGACCTCCACTGCTTTGACCTCCACCTCCGTGACCGCCACCTCCACCTCCATGACCTCCACCGCCGCTACCCCCATGACCTTGATGGCAAGGTTCTGATGAGAAATAGAAGTATAATTTGAAAGAATGGCTGAGATACATTGACTACTTCTAAATGATGGAAATGTCAGTAAAAAAAATCAGATCATACAAAGACAGCTTATTTAAAACAGAAACACCCCACATTGAGGTACTTTTATTAATTTTACACTAAAAGGAGGGACTCAGAAGCGCACAGAAAATATTCAACTCCGATGTACTGGAATTTTGGGAATCCATAAATGAAGATACATGTGACCCTACAGATCTGTCAGGTCTCATTTATTCAAAGTCGGTCTCATTTGAAGTCGGTCTCATTGATTTTTAGTATCAGGGGACCCATAAACTTCCATTGAGTTTCACCGATGTAAATCTGTATTATTCTTTTAAAATTCCCTTCTGAACCTAAGCCCATATTTTAAAGCCCTCAGTCTATGGAATTTTACATCAATTGAGCATATTTTCCATGTATCACCATCTTAACAGTATTATAATAATCTAAGCCAATCTTTCATAGATCTTACCAAGTGGCAAACCTATTTGTCATAGATAAAGCCTAGGGGCAAACAGTCCAGCAAATTGAAATCGTATTCAGGACTGTATTATGATCACACTACTGACCTGGAGATAGTTAGAAGGTATGATGGCAATCAATCAAAAAAGCTTAATTAAAAATTGGTTTTCAATGTGGTTTTGGTTTAAATACATGTTGTGTTTTGGTTCTGGTTTTGCCTACAATCTATTTGTTTTTGGTTTTATATTTTCACCAAATTATGAACAGAACACAAAATAAGCAGGAACATGTTTGAAAGCACAACAAAAAAATAAAATATGCTTAAATAATTATACAATTATACAAATTATTGCAAAACTTTCCCCATCTCTTTCTAACAAAAACATGAAAAAGTTTTAGAACAAAAACTAAAACACCAGTGAGGGTGCCCACCCTTATTGTATATAAGTTATTGTGCAATCTATTGCTATTTCAATCTTTTGTTTTAAAAAGACCCATTTTGGGAAAAGGCAAAACCCTCTCATACAATTACAGACAAGGTGAAGGCAGTGATGTGAAGGAGATTGCTGGTTCAAATGAGCAGTGTTTTCCTTAATCAACTTTATACATAACAAACATCATCATGGTCTCTACAGTCATTCTTTCCTTTCCATTTTATGCTCCAGTTTTAAATGACTGTTGTCCCCCCCGATAGTAATAAGTGTATTGATGCATTGTTTTATAATTTATTGGGAGTACTGTAAAGAGGAAAACCACAAACAGTGTGACTGTGCATATTGCTGCACAATGAATTACAGGCCCTCCCGTAAACAACAGATTAAGATCTGATTGACCATGCAGATTTTCTTACCTGGGCATTTTGGGTCAGGGCATGCGTCCTTGCATGATTTAGCTGGTGCACATGCTGAAATGAGAGAGAATGAATATCACTGAGACAGATAAGTGCAAATCCTGTATGTTTTTTATGGACCTCGTAAATACAACTTGAATTTGTGATAGCTACAATGGCCAATCAAACAAAAGCTTTGAAAACATACAGTAGATCAGGGGGGCGCAAACTTTTTTCCCTGCGCCCCCCTGACGGCTGTCCCCTCGCTCCCGCGCCCCCCCCCCCCAACCCCAACTTACCCGCGCTCCGACGTAATGCCATGGCGTCGCAGGGAGGAAGCCGCCGGAGCCACGGTAAGTTAGGTTTACAGAGGCCCTGCAGCTCCCCCGGCACTTAATTTAAGTGCCTTCGGGAAGCGCGCGGGGCCTCTAAACCCCGCGCCCCCCGTCGGCAGTGTCGCGCCCCCCCTGTGGGTCGCGACCCACAGTTTGCGCACCGCTGCAGTAGATGAATAGGGTTCAACAAGTGCATTTTTTGCCAATAGGTTAACAATAGAAAAAGTGATGCATCCATGTATCAGGGTGAGTGCATATCGGTGAGGGAGTTGAGGAGAGTGAAAAAAGAAGCTACTGTACTTTTCACAATTTAGTGTTTTTTCCCCTCATGTTTTCCCCTTTTCCTTACTTCCAAACACCCTGCAGTTCTGAGTTGCATTAACATTTCAATATTTTAACAATCTGCTTCAAATGTAGGTACAATGCCTTGGTTTACATGTTTTATATACTGTGATGCACTTACATTTTCCATTTCAGGAAACAATATCTCTTTATGATGATACATTTGGAACAGTTTACTTGACTTTCAAATGATCTTGAAGTATCTCCCTGCTAAATAGAACAGCAGCGCCATAAAGAACTATGCACAGATTAAAACTATCCTCTTTCCACTGTTGTTTAAGTTCCAATAGAATACATATATTTTCAATAACTATATACAGCTAACAACATCTCTTTGTCATTCAGTCCAGCCTTTTGCATGTATAATAGAGGCACCAGCTAGTAAATTCCATGTAACCCTATTCACTATCATAAAGAACTACTTACGGTCAGAATCTTTGCATCCACCACCCTTTGATCCAGGCATGATTGCTCTTCTAGTTATAATATGCTGTAGGGATGGAGATCTAGGATGGTACAGGTCTACCAGCAATGCCCGATGGTGCTGCTTTTATACACGAAGTGAAACCATTCAATTATTGACAAGTACTTTCAGGAACCAATGGGATCCAAACATCTATAATTAAGTATTTATTATTCAATGCATTTTTTGTTACATTGTTTGCTTTAATCAAGGGCAGGGTGTTTCTCAATTTTGTATTTTTTCTTTTACACCAATAAAATAATGGGTTTGCTGGTGTTTTTCTTTGCTACTCACTGTTGTGAGTAATTTCCAGCATAATACAAGCATTATTAGCTGACTGGGATACTAAGGAAATGTTCCCATACATGAGCTTGAATGACAGCATAACTCCCTTCTTCAGGATGACCCATTGGAATTGCTTTGCAGTGCATTGCTGGCAGCCAGGGGGGTAACTTGTTTTGTGGCATGAGGCACCTCTATTCCTGTATTACCTGCATCTTCTTATTTACAAATCTACTTTAATAATAATAATATATTTATATATAGACAAAACAGACAAATTGAGTTGCACCTCCCCCCACATCACCACAATTTCCTACAGAAAGGTTTAATGCTTTGCCTGTAAACTGAGAAATTCAACTTCCTGGTTAATGACACTCATGGCTGCAGCGTTCCACTTCACACGCATGCACATAGGACACAAGGCTTGCATTGGGGATGCCCTTCACTAATAATGGGACATTGAACTTGTAAAATCAAAGGTACAAACAAACAAGAGCCAGCACCACCTAGGCAAAAACACTCTACAGTGGCGGCTAAACTAACTCTCAGGCGGCCTGCACCGCGGGTAATTTAAAACCCTGTGCAGACGCGGCCATTCTTTTTTCTGGCGCCGCAGGCGCTTCCCATTGTTCAGCGCATTAGCGATGAATGGGGAAATGGGCCGCGCGCGGCCGCAAGATGCGGCTGGCGTGCGGCCAAATTTTGCGGCTGCCGAAAAAAGCCCAGAAAAATTGCGGGTAAATGGCAGAATAAAGCTGGCCGCAGCAGTATCAGACACTGAATTAGGTGAGGGTAACACCAAGGGTCCCTGTACACCCTAAATATAGTCACAGTATTTAAATAAAGGTGACCCGCACACAAACAAGAAGTTGACAAACAATTACACGGAAATACAAGGTGACAATAAATCACAAACACACATAAAAGAGAGATATACTGTATACATGAAAAAAAAGCACCATAGATTAATGAGTGAATAGGATACACATCACCTAATACCTAATATCAGGGTAATTGCAAAAAGGAGCAATACTGCACCGACACACTTTATTCGAGCAAATACCCGGTATGTACCTGGCAGATACCTGGAATGCGCCGCTCCTCACCTCTGACAAGCCCCGTTGCGTTTGCCTTCCCAGCCTGGGTTCATGCCTGGCTGATGGGCGGCTGATTTGTTAAATGATAATGATTAGGATTTAATAGGCTGCAATGCTTCGCGTGTCTACAAGATGGCATAAATTCATGAATTGTAATGCAGTATATATATATATACTGTGCAGTATTGCAGCCAGCTGGAATAAAATGCTTCAATCCCTGCCTGGAAAATAACTCAATGCACTCGGGCAGAAAACAGTCACAAACCTCAATACACCCGGGTATACCCGAATTCGTGGGACTAGCCGAGCTCGAATAAAGTGTGTCGCCAGTGTACTTATAAAAAGGGGTGGCTTATAAGAAGGGGCAACGTTTCAGGACCTATTGTCCTTTCTTCTGGCCCATTCCCACGCATCTAAACATAGTACTTCCCTTGTGTGTCCCTCCTTTTTGCAATTACCCTTTTTTTCAATGAGGCTTTTTATTGGCACTTTTTGCACACCTTTTTGCATGATATTAAGTATTAGGTGATGTGTATCGCATTCACTCATTACTCCATGGTGCTTTTATTCATGTATATACTGTATCTCTCTTTTATGTGTGTTAGTGATTTATTGTCACCTTGTATTTCCATGTATTTGTTTGTTACCTTTCATGACTGTGACAGTAGTTTTTTTTTTTTAACCTTATATACAGTTTTCTACTGATACTAAATACTAAAAATGGATTTATAGACAGTGATTTGTCAGTAGTTTTCTTGTTTGTGTGCAGGTCACATAAATTTAAATACTGTGACTATTTAAATTTTGTAAAATAAAAGGGTTTTATTTATTTTTATTATTTTTTTGTATTATGGAGAGAATACATGGCGGGGCTTAGAGAAAACATAATATGATGAATATTTGTCATATTTAACCACATTTAAAATTGTAAAACGTTGTCGATAAAATTGCATACCTTTATTACTGTCTACTGTGTCTTTGCATTTGCAATTTATGCAGGACAATTTAATAATAACCCCCCATTTTTTTTAATACTTGATTTTTTGGTTTTCTATTCAATAGTAACTTTATTAACCTTAGGTATATTTGGTTTAGATACTGTATACAAAAATATTCAACACACACACGGTCTCAGGCAGTTATAACTTTATGAACTTTTCAGACAGATTTAACAGATGACAACAAGACTACATTTCTCGCTTATTAAATGCTTGTTAAATACTGTACACTTTTAATTCCATGGGACTTTGCTGAATTACAGTGTGCCAACGACCTTGTGTGCAGGTCACATTAATTTAATTATTGTGACTTTATTTATATATTGTAAAATAAGAGGGTCTTATTTATTTTTATTATTTTTTTGTAATATGGAGAGAATACATTCCGGGGCTTAGAGAAAACATAATGTGATGAATATTTGTCATATTTAACAACATTTAAAATTGTAAAACTTTATCAATAAAATTGCATACCTTTATTGCAGTCTACTACAATACAATACAATATAATATAATAGCAATTCTAGATACAGAATAGTCACTCTGCGCTGGTGCTGCCAATTGGAAAAGACCCTCTTGCTGCCGTCTGACCAAGGGACTCCACACCCCCTACAAACGTGAACTCCTGAATGGGAGCTCGCAGACAAGAAAAGAAAATAGGCAGATAGGCGCACTGAGGGACACAAACTAGTTTATTAACAACCCCAATAATAGGATCAATGTAAAACACATGCACAATTAAAACACTCAAAGATACGTTAAAAACTAAATCAATGGGCTAGGAGGGGGACAGGACAGCAACGTATCAACACTGTGCAGCCAAAAGAAGGGGTCTGGACCCAATCTGTTAACGTACCAGGCAGCAGAGAGACATGAGTAATCCTGTACAGCCTCCGCTGGAAAAACTCCACGGGAACAGTCTCACGTGACCTCTACGCGTTTTGCACGTAGTGCTTCGTGAGGAGGTCACGTGATGACGCTGCCCCTGGAGTAAATATCATGTTTTTAAGTATCTGTTTTACAATAATAGCAATGCTGTTCAAGTGTACTGTCTTTTTCCTTTTAACAATTGAGCATGCATTGTGTCTTTATTCTAGTAGTGATCTTATATGTGATTCAATATTGGGCACTTTCTGTGACATCCTCCCATCATAATTTGAAACAATAACTTATATCACGATTAGTGTTAGTGATTTGCCAGCCTACTAAAACCTGTTAGTTTTAAGAACATTGAATTATTTTAGTGTTTGCTTATTATTTATTAATAAATTAATAATAATTATTAATTATGCAGTGGATGACGTCGCAGTCGAGAGCTTCCTGATACGCCAGGATTCGGAGGGGGAAGACTTCTAAAGTTAAGATAAATATTGAATGTATGTAGATGCCTTTTTTCAGGGTTTTTTTTAAATTGCATTTATTTATTTATTTTTTATGTTTATGATTGCCCATTAACTGCTAATGTATTAATCTGTGCCCCTGGAACAGATAAATACAGTGACAGGCAATGCATTTTTTGGCAAATGATTGTTTTGTATTGATTGTTATTTTTTCTATTTCTGTTTATTGTTTTGATTAAATTGTTTGGAATTTGGATGGCTTGTTTTTAGCACATTTGTGGATTGACTAGCGGTTATATTTCTTGATTTGTTTTGTTGGTTAGGTGTTTCTTTATTTGCATTCTAGTATTTTGGTAAAACATAATTTTTATTCTTTAGCGGTTTTGGTGTTAGAATAATTTTATTGATGTGTAGTTGATGATTTCTATTTCTATTATTTTTGTGGTGTTTAGGTGCTTGTTTATGTCTTTAATTATTGTGTATTGTTGTCCTTGATTGTTTTAAAAGGTTGGCCATTGACTGCTATAGTGGCTTATCATACCCATATTATATTCCCCTCCCTTCTCCACCAGCAGGTATTTTGCACCCAGCAGGTACCTTACAGAAAGTGCACCAACCATAACTACACTCAAATTAGTGGGCCGTGTGGTCACACACATTGGGTTTGGCTGTTGGACACTGTGGGACATTGTGGGATTAGGCCCCTGTGAGCCAACAGGTAAAGGGCAGCACCAGTAGCCATCTTGTTTAGGGCTACATTTGTAGATGTTGCTGAGATTGAGACCTGGGGTGCCTGAACTCAGAGTTATCATGTCACTCACTCTCTCATTACCCTCACACCAGGAGGTGTATGAGTGGGCGGTAAAAAGGCAAGCCTCGCCCCTATAAACGCTTGCTGTTGGACAAGTCCCAGCTAACACCTCCTCTTATGACATATGTTTGCTGCTGGGTCAGTACCCAGGCTTACGGGAGGCCAAAATCCTAGCCTGCCGCACAGACACAGATGGGGCATGGTGTTCAATGTTAGTGAGTGGGGGACAAGATTTAACATAGGAAGGTGGTCACTCCAATTTATGGCTCCCTGGAGCGCTCACTCAAAGGTGCCCCATTATCTACCCCGAAAGGCCGGTATAGTTGGAACCCCGTAGTCCTGGCACGGATTTGCAGGAGGTTGCTATGTGACTGTCCTCATCGCCCCCAGAGAGTCTTTGCGGAGACGACACTAGTGTCATATCCTGCTACAACTGCAATTCAAGTATAGGCAGCCCTAGCCCCCACCGGATGGGTGACATACAAATGAGTCAAAGAGTGAGGCGTCCACCCACCAGAGGGGCTTGCGATCAATTAGGGGCACCCCACTATGAGTCTCAGCCGCCAGATAAAGCTAAGCTGGCCTCCGTCATTAATATGTTTACCGAACTGTATCAAATTGTTTAGAGTCAATATTGCTAAGTTGTATTATCATGCTTGCTTTTTTATTATATAACTTATGCAGTTTAATGCTGTCCTCCAAGCGGGGTTGTTGATGTTTTCACCAGGGGGAGGATGTAGCCAGGTCCCCTATGGCTCCCCGGTTCCTCCGCGCTCTCTTCCCTAACTCTGCTGCTGCCGAGTGGTTACGGGTGGCGGCGGGCTCACCAGCGGCCCTTGCAGGGCGCCGCCATGTTGAAGGGGTGTATAGTGTACGTGCTAGGGCTCGCGCAGGTACGGTGAGTGTGTGGCAGCCATTGAAGGGTTGCGCTTGCGCAGTGTTGTAAGCGAATGCGGTGGCCCATAGGAATAGGTTCCGCGGGGACTGCAATCCACTTAGTGCTCAGGGGCAAGAATACCATGTGAAGCCAGGGATCCAATCGCGCTGCCAGATTTCCTGAAACAGGAGATAGATCTTTGCACGCTGGAAGAGGAGGAGTCAGTCAGAGCTGGGAGAGGATAGGGGTAAGAGATGTATGTGCAGGGGTCTGTGACTCTCTGCACTAGGCCAGATTTCCCCCTAGGCCCCAGCTAGGCCCCGACTCACGCTAAAGATTGTGGTTGCTACAGGGAAAGACCCTTAGGTAGGGACCCTGCTCCTTTAGATATATATAATACAGGGAAACAGCTGCTACGCTGCACGAACCTGATACCAGTGGTCTGGGACCAGGCTACTGTGGCAGAATCATAGACTATCATCAAGGTGGGACACTCCACTGGGATATAACCCCACGCTGAGGTGGACGCACCATGGAGGAGACCGCTGGAACAGTGGATCCCTATCCGGGTTATTGTCGGCGCGCCCGGGTTCTGGAGCACCCGGAAGGTACCTTACAGAAAGTGCACCAACTATAACTACACTCAAATTAGAGGGCCGCGCAGTAGTTGTGGGGGAGTGAACCGCGTATTGTCCGGTGCTTCTAAAGGTCCACTGGTAAAACTGGGTGTATTGTAAAAGCAGTCTCTGACACGTAAAAGTACAAGAATGGCCACTACACGAGCATAAAAGTCCTGTGTGAGGGGAACCAGCAACCGAAGCATACGGCAGGATAAAGGATAAAGCCTGGGTGGGGGGCTGTTGTGCAGGGAATAGTTAGAGACAGGGAGAGAGGCAACCAGCAAGCTACCCCTCCCGTGTACTCACGATACTGTCACCTGCTGCCCTGACCCAACCCGGTGTATTCACTGCCCGTGCCTAGTTTTTGTATAGATGGTCACTGCAGCAGGAATTCAACCGGAAACATGAGTACTGTAGTTAAAAACAGCTTTATTAAACTAGAATGCTGCGCATCACAGAGAGCCACTCTGACGCGTTTCGTTCCTGTGTGGAACTTTATCAAAGAGTAATGGTCTCTCACACTGAGGTCAAATATATACACAGATTCTTATCCTGATTGGTTAGCATATAATTGTAAACAGGTAATAGTAATCAGTGAGTTGTATAATTGGTATTGGAAACACCCTATACAGACAACAGTGTGTATGATAGAACAACAACAGAATTAAAAATATATCAAGTATACAATACACAGTTACATATAACTTAAAATCACAAACAGTGAGTTGCAGCATCTATGATATAAAGGTATATATCATATATAACATAAAAATAAATAAAGTTTCAAAGAATCATTGAGTCATTATAACTCTGTGGAGAATGACATAATATTTATGAAAACAAAAGCATAAAGTGGCACAAAAAAGATGCCAAATGTAAAGATAAATGCAACTATGCAATATTCATAACTCATGGAGGAATATATAAATTTATGTATCCAATTATGCATTATATTATGATACATAGAAAAAATGCATAGAAAAAATGTGCATGAGATGCATACAGACACACACTCCCAAAACTCCCCATCTGGTTAACCCATACGGAAGTGTTTTAACTCCCAGTCCACGTTTATACCATGGGGATGGAGAGTTCTGAGAGTGTATATCCAATACATCTCTTTTTTGTTAAGTGCATTTTCCCTGTTACCACCTCTAGGATGACATGGTATATGTTCTATGGCCCTGAATGTGAAATAATTAAGGTTGCCTGCAGAACATGTAGAAAAATGTCTGGATACCGGGTGATTCAGATCTCTTTTTCTAATCAATCTGACATGCTCTGCAATCCTGGTTTTAAGGGGTCTAATAGTGCGCCCCACATATTTAAGACCACAGGCACATTGTAGAACATATACTACATGGGTAATATTGCAATTGAGAAACGTTTGGATGTAATATTTATTACGATCTTCGTTGTATAAGATGTATCTTGTCTGTGCTGCATATTTGCACATGGAGCAATGACCGCACTTAAAAAAGCCTTTTGGTATGCTTTTAACATTGGTAACATTGGAACCAGATTGAACCATACTTGGAGACAAGTGAAAAGATAGTGTTTTGCCTTTTAGAGGGCCGCGCAGTTGCACACATTGGGTGTAGGTGTGGGACATTGTGGGACTGGGATTTTCAGTACACGGTGTGGGGTACACTGTGGTGGGGATACAGCCGTGCAAGGTGTGTGGGTAATTGTACATTTAGTCTTATAGAGTATAGACGTTATAGAGCATACGATATATGTGTTCCAGTAAAGGCCTTTCTTTTTTACATTGTGTGTGTTCATTGTTTGGGTCCTGTGAGGGGCTCCTCCCACTATGTTGGGATCCCCCTCAGGTGGAGGCACTGCATAAAAGTTGTAAGTATATTGCCCCAGGCTCTCCGTTTCGGAGGCTTATGCCCCTGTGAGCCAACAGGTAAAGGGCAGCACCAATAGCCATCTTGTTTAGGGGGAAACAGGGCTATATACATTTGAAAAAGTGTACAGCACAAATCAGACAGTACAGTAAATGGTTTAATAAGTTTATTTTAATATGTGTAACCAGACATTTTAAAAGAGTTTGTAATTGCTTATCTGTTAAGAATTAATGTAAAGAGAGTTAACAGAATGTTTAAACCTTTCAGTCAACACACTTGAGATGATTCTGATGTTTTACTTCTTGCCTCCACCTCCACCTCCGTGACCTCCACTGCTTTGACAGCCGTGACCTCCACTGCTTTGACCTCCACCTCCGTGACCTCCACCTCCACCTCCGTGACCTCCACTGCTTTGACCTCCACCACCACCTCCGTGACCTCCACTGCTTTGACCTCCACCTCCGTGACCTCCCCCTCCACCTCCGTGACCTCCACTGCTTTGACAGCCATGACCTCCACTGCTTTGACCTCCACCACCACCACCACCTCCGTGACCTCCACTGCTTTGACCTCCACCTCCGTGACCTCCACCTCCACCTCCGTGACCTCCACTACTTTGACCTCCACCTCCACCTCCACCTCCGTGACCTCCACTGCTTTGACAGCCGTGACCTCCACTGCTTTGACCTCCACCTCCGTGACCGCCACCTCCACCTCCATGACCTCCACCGCCGCTACCTCCATGACCTTGATGGCAAGGTTCTGATGAGAAATAGAAGTATAATTTGAAAGAATGGCTGAGATACATTGACTACTTCTAAATGATGGAAATGTCAGTAAAAAAATCAGATCATACAAAGACAGCTTATTTAAAACAGAAATACCCCACATTGAGGTACTTTTATTAATTTTACACTAAAAGGAGGGACTCAGAAGCGCACAGAAAATATTCAACTCCGATGTACTGGAATTTTGGGAATCCATAAATGAAGATAGAGGAAGTATGCCTGTTCCGGTTGAGGAGAGGCAATTCAGCGGGCACCACGAGGCAGAAGAAAAAGTTGCTGAAGCTGGACTGTGCTGTATAACAATTCTTTAATAAGGCATGATTAAAAAGAGGGGGGACGCATACCCCTGCACCTCTAACGCGTTTCACCCGCAAAATGGGCTTTTTCAAAGACAAAGCAGTTAGATACTTACATTTTTTATTATTTTTTCATTATTGTGGGTTATTATAAAGCTCTGTAGCGCCGGGTGATTGGGGTCCTCTACCCCATTTTTTCCCATAAATGAAGATACATGTGACCCTACAGATCTGTCAGGTCTCATTTATTCAAAGTCGGTCTCATTTGAAGTCGGTCTCATTGATTTTTAGTATCAGGGGACCCATAAACTTCCATTGAGTTTCACCGATGTAAATCTGTATTATTCTTTTAAAATTCCCTTCTGAACCTAAACCCATATTTTAAAGCCCTCAGTCTATGGAATTTTACATCAATTGAGCATATTTTCCATGTATCACCATCTTAACAGTATGATAATAATCTAAGCCAATCTTTCATAGATCTTACCAAGTGGCAAACCTATTTGTCATAGATAAAGCCTAGTGGCAAACAGTCCAGCAAATTGAAATCGTATTCAGGACTGTATTATGATCACACCACTGACCTGGAGATAGTTAGAAGGTATGATGGCAATCAATCACAAAAGCTTAATTAAAAATTGGTTTTCAATGTGGTTTTGGTTTAAATACATGTTGTGTTTTGGTTCTGGTTTTGCCTACAATCTATTTGTTTTTGGTTTTATATTTTCACCAAATTATGAACAGAACACAAAATAAGCAGGAACATGTTTGAAAGCACAACAAAAAAATAAAATATGCTTAAATAATTATACAATTATACAAATTATTGCAAAACTTTCCCCATCTCTTTCTAACAAAAACATGAAAAAGTTTTAGAACAAAAACTAAAACACCAGTGAGGGTGCCCACCCTTATTGTATATAAGTTATTGTGCAATCTATTGCTATTTCAATCTTTTGTTTTAAAAAGACCCATTTTGGGAAAAGGCAAAACCCTCTCATACAATTACAGACAAGGTGAAGGCAGTGATGTGAAGGAGATTGCTGGTTCAAATGAGCAGTGTTTTCCTTAATCAACTTTATACATAACAAACATCATCATGGTCTCTACAGTCATTCTTTCCTTTCCATTTTATGCTCCAGTTTTAAATGACTGTTGTCCCCCCCGATAGTAATAAGTGTATTGATGCATTGTTTTATCATTTATTGGGAGTACTGTAAAGAGGAAAACCACAAACAGTGTGACTGTGCATATTGCTGCACAATGAATTACAGGCCCTCCCGTAAACAACAGGATTAAGATCTGATTGACCATGCAGATTTTCTTACCTGGGCATTTTGGGGCAGGGCATGCGTCCTTGCATGATTTAGCTGGTGCACATGCTGAAATGAGAGAGAATGAATATCACTGAGACAGATAAGTGCAAATCCTGTATGTTTTTTATGGACCTCGTAAATACAACTTGAATTTGTGATAGCTACAATTGCCAATCAAACAAAAGCTTTGAAAACATACAGTAGATGAATAGGGTTCAACAAGTGCATTTTTTGCCAATAGGTTAACAATAGAAAAAGTGATGCATCCATGTATCAGGGTGAGTGCATATCGGTGAGGGAGTTGAGGAGAGTGAAAAAAGAAGCTACTTTTCACAATTTAGTGTTTTTTCCCCTCATGTTTTCCCCTTTTCCTTACTTCCAAACATCCTGCAGTTCTGAGTTGCATTAACATTTCAATATTTTAACAATCTGCTTCAAATGTAGGTACAATGCCTTGGTTTACATGTTTCGTATACTGTGATGCACTTACATTTTCCATTTCAGGAAACAATATCTCTTTATGATGATACATTTGGAACAGTTTACTTGACTTTCAAATGATCTTGAAGTATCTCCCTGCTAAATAGAACAGCAGCACCATAAAGAACTATGCACAGATTAAAACTATCCTCTTTCCACTGTTGTTTAAGTTCCAATAGAATACATATATTTGCAATAACTATATACAGCTAACAACATCTCTTTGTCATTCAGTCCAGCCTTTTGCATGTATAATAGAGGCACCAGCTAGTAAATTCCATGTAACCCTATTCACTATCATAAAGAACTACTTACGGTCAGAATCTTTGCATCCACCACCCTTTGATCCAGGCATGATTGCTCTTCTACTGTAGTTATAATATGCTGTAGGGATGGAGATCTAGGATGGTACAGGTCTACCAGCAATGCCCGATGGTGCTGCTTTTATACACGAAGTGAAACCATTCAATTATTGACAAGTACTTTCAGGAACCAATGGGATCCAAACATCTATAATTAAGTATTTATTATTCAATGCATTTTTTGTTACATTGTTTGCTTTAATCAAGGGCAGGGTGTTTCTCAATTTTGTATTTTTTCTTTTACACCAATAAAATAATGGGTTTGCTGGTGTTTTTCTTTGCTACTCACTGTTGTGAGTAATTTCCAGCATAATACAAGCATTATTAGCTGACTGGGATACTAAGGAAATGTTCCCATACATGAGCTTGAATGACAGCATAACTCCCTTCTTCAGGATGACCCATTGGAATTGCTTTGCAGTGCATTGCTGGCAGCCAGGGGGGTAACTTGTTTTGTGGCATGAGGCACCTCTATTCCTGTATTACCTGCATCTTCTTATTTACAAATCTACTTTAATAATAATAATATATTTATATATAGACAAAACAGACAAATTGAGTAGCACCTCCCCCCACATCACCACAATTTCCTACAGAAAGGTTTAATGCTTTGCCTGTAAACTGAGAAATTCAACTTCCTGGTTAATGACACTCATGGCTGCAGCGTTCCACTTCACACGCATGCACATAGGACACAAGGCTTGCATTGGGGATGCCCTTAACTAATAATGGGACATTGAACTTGTAAAATCAAAGGTACAAACAAACAAGAGCCAGCACCACCTAGGCAAAAACACTCTACAGTGGCGGCTAAACTAACTCTCAGGCGGCCTGCACCGCGGGTAATTTAAAACCCTGTGCAGACGCGGCCATTCTTTTTTCTGGCGCCGCAGGCGCTTCCCATTGTTCAGCGCATTAGCGATGAATGGGGAAATGGGCCGCAAGCGGCCGCAAGATGCGGCTGGCGCGCGGCCAAGTTTGGCGGCTGCCGAAAAAAGCAAAGAAAAATTGCGGGTAAATGGCAGAATAAAGCTGGCCGCAGCAGTATCAGACACTGAATTAGGTGAGGGTAACACCAAGGGTCCCTGTACACCCTAAATATAGTCACAGTATTTTAAATAAAGGTGACCCGCACACAAACAAGAAGTTGACAAACAATTACACGGAAATACAAGGTGACAATAAATCACAAACACACATAAAAGAGAGATATACTGTATACATGAAAAAAAAGCACCATAGATTAATGAGTGAATAGGATACACATCACCTAATACCTAATATCAGGGTAATTGCAAAAAGGAGCAATCAATACTTATAAAAAGGGGTGGCTTATAAGAAGGGGCAACGTTTCAGGACCTATTGTCCTTTCTTCTGGCCCATTCCCACGCATCTAAACATAATACTTCCCTTGTGTGTCCCTCCTTTTTGCAATTACCCTTTTTTTCAATGAGGCTTTTTATTGGCACTTTTTGCACACCTTTTTGCATGATATTAAGTATTAGGTGATGTGTATCGCATTCACTCATTACTCCATGGTTTTTTTTTAACCTTATATACAGTTTTCTATTGATACTAAATACTAAAAATGGATTTATAGACAGTGATTTGTCAGTAGTTTTCTTGTTTGTGTGCAGGTCACATTAATTTAAATACTGTGACTATTTAAATTTTGTAAAATAAAAGGGTTTTATTTATTTTTATTATTTTTTTGTATTATGGAGAGAATACATGGCGGGGCTTAGAGAAAACATAATATGATGAATATTTGTCATATTTAACAACATTTAAAATTGTAAAACTTTATCAATAAAATTGCATACCTTTATTGCAGTCTACTACAATACAATACAATATAATATAATAGCAATGCTAGATACAGAATAGTCACTCCGCGCTGGTGCTGCCAATTGGAAAAGACCCTCTTGCTGCCGTCTGACCAAGGGACTCCACACCCCCTACAAACGTGAACTCCTGAATGGGAGCTCGCAGACAAGAAAAGAAAATAGGCAGATAGGCGCACTGAGGGACACAAACTAGTTTATTAACAACCCCAATAATAGGATCAATGTAAAACACATGCACAATTAAAACACTCAAAGATACGTTAAAAACTAAATCAATGGGCTAGGAGGGGGACAGGACAGCAACGTATCAACACTGTGCAGCCAAAAGAAGGGGTCTGGACCCAATCTGTTAACGTACCAGGCAGCAGAGAGACATGAGTAATCCTGCACAGCCTCCGCTGGAAAAACTCCACGGGAACAGTCTCACGTGACCTCTACGCGTTTTGCACGTAGTGCTTCGTGAGGAGGTCACGTGATGACGCTGCCCCTGGAGTAAATATCATGTTTTTAAGTATCTGTTTTACAATAATAGCAATGCTGTTCAAGTGTACTGTCTTTTTCCTTTTAACAATTGAGCATGCATTGTGTCTTTATTCTAGTAGTGATCTTATATGTGATTCAATATTGGGCACTTTCTGTGACATCCTCCCATCATAATTTGAAACAATAACTTATATCACGATTAGTGTTAGTGATTTGCCAGCCTACTAAAACCTGTTAGTTTTAAGAACATTGAATTATTTTAGTGTTAGTATTAATGTTAGTGTCACCATCCATTTACTTTAGAGATTTATTGTATTATGTATGCTTATTATTTATTAATAAATTAATAATAATTATTAATTATGCAGTGGATGACGTCGCCGTCGAGAGCTTCCTGATACGCCAGGATTCGGAGGGGGAAGACTTCTAAAGTTAAGATAAATATTGAATGTATGTAGATGCCTTTTTTCAGGGTTATTTTAAATTGCATTTATTTATTTATTTTTTATGTTTATGATTGCCCATTAACTGCTAATGTATTAATCTGTGCCCCTGGAACAGATAAATACAGTGACAGGCAATGCATTTTTTGGCAAATGATTGTTTTGTATTGATTGTTATTTTTTCTATTTCTGTTTATTGTTTTGATTAAATTGTTTGGAATTTGGATGGCTTGTTTTTAGCACATTTGTGGATTGACTAGCGGTTATATTTCTTGATTTGTTTTGTTGGTTAGGTGTTTCTTTATTTGCATTCTAGTATTTTGGTAAAACATAATTTTTATTCTTTAGCGGTTTTGGTGTTAGAATAATTTTATTGATGTGTAGTTGAGGATTTCTAGTTCTATTATTTTTGTGGTGTTTAGGTGCTTGTTTATGTCTTTAATTATTGTGTATTGTTGTCCTTGATTGTTTTAAAAGGTTGGCCATTGACTGCTATAGTGGCTTATCATACCCATATTATATTCCCCTCCCTTCTCCACCAGCAGGTATTTTGCACCCAGCAGGTACCTTACAGAAAGTGCACCAACCATAACTACACTCAAATTAGTGGGCCGTGTGGTCACACACATTGGGTTTGGGTGTTGGACACTGTGGGACATTGTGGGATTAGGCCCCTGTGAGCCAACAGGTAAAGGGCAGCACCAGTAGCCATCTTGTTTAGGGCTACATTTGTAGATGTTGCTGAGATTGAGACCTGGGGTGCCTGAACTCAGAGTTATCATGTCACTCACTCTCTCATTACCCTCACACCAGGAGGTGTATGAGTGGGCGGTAAAAAGGCAAGCCTCGCCCCTATAAACGCTTGCTGTTGGACAAGTCCCAGCTAACACCTCCTCTTATGACATATGTTTGCTGCTGGGTCAGTACCCAGACTTACGGGAGGCCAAAATCCTAGCCTGCCGCACAGACACAGATGGGGCATGGTGTTCAATGTTAGTGAGTGGGGGACAAGATTTAACATAGGAAGGTGGTCACTCCAATTTATGGCTCCCTGGAGCGCTCACTCAAAGGTGCCCCATTATCTACCCCGAAAGGCCGGTATAGTTGGAACCCCGTAGTCCTGGCACGGATTTGCAGGAGGTTGCTATGTGACTGTCCTCATCGCCCCCAGAGAGTCTTTGCGGAGACGACACTAGTGTCATATCCTGCTACAACTGCGGTTCAAGTATAGGCAGCCCTAGCCCCCACCGGATGGGTGACATACAAATGAGTCAAAGAGTGAGGCGTCCACCCACCAGAGGGGCTTGCGATCAATTAGGGGCACCCCACTATGAGTCTCAGCCGCCAGATAAAGCTAAGCTGGCCTCCATCATTAATATGTTTACCGAACTGTATCAAATTGTTTAGAGTCAATAATGCTAAGTTGTATTATCATGCTTGCTTTTTTATTATATAACTTATGCAGTTTAATGCTGTCCTCCAAGCGGGGTTGTTGATGTTTTCACCAGGGGGAGGATGTAGCCAGGTCCCCTATGGCTCCCCGGTTCCTCCGCACTCTCTTCCCTAACTCTGCTGCTGCCAAGTGGTTACGGGTGGCGGCGGGCTCACCAGCGGCCCTTGCAGGGCGCCGCCATGTTGAAGGGGTGTATAGTGTACGTGCTAGGGCTCGCGCAGGTACGGTAAGTGTGTGGCAGCCATTGAAGGGTTGCGCTTGCGCAGTGTTGTAAGCGAATGCGGCGGCCCATAGGAATAGGTTCCGCGGGGACTGCAATCCACTTAGTGCTCAGGGGCAAGAATACCATGTGAAGCCAGGGATCCAATCGCGCTGCCAGGAGATAGATCTTTGCACGCTGGAAGAGGAGGAGTCAGTCAGAGCTGGGAGAGGATAGGGGTAAGAGATGTATGTGCAGGGGTCTGTGACTCTCTGCACTAGGCCAGATTTCCCCCTAGGCCCCAGCTAGGCCCCGACTCACGCTAAAGATTGTGGTTGCTACAGGGAAAGACCCTTAGGTAGGGACCCTGCTCCTTTAGATATATATAATACAGGGAAACAGCTGCTACGCTGCACGAACCTGATACCAGTGGTCTGGGACCAGGCTACTGTGGCAGAATCATAGACTATCATCAAGGTGGGACACTCCACTGGGATATAACCCCACGCTGAGGTGGACGCACCATGGAGGAGACCGCTGGAACAGTGGATCCCTATCCGGGTTATTGTCGGCGCGCCCGGGTTCTGGAGCACCCGGAAGGTACCTTACAGAAAGTGCACCAACTATAACTACACTCAAATTAGAGGGCCGCGCAGTAGTTGTGGGGGAGTGAACCGCGTATTGTCCGGTGCTTCTAAAGGTCCACTGGTAAAACTGGGTGTATTGTAAAAGCAGTCTCTGACACGTAAAAGTACAAGAATGGCCACTACACGAGCATAAAAGTCCTGTGTGAGGGGAACCAGCAACCGAAGCATACGGCAGGATAAAGGATAAAGCCTGGGTGGGGGGCTGTTGTGCAGGGAATAGTTAGAGACAGGGAGAGAGGCAACCAGCAAGCTACCCCTCCCGTGTACTCACGATACTGTCACCTGCTGCCCTGACCCAACCCGGTGTATTCACTGCCCGTGCCTAGTTTTTGTATAGATGGTCACTGCAGCAGGAATTCAACCGGAAACATGAGTAGTTAAAAACAGCTTTATTAAACTAGAATGCTGCGCATCACAGAGAGCCACTCTGACGCGTTTCGTTCCTGTGTGGAACTTTATCAAAGAGTAATGGTCTCTCACACTGAGGTCAAATATATACACAGATTCTTATCCTGATTGGTTAGCATATAATTGTAAACAGGTAATAGTAATCAGTGAGTTGTATAATTGGTATTGGAAACACCCTATACAGACAACAGTGTGTATGATAGAACAACAACAGAATTAAAAATATATCAAGTATACAATACACAGTTACATATAACTTAAAATCACAAACAGTGAGTTGCAGCATCTATGATATAAAGGTATATATCATATATAACATAAAAATAAATAAAGTTTCAAAGAATCATTGAGTCATTATAACTCTGTGGAGAATGACATAATATTTATGAAAACAAAAGCATAAAGTGGCACAAAAAAGATGCCAAATGTAAAGATAAATGCAACTATGCAATATTCATAACTCATGGAGGAATATATAAATTTATGTATCCAATTATGCATTATATTATGATACATAGAAAAAATGCATAGAAAAAATGTGCATGAGATGCATACAGACACACACTCCCAAAACTCCCCATCTGGTTAACCCATACGGAAGTGTTTTAACTCCCAGTCCACGTTTATACCATGGGGATGGAGAGTTCTGAGAGTGTATATCCAATACATCTCTTTTTTGTTAAGTGCATTTTCCCTGTTACCACCTCTAGGATGACATGGTATATGTTCTATGGCCCTGAATGTGAAATAATTAAGGTTGCCTGCAGAACATGTAGAAAAATGTCTGGATACCGGGTGATTCAGATCTCTTTTTCTAATCAATCTGACATGCTCTGCAATCCTGGTTTTAAGGGGTCTAATAGTGCGCCCCACATATTTAAGACCACAGGCACATTGTAGAACATATACTACATGGGTAATATTGCAATTGAGAAACATTTGGATGTAATATTTATTACGATCATCGTTGTATAAGATGTATCTTGTCTGTGCTGCATATTTGCACATGGAGCAATGACCGCACTTAAAAAAGCCTTTTGGTATGCTTTTAACATTGGTAACATTGGAACCAGATTGAACCATACTTGGAGACAAGTGAAAAGATAGTGTTTTGCCTTTTAGAGGGCCGCGCAGTTGCACACATTGGGTGTAGGTGTGGGATACTGTGGGACATTGTGGGACTGGGATTTTCAGTACACGGTGTGGGGTACACTGTGGTGGGGATACAGCCGTGCAAGGTGTGTGGGTAATTGTACATTTAGTCTTATAGAGTATAGACGTTATAGAGCATACGATATATGTGTTCCAGTAAAGGCCTTTCTTTTTTACATTGTGTGTGTTCATTGTTTGGGTCCTGTGAGGGGCTCCTCCCACTATGTTGGGATCCCCCTCAGGTGGAGGCACTGCATAAAAGTTGTAAGTATATTGCCCCAGGCTCTCCGTTTCGGAGGCTTATGCCCCTGTGAGCCAACAGGTAAAGGGCAGCACCAATAGCCATCTTGTTTAGGGGGAAACAGGGCTATATACATTTGAAAAAGTGTACAGCACAAATCAGACAGTACAGTAAATGGTTTAATAAGTTTATTTTAATATGTGTAACCAGACATTTTAAAAGAGTTTGTAATTGCTTATCTGTTAAGAATTAATGTAAAGAGAGTTAACAGAATGTTTAAACCTTTCAGTCAACACACTTGAGATGATTCTGATGTTTTACTTCTTGCCTCCACCTCCACCTCCGTGACCTCCACTGCTTTGACAGCTGTGACCTCCACTGCTTTGACCTCCACCTCCGTGACCTCCACCTCCACCTCCGTGACCTCCACTGCTTTGACCTCCACCACCACCTCCGTGACCTCCACTGCTTTGACCTCCACCTCCGTGACCTCCCCCTCCACCTCCGTGACCTCCACTGCTTTGACAGCCATGACCTCCACTGCTTTGACCTCCACCACCACCACCACCTCCGTGACCTCCACTGCTTTGACCTCCACCTCCGTGACCTCCACCTCCACCTCCGTGACCTCCACTACTTTGACCTCCACCTCCACCTCCACCTCCGTGACCTCCACTGCTTTGACAGCCGTGACCTCCACTGCTTTGACCTCCACCTCCGTGACCGCCACCTCCACCTCCATGACCTCCACCGCCGCTACCTCCATGACCTTGATGGCAAGGTTCTGATGAGAAATAGAAGTATAATTTGAAAGAATGGCTGAGATACATTGACTACTTCTAAATGATGGAAATGTCAGTAAAAAAATCAGATCATACAAAGACAGCTTATTTAAAACAGAAATACCCCACATTGAGGTACTTTTATTAATTTTACACTAAAAGGAGGGACTCAGAAGCGCACAGAAAATATTCAACTCCGATGTACTGGAATTTTGGGAATCCATAAATGAAGATACATGTGACCCTACAGATCTGTCAGGTCTCATTTATTCAAAGTCGGTCTCATTTGAAGTCGGTCTCATTGATTTTTAGTATCAGGGGACCCATAAACTTCCATTGAGTTTCACCGATGTAAATCTGTATTATTCTTTTAAAATTCCCTTCTGAACCTAAACCCATATTTTAAAGCCCTCAGTCTATGGAATTTTACATCAATTGAGCATATTTTCCATGTATCACCATCTTAACAGTATGATAATAATCTAAGCCAATCTTTCATAGATCTTACCAAGTGGCAAACCTATTTGTCATAGATAAAGCCTAGTGGCAAACAGTCCAGCAAATTGAAATCGTATTCAGGACTGTATTATGATCACACCACTGACCTGGAGATAGTTAGAAGGTATGATGGCAATCAATCACAAAAGCTTAATTAAAAATTGGTTTTCAATGTGGTTTTGGTTTAAATACATGTTGTGTTTTGGTTCTGGTTTTGCCTACAATCTATTTGTTTTTGGTTTTATATTTTCACCAAATTATGAACAGAACACAAAATAAGCAGGAACATGTTTGAAAGCACAACAAAAAAATAAAATATGCTTAAATAATTATACAATTATACAAATTATTGCAAAACTTTCCCCATCTCTTTCTAACAAAAACATGAAAAAGTTTTAGAACAAAAACTAAAACACCAGTGAGGGTGCCCACCCTTATTGTATATAAGTTATTGTGCAATCTATTGCTATTTCAATCTTTTGTTTTAAAAAGACCCATTTTGGGAAAAGGCAAAACCCTCTCATACAATTACAGACAAGGTGAAGGCAGTGATGTGAAGGAGATTGCTGGTTCAAATGAGCAGTGTTTTCCTTAATCAACTTTATACATAACAAACATCATCATGGTCTCTACAGTCATTCTTTCCTTTCCATTTTATGCTCCAGTTTTAAATGACTGTTGTCCCCCCCGATAGTAATAAGTGTATTGATGCATTGTTTTATCATTTATTGGGAGTACTGTAAAGAGGAAAACCACAAACAGTGTGACTGTGCATATTGCTGCACAATGAATTACAGGCCCTCCCGTAAACAACAGGATTAAGATCTGATTGACCATGCAGATTTTCTTACCTGGGCATTTTGGGGCAGGGCATGCGTCCTTGCATGATTTAGCTGATGCACATGCTGAAATGAGAGAGAATGAATATCACTGAGACAGATAAGTGCAAATCCTGTATGTTTTTTATGGACCTCGTAAATACAACTTGAATTTGTGATAGCTACAATTGCCAATCAAACAAAAGCTTTGAAAACATACAGTAGATGAATAGGGTTCAACAAGTGCATTTTTTGCCAATAGGTTAACAATAGAAAAAGTGATGCATCCATGTATCAGGGTGAGTGCATATCGGTGAGGGAGTTGAGGAGAGTGAAAAAAGAAGCTACTTTTCACAATTTAGTGTTTTTTCCCCTCATGTTTTCCCCTTTTCCTTACTTCCAAACATCCTGCAGTTCTGAGTTGCATTAACATTTCAATATTTTAACAATCTGCTTCAAATGTAGGTACAATGCCTTGGTTTACATGTTTCATATACTGTGATGCACTTACATTTTCCATTTCAGGAAACAATATCTCTTTATGATGATACATTTGGAACAGTTTACTTGACTTTCAAATGATCTTGAAGTATCTCCCTGCTAAATAGAACAGCAGCGCCATAAAGAACTATGCACAGATTAAAACTATCCTCTTTCCACTGTTGTTTAAGTTCCAATAGAATACATATATTTGCAATAACTATATACAGCTAACAACATCTCTTTGTCATTCAGTCCAGCCTTTTGCATGTATAATAGAGGCACCAGCTAGTAAATTCCATGTAACCCTATTCACTATCATAAAGAACTACTTACGGTCAGAATCTTTGCATCCACCACCCTTTGATCCAGGCATGATTGCTCTTCTACTGTAGTTATAATATGCTGTAGGGATGGAGATCTAGGATGGTACAGGTCTACCAGCAATGCCCGATGGTGCTGCTTTTATACACGAAGTGAAACCATTCAATTATTGACAAGTACTTTCAGGAACCAATGGGATCCAAACATCTATAATTAAGTATTTATTATTCAATGCATTTTTTGTTACATTGTTTGCTTTAATCAAGGGCAGGGTGTTTCTCAATTTTGTATTTTTTCTTTTACACCAATAAAATAATGGGTTTGCTGGTGTTTTTCTTTGCTACTCACTGTTGTGAGTAATTTCCAGCATAATACAAGCATTATTAGCTGACTGGGATACTAAGGAAATGTTCCCATACATGAGCTTGAATGACAGCATAACTCCCTTCTTCAGGATGACCCATTGGAATTGCTTTGCAGTGCATTGCTGGCAGCCAGGGGGGTAACTTGTTTTGTGGCATGAGGCACCTCTATTCCTGTATTACCTGCATCTTCTTATTTACAAATCTACTTTAATAATAATAATATATTTATATATAGACAAAACAGACAAATTGAGTAGCACCTCCCCCCACATCACCACAATTTCCTACAGAAAGGTTTAATGCTTTGCCTGTAAACTGAGAAATTCAACTTCCTGGTTAATGACACTCATGGCTGCAGCGTTCCACTTCACACGCATGCACATAGGACACAAGGCTTGCATTGGGGATGCCCTTCACTAATAATGGGACATTGAACTTGTAAAATCAAAGGTACAAACAAACAAGAGCCAGCACCACCTAGGCAGAAACACTCTACAGTGGCGGCTAAACTAACTCTCAGGCGGCCTGCACCGCGGGTAATTTAAAACCCTGTGCAGACGCGGCCATTCATTTTTCTGGCGCCGCAGGCGCTTCCCATTGTTCAGCGCATTAGCGATGAATGGGGAAATGGGCCGCGCGTGGCCGCAAGATGCGGCTGGCGCGCGGCCAAGTTTGGCGGCTGCCGAAAAAAGCAAAGAAAAATTGCGGGTAAATGGCAGAATAAAGCTGGCCGCAGCAGTATCAGACACTGAATTAGGTGAGGGTAACACCAAGGGTCCCTGTACACCCTAAATATAGTCACAGTATTTTAAATAAAGGTGACCCGCACACAAACAAGAAGTTGACAAACAATTACACGGAAATACAAGGTGACAATAAATCACAAACACACATAAAAGAGAGATATACTGTATACATGAAAAAAAAGCACCATAGATTAATGAGTGAATAGGATACACATCACCTAATACCTAATATCAGGGTAATTGCAAAAAGGAGCAATACTTATAAAAAGGGGTGGCTTATAAGAAGGGGCAACGTTTCAGGACCCATTGTCCTTTCTTCTGGCCCATTCCCACGCATCTAAACATAGTACTTCCCTTGTGTGTCCCTCCTTTTTGCAATTACCCTTTTTTTCAATGAGGCTTTTTATTGGCACTTTTTGCACACCTTTTTGCATGATATTAAGTATTAGGTGATGTGTATCGCATTCACTCATTACTCCATGGTTTTTTTTTAACCTTATATACAGTTTTCTACTGATACTAAATACTAAAAATGGATTTATAGACAGTGATTTGTCAGTAGTTTTCTTGTTTGTGTGCAGGTCACATTAATTTAAATACTGTGACTATTTAAATTTTGTAAAATAAAAGGGTTTTATTTATTTTTATTATTTTTTTGTATTATGGAGAGAATACATGGCGGGGCTTAGAGAAAACATAATATGATGAATATTTGTCATATTTAACAACATTTAAAATTGTAAAACTTTATCAATAAAATTGCATACCTTTATTGCAGTCTACTACAATACAATACAATATAATATAATAGCAATGCTAGATACAGAATAGTCACTCCGCGCTGGTGCTGCCAATTGGAAAAGACCCTCTTGCTGCCGTCTGACCAAGGGACTCCACACCCCCTACAAACGTGAACTCCTGAATGGGAGCTCGCAGACAAGAAAAGAAAATAGGCAGATAGGCGCACTGAGGGACACAAACTAGTTTATTAACAACCCCAATAATAGGATCAATGTAAAACACATGCACAATTAAAACACTCAAAGATACGTTAAAAACTAAATCAATGGGCTAGGAGGGGGACAGGACAGCAACGTATCAACACTGTGCAGCCAAAAGAAGGGGTCTGGACCCAATCTGTTAACGTACCAGGCAGCAGAGAGACATGAGTAATCCTGCACAGCCTCCGCTGGAAAAACTCCACGGGAACAGTCTCACGTGACCTCTACGCGTTTTGCACGTAGTGCTTCGTGAGGAGGTCACGTGATGACGCTGCCCCTGGAGTAAATATCATGTTTTTAAGTATCTGTTTTACAATAATAGCAATGCTGTTCAAGTGTACTGTCTTTTTCCTTTTAACAATTGAGCATGCATTGTGTCTTTATTCTAGTAGTGATCTTATATGTGATTCAATATTGGGCACTTTCTGTAACATCCTCCCATCATAATTTGAAACAATAACTTATATCACGATTAGTGTTAGTGATTTGCCAGCCTACTAAAACCTGTTAGTTTTAAGAACATTGAATTATTTTAGTGTTAGTATTAATGTTAGTGTCACCATCCATTTACTTTAGAGATTTATTGTATTATGTATGCTTATTATTTATTAATAAATTAATAATAATTATTAATTATGCAGTGGATGACGTCGCCGTCGAGAGCTTCCTGATACGCCAGGATTCGGAGGGGGAAGACTTCTAAAGTTAAGATAAATATTGAATGTATGTAGATGCCTTTTTTCAGGGTTTTTTTAAATTGCATTTATTTATTTATTTTTTATGTTTATGATTGCCCATTAACTGCTAATGTATTAATCTGTGCCCGTGGAACAGATAAATACAGTGACAGGCAATGCATTTTTTGGCAAATGATTGTTTTGTATTGATTGTTATTTTTTCTATTTCTGTTTATTGTTTTGATTAAATTGTTTGGAATTTGGATGGCTTGTTTTTAGCACATTTGTGGATTGACTAGCGGTTATATTTCTTGATTTGTTTTGTTGGTTAGGTGTTTCTTTATTTGCATTCTAGTATTTTGGTAAAACATAATTTTTATTCTTTAGCGGTTTTGGTGTTAGAATAATTTTATTGATGTGTAGTTGAGGATTTCTAGTTCTATTATTTTTGTGGTGTTTAGGTGCTTGTTTATGTCTTTAATTATTGTGTATTGTTGTCCTTGATTGTTTTAAAAGGTTGGCCATTGACTGCTATAGTGGCTTATCATACCCATATTATATTCCCCTCCCTTCTCCACCAGCAGGTATTTTGCACCCAGCAGGTACCTTACAGAAAGTGCACCAACCATAACTACACTCAAATTAGTGGGCCGTGTGGTCACACACATTGGGTTTGGGTGTTGGACACTGTGGGACATTGTGGGATTAGGCCCCTGTGAGCCAACAGGTAAAGGGCAGCACCAGTAGCCATCTTGTTTAGGGCTACATTTGTAGATGTTGCTGAGATTGAGACCTGGGGTGCCTGAACTCAGAGTTATCATGTCACTCACTCTCTCATTACCCTCACACCAGGAGGTGTATGAGTGGGCGGTAAAAAGGCAAGCCTCGCCCCTATAAACGCTTGCTGTTGGACAAGTCCCAGCTAACACCTCCTCTTATGACATATGTTTGCTGCTGGGTCAGTACCCAGACTTACGGGAGGCCAAAATCCTAGCCTGCCGCACAGACACAGATGGGGCATGGTGTTCAATGTTAGTGAGTGGGGGACAAGATTTAACATAGGAAGGTGGTCACTCCAATTTATGGCTCCCTGGAGCGCTCACTCAAAGGTGCCCCATTATCTACCCCGAAAGGCCGGTATAGTTGGAACCCCGTAGTCCTGGCACGGATTTGCAGGAGGTTGCTATGTGACTGTCCTCATCGCCCCCAGAGAGTCTTTGCGGAGACGACACTAGTGTCATATCCTGCTACAACTGCGGTTCAAGTATAGGCAGCCCTAGCCCCCACCGGATGGGTGACATACAAATGAGTCAAAGAGTGAGGCGTCCACCCACCAGAGGGGCTTGCGATCAATTAGGGGCACCCCACTATGAGTCTCAGCCGCCAGATAAAGCTAAGCTGGCCTCCATCATTAATATGTTTACCGAACTGTATCAAATTGTTTAGAGTCAATAATGCTAAGTTGTATTATCATGCTTGCTTTTTTATTATATAACTTATGCAGTTTAATGCTGTCCTCCAAGCGGGGTTGTTGATGTTTTCACCAGGGGGAGGATGTAGCCAGGTCCCCTATGGCTCCCCGGTTCCTCCGCACTCTCTTCCCTAACTCTGCTGCTGCCAAGTGGTTACGGGTGGCGGCGGGCTCACCAGCGGCCCTTGCAGGGCGCCGCCATGTTGAAGGGGTGTATAGTGTACGTGCTAGGGCTCGCGCAGGTACGGTAAGTGTGTGGCAGCCATTGAAGGGTTGCGCTTGCGCAGTGTTGTAAGCGAATGCGGCGGCCCATAGGAATAGGTTCCGCGGGGACTGCAATCCACTTAGTGCTCAGGGGCAAGAATACCATGTGAAGCCAGGGATCCAATCGCGCTGCCAGGAGATAGATCTTTGCACGCTGGAAGAGGAGGAGTCAGTCAGAGCTGGGAGAGGATAGGGGTAAGAGATGTATGTGCAGGGGTCTGTGACTCTCTGCACTAGGCCAGATTTCCCCCTAGGCCCCAGCTAGGCCCCGACTCACGCTAAAGTTTGTGGTTGCTACAGGGAAAGACCCTTAGGTAGGGACCCTGCTCCTTTAGATATATATAATACAGGGAAACAGCTGCTACGCTGCACGAACCTGATACCAGTGGTCTGGGACCAGGCTACTGTGGCAGAATCATAGACTATCATCAAGGTGGGACACTCCACTGGGATATAACCCCACGCTGAGGTGGACGCACCATGGAGGAGACCGCTGGAACAGTGGATCCCTATCCGGGTTATTGTCGGCGCGCCCGGGTTCTGGAGCACCCGGAAGGTACCTTACAGAAAGTGCACCAACTATAACTACACTCAAATTAGAGGGCCGCGCAGTAGTTGTGGGGGAGTGAACCGCGTATTGTCCGGTGCTTCTAAAGGTCCACTGGTAAAACTGGGTGTATTGTAAAAGCAGTCTCTGACACGTAAAAGTACAAGAATGGCCACTACACGAGCATAAAAGTCCTGTGTGAGGGGAACCAGCAACCGAAGCATACGGCAGGATAAAGGATAAAGCCTGGGTGGGGGGCTGTTGTGCAGGGAATAGTTAGAGACAGGGAGAGAGGCAACCAGCAAGCTACCCCTCCCGTGTACTCACGATACTGTCACCTGCTGCCCTGACCCAACCCGGTGTATTCACTGCCCGTGCCTAGTTTTTGTATAGATGGTCACTGCAGCAGGAATTCAACCGGAAACATGAGTAGTTAAAAACAGCTTTATTAAACTAGAATGCTGCGCATCACAGAGAGCCACTCTGACGCGTTTCGTTCCTGTGTGGAACTTTATCAAAAAGTAATGGTCTCTCACACTGAGGTCAAATATATACACAGATTCTTATCCTGATTGGTTAGCATATAATTGTAAACAGGTAATAGTAATCAGTGAGTTGTATAATTGGTATTGGAAACACCCTATACAGACAACAGTGTGTATGATAGAACAACAACAGAATTAAAAATATATCAAGTATACAATACACAGTTACATATAACTTAAAATCACAAACAGTGAGTTGCAGCATCTATGATATAAAGGTATATATCATATATAACATAAAAATAAATAAAGTTTCAAAGAATCATTGAGTCATTATAACTCTGTGGAGAATGACATAATATTTATGAAAACAAAAGCATAAAGTGGCACAAAAAAGATGCCAAATGTAAAGATAAATGCAACTATGCAATATTCATAACTCATGGAGGAATATATAAATTTATGTATCCAATTATGCATTATATTATGATACATAGAAAAAATGCATAGAAAAAATGTGCATGAGATGCATACAGACACACACTCCCAAAACTCCCCATCTGGTTAACCCATACGGAAGTGTTTTAACTCCCAGTCCACGTTTATACCATGGGGATGGAGAGTTCTGAGAGTGTATATCCAATACATCTCTTTTTTGTTAAGTGCATTTTCCCTGTTACCACCTCTAGGATGACATGGTATATGTTCTATGGCCCTGAATGTGAAATAATTAAGGTTGCCTGCAGAACATGTAGAAAATGTCTGGATACCGGGTGATTCAGATCTCTTTTTCTAATCAATCTGACATGCTCTGCAATCCTGGTTTTAAGGGGTCTAATAGTGCGCCCCACATATTTAAGACCACAGGCACATTGTAGAACATATACTACATGGGTAATATTGCAATTGAGAAACGTTTGGATGTAATATTTATTACGATCTTCGTTGTATAAGATGTATCTTGTCTGTGCTGCATATTTGCACATGGAGCAATGACCGCACTTAAAAAAGCCTTTTGGTATGCTTTTAACATTGGTAACATTGGAACCAGATTGAACCATACTTGGAGACAAGTGAAAAGATAGTGTTTTGCCTTTTAGAGGGCCGCGCAGTTGCACACATTGGGTGTAGGTGTGGGATACTGTGGGACATTGTGGGACTGGGATTTTCAGTACACGGTGTGGGGTACACTGTGGTGGCGATACAGCCGTGCAAGGTGTGTGGGTAATTGTACATTTAGTCTTATAGAGTATAGACGTTATAGAGCATACGATATATGTGTTCCAGTAAAGGCCTTTCTTTTTTACATTGTGTGTGTTCATTGTTTGGGTCCTGTGAGGGGCTCCTCCCACTATGTTGGGATCCCCCTCAGGTGGAGGCACTGCATCAAAGTTGTAAGTATATTGCCCCAGGCTCTCCGTTTCGGAGGCTTATGCCCCTGTGAGCCAACAGGTAAAGGGCAGCACCAATAGCCATCTTGTTTAGGGGGAAACAGGGCTATATACATTTGAAAAAGTGTACAGCACAAATCAGACAGTACAGTAAATGGTTTAATAAGTTTATTTTAATATGTGTAACCAGACATTTTAAAAGAGTTTGTAATTGCTTATCTGTTAAGAATTAATGTAAAGAGAGTTAACAGAATGTTTAAACCTTTCAGTCAACACACTTGAGATGATTCTGATGTTTTACTTCTTGCCTCCACCTCCACCTCCGTGACCTCCACTGCTTTGACAGCCGTGACCTCCACTGCTTTGACCTCCACCTCCGTGACCTCCACCTCCACCTCCGTGACCTCCACTGCTTTGACCTCCACCACCACCTCCGTGACCTCCACTGCTTTGACCTCCACCTCCGTGACCTCCCCCTCCACCTCCGTGACCTCCACTGCTTTGACAGCCATGACCTCCACTGCTTTGACCTCCACCACCACCACCACCTCCGTGACCTCCACTGCTTTGACCTCCACCTCCGTGACCTCCACCTCCACCTCCGTGACCTCCACTACTTTGACCTCCACCTCCACCTCCGTGACCTCCACTGCTTTGACAGCCGTGACCTCCACTGCTTTGACCTCCACCTCCGTGACCGCCACCTCCACCTCCATGACCTCCACCGCCGCTACCTCCATGACCTTGATGGCAAGGTTCTGATGAGAAATAGAAGTATAATTTGAAAGAATGGCTGAGATACATTGACTACTTCTAAATGATGGAAATGTCAGTAAAAAAATCAGATCATACAAAGACAGCTTATTTAAAACAGAAATACCCCACATTGAGGTACTTTTATTAATTTTACACTAAAAGGAGGGACTCAGAAGCGCACAGAAAATATTCAACTCCGATGTACTGGAATTTTGGGAATCCATAAATGAAGATACATGTGACCCTACAGATCTGTCAGGTCTCATTTATTCAAAGTCGGTCTCATTTGAAGTCGGTCTCATTGATTTTTAGTATCAGGGGACCCATAAACTTCCATTGAGTTTCACCGATGTAAATCTGTATTATTCTTTTAAAATTCCCTTCTGAACCTAAACCCATATTTTAAAGCCCTCAGTCTATGGAATTTTACATCAATTGAGCATATTTTCCATGTATCACCATCTTAACAGTATGATAATAATCTAAGCCAATCTTTCATAGATCTTACCAAGTGGCAAACCTATTTGTCATAGATAAAGCCTAGTGGCAAACAGTCCAGCAAATTGAAATCGTATTCAGGACTGTATTATGATCACACTACTGACCTGGAGATAGTTAGAAGGTATGATGGCAATCAATCACAAAAGCTTAATTAAAAATTGGTTTTCAATGTGGTTTTGGTTTAAATACATGTTGTGTTTTGGTTCTGGTTTTGCCTACAATCTATTTGTTTTTGGTTTTATATTATCACCAAATTATGAACAGAACACAAAATAAGCAGGAACATGTTTGAAAGCACAACAAAAAAATAAAATATGCTTAAATAATTATACAATTATACAAATTATTGCAAAACTTTCCCCATCTCTTTCTAACAAAAACATGAAAAAGTTTTAGAACAAAAACTAAAACACCAGTGAGGGTGCCCACCCTTATTGTATATAAGTTATTGTGCAATCTATTGCTATTTCAATCTTTTGTTTTAAAAAGACCCATTTTGGGAAAAGGCAAAACCCTCTCATACAATTACAGACAAGGTGAAGGCAGTGATGTGAAGGAGATTGCTGGTTCAAATGAGCAGTGTTTTCCTTAATCAACTTTATACATAACAAACATCATCATGGTCTCTACAGTCATTCTTTCCTTTCCATTTTATGCTCCAGTTTTAAATGACTGTTGTCCCCCCCGATAGTAATAAGTGTATTGATGCATTGTTTTATCATTTATTGGGAGTACTGTAAAGAGGAAAACCACAAACAGTGTGACTGTGCATATTGCTGCACAATGAATTACAGGCCCTCCCGTAAACAACAGGATTAAGATCTGATTGACCATGCAGATTTTCTTACCTGGGCATTTTGGGGCAGGGCATGCGTCCTTGCATGATTTAGCTGGTGCACATGCTGAAATGAGAGAGAATGAATATCACTGAGACAGATAAGTGCAAATCCTGTATGTTTTTAATGGACCTCGTAAATACAACTTGAATTTGTGATAGCTACAATTGCCAATCAAACAAAAGCTTTGAAAACATACAGTAGATGAATAGGGTTCAACAAGTGCATTTTTTGCCAATAGGTTAACAATAGAAAAAGTGATGCATCCATGTATCAGGGTGAGTGCATATCGGTGAGGGAGTTGAGGAGAGTGAAAAAAGAAGCTACTTTTCACAATTTAGTGTTTTTTCCCCTCATGTTTTCCCCTTTTCCTTACTTCCAAACATCCTGCAGTTCTGAGTTGCATTAACATTTCAATATTTTAACAATCTGCTTCAAATGTAGGTACAATGCCTTGGTTTACATGTTTCATATACTGTGATGCACTTACATTTTCCATTTCAGGAAACAATATCTCTTTATGATGATACATTTGGAACAGTTTACTTGACTTTCAAATGATCTTGAAGTATCTCCCTGCTAAATAGAACAGCAGCGCCATAAAGAACTATGCACAGATTAAAACTATCCTCTTTCCACTGTTGTTTAAGTTCCAATAGAATACATATATTTGCAATAACTATATACAGCTAACAACATCTCTTTGTCATTCAGTCCAGCCTTTTGCATGTATAATAGAGGCACCAGCTAGTAAATTCCATGTAACCCTATTCACTATCATAAAGAACTACTTACGGTCAGAATCTTTGCATCCACCACCCTTTGATCCAGGCATGATTGCTCTTCTACTGTAGTTATAATATGCTGTAGGGATGGAGATCTAGGATGGTACAGGTCTACCAGCAATGCCCGATGGTGCTGCTTTTATACACGAAGTGAAACCATTCAATTATTGACAAGTACTTTCAGGAACCAATGGGATCCAAACATCTATAATTAAGTATTTATTATTCAATGCATTTTTTGTTACATTGTTTGCTTTAATCAAGGGCAGGGTGTTTCTCAATTTTGTATTTTTTCTTTTACACCAATAAAATAATGGGTTTGCTGGTGTTTTTCTTTGCTACTCACTGTTGTGAGTAATTTCCAGCATAATACAAGCATTATTAGCTGACTGGGATACTAAGGAAATGTTCCCATACATGAGCTTGAATGACAGCATAACTCCCTTCTTCAGGATGACCCATTGGAATTGCTTTGCAGTGCATTGCTGGCAGCCAGGGGGGTAACTTGTTTTGTGGCATGAGGCACCTCTATTCCTGTATTACCTGCATCTTCTTATTTACATATTTATATATAGACAAAACAGACAAATTGAGTTGCACCTCCCCCCACATCACCACAATTTCCTACAGAAAGGTTTAATGCTTTGCCTGTAAACTGAGAAATTCAACTTCCTGGTTAATGACACTCATGGCTGCAGCGTTCCACTTCACACGCATGCACATAGGACACAAGGCTTGCATTGGGGATGCCCTTCACTAATAATGGGACATTGAACTTGTAAAATCAAAGGTACAAACAAACAAGAGCCAGCACCACCTAGGCAAAAACACTCTACAGTGGCGGCTAAACTAACTCTCAGGCGGCCTGCACCGCGGGTAATTTAAAACCCTGTGCAGACGCGGCCATTCTTTTTTCTGGCGCCGCAGGCGCTTCCCATTGTTCAGCGCATTAGCGATGAATGGGGAAATGGGCCGCGCGCGGCCGCAAGATGCGGCTGGCGCGCGGCCAAGTTTGGCGGCTGCCGAAAAAAGCAAAGAAAAATTGCGGGTAAATGGCAGAATAAAGCTGGCCGCAGCAGTATCAGACACTGAATTAGGTGAGGGTAACACCAAGGGTCCCTGTACACCCTAAATATAGTCACAGTATTTAAATAAAGGTGACCCGCACACAAACAAGAAGTTGACAAACAATTACACGGAAATACAAGGTGACAATAAATCACAAACACACATAAAAGAGAGATATACTGTATACATGAAAAAAAAGCACCATAGATTAATGAGTGAATAGGATACACATCACCTAATACCTAATATCAGGGTAATTGCAAAAAGGAGCAATACTTATAAAAAGGGGTGGCTTATAAGAAGGGGCAACATTTCAGGACCCATTGTCCTTTCTTCTGGCCCATTCCCACGCATCTAAACATAGTACTTCCCTTGTGTGTCCCTCCTTTTTGCAATTACCCTTTTTTTCAATGAGGCTTTTTATTGGCACTTTTTGCACACCTTTTTGCATGATATTAAGTATTAGGTGATGTGTATCGCATTCACTCATTACTCCATGGTGCTTTTATTCATGTATATACTGTATCTCTCTTTTATGTGTGTTAGTGATTTATTGTCACCTTGTATTTCCATGTATTTGTTTGTTACCTTTCATGACTGTGACAGTAGTTTTTTTTTTTTAACCTTATATACAGTTTTCTACTGATACTAAATACTAAAAATGGATTTATAGACAGTGATTTGTCAGTAGTTTTCTTGTTGTGTGCAGGTCACATTAATTTAAATACTGTGACTATTTAAATTTTGTAAAATAAAAGGGTTTTATTTATTTTTATTATTTTTTTGTATTATGGAGAGAATACATGGCGGGGCTTAGAGAAAACATAATATGATGAATATTTGTCATATTTAACAACATTTAAAATTGTAAAACTTTATCAATAAAATTGCATACCTTTATTGCAGTCTACTACAATACAATACAATATAATATAATAGCAATGCTAGATACAGAATAGTCACTCCGCGCTGGTGCTGCCAATTGGAAAAGACCCTCTTGCTGCCGTCTGACCAAGGGACTCCACACCCCCTACAAACGTGAACTCCTGAATGGGAGCTCGCAGACAAGAAAAGAAAATAGGCAGATAGGCGCACTGAGGGACACAAACTAGTTTATTAACAACCCCAATAATAGGATCAATGTAAAACACATGCACAATTAAAACACTCAAAGATACGTTAAAAACTAAATCAATGGGCTAGGAGGGGGACAGGACAGCAACGTATCAACACTGTGCAGCCAAAAGAAGGGGTCTGGACCCAATCTGTTAACGTACCAGGCAGCAGAGAGACATGAGTAATCCTGCACAGCCTCCGCTGGAAAAACTCCACGGGAACAGTCTCACGTGACCTCTACGCGTTTTGCACGTAGTGCTTCGTGAGGAGGTCACGTGATGACGCTGCCCCTGGAGTAAATATCATGTTTTTAAGTATCTGTTTTACAATAATAGCAATGCTGTTCAAGTGTACTGTCTTTTTCCTTTTAACAATTGAGCATGCATTGTGTCTTTATTCTAGTAGTGATCTTATATGTGATTCAATATTGGGCACTTTCTGTGACATCCTCCCATCATAATTTGAAACAATAACTTATATCACGATTAGTGTTAGTGATTTGCCAGCCTACTAAAACCTGTTAGTTTTAAGAACATTGAATTATTTTAGTGTTAGTATTAATGTTAGTGTCACCATCCATTTACTTTAGAGATTTATTGTATTATGTATGCTTATTATTTATTAATAAATTAATAATAATTATTAATTATGCAGTGGATGACGTCGCCGTTGAGAGCTTCCTGATACGCCAGGATTCGGAGGGGGAAGACTTCTAAAGTTAAGATAAATATTGAATGTATGTAGATGCCTTTTTTCAGGTTTTTTTTAAATTGCATTTATTTATTTATTTTTTATGTTTATGATTGCCCATTAACTGCTAATGTATTAATCTGTGCCCGTGGAACAGATAAATACAGTGACAGGCAATGCATTTTTTGGCAAATGATTGTTTTGTATTGATTGTTATTTTTTCTATTTCTGTTTATTGTTTTGATTAAATTGTTTGGAATTTGGATGGCTTGTTTTTAGCACATTTGTGGATTGACTAGCGGTTATATTTCTTGATTTGTTTTGTTGGTTAGGTGTTTCTTTATTTGCATTCTAGTATTTTGGTAAAACATAATTTTTATTCTTTAGCGGTTTTGGTGTTAGAATAATTTTATTGATGTGTAGTTGAGGATTTCTAGTTCTATTATTTTTGTGGTGTTTAGGTGCTTGTTTATGTCTTTAATTATTGTGTATTGTTGTCCTTGATTGTTTTAAAAGGTTGGCCATTGACTGCTATAGTGGCTTATCATACCCATATTATATTCCCCTCCCTTCTCCACCAGCAGGTATTTTGCACCCAGCAGGTACCTTACAGAAAGTGCACCAACCATAACTACACTCAAATTAGTGGGCCGTGTGGTCACACACATTGGGTTTGGGTGTTGGACACTGTGGGACATTGTGGGATTAGGCCCCTGTGAGCCAACAGGTAAAGGGCAGCACCAGTAGCCATCTTGTTTAGGGCTACATTTGTAGATGTTGCTGAGATTGAGACCTGGGGTGCCTGAACTCAGAGTTATCATGTCACTCACTCTCTCATTACCCTCACACCAGGAGGTGTATGAGTGGGCGGTAAAAAGGCAAGCCTCGCCCCTATAAACGCTTGCTGTTGGACAAGTCCCAGCTAACACCTCCTCTTATGACATATGTTTGCTGCTGGGTCAGTACCCAGACTTACGGGAGGCCAAAATCCTAGCCTGCCGCACAGACACAGATGGGGCATGGTGTTCAATGTTAGTGAGTGGGGGACAAGATTTAACATAGGAAGGTGGTCACTCCAATTTATGGCTCCCTGGAGCGCTCACTCAAAGGTGCCCCATTATCTACCCCGAAAGGCCGGTATAGTTGGAACCCCGTAGTCCTGGCACGGATTTGCAGGAGGTTGCTATGTGACTGTCCTCATCGCCCCCAGAGAGTCTTTGCGGAGACGACACTAGTGTCATATCCTGCTACAACTGCGGTTCAAGTATAGGCAGCCCTAGCCCCCACCGGATGGGTGACATACAAATGAGTCAAAGAGTGAGGCGTCCACCCACCAGAGGGGCTTGTGATCAATTAGGGGCACCCCACTATGAGTCTCAGCCGCCAGATAAAGCTAAGCTGGCCTCCATCATTAATATGTTTACCGAACTGTATCAAATTGTTTAGAGTCAATAATGCTAAGTTGTATTATCATGCTTGCTTTTTTATTATATAACTTATGCAGTTTAATGCTGTCCTCCAAGCGGGGTTGTTGATGTTTTCACCAGGGGGAGGATGTAGCCAGGTCCCCTATGGCTCCCCGGTTCCTCCGCGCTCTCTTCCCTAACTCTGCTGCTGCCAAGTGGTTACGGGTGGCGGCGGGCTCACCAGCGGCCCTTGCAGGGCGCCGCCATGTTGAAGGGGTGTATAGTGTACGTGCTAGGGCTCGCGCAGGTACGGTAAGTGTGTGGCAGCCATTGAAGGGTTGCGCTTGCGCAGTGTTGTAAGCGAATGCGGCGGCCCATAGGAATAGGTTCCGCGGGGACTGCAATCCACTTAGTGCTCAGGGGCAAGAATACCATGTGAAGCCAGGGATCCAATCGCGCTGCCAGGAGATAGATCTTTGCACGCTGGAAGAGGAGGAGTCAGTCAGAGCTGGGAGAGGATAGGGGTAAGAGATGTATGTGCAGGGGTCTGTGACTCTCTGCACTAGGCCAGATTTCCCCCTAGGCCCCAGCTAGGCCCCGACTCACGCTAAAGATTGTGGATGCTACAGGGAAAGACCCTTAGGTAGGGACCCTGCTCCTTTAGATATATATAGTACAGGGAAACAGCTGCTACGCTGCACGAACCTGATACCAGTGGTCTGGGACCAGGCTACTGTGGCAGAATCATAGACTATCATCAAGGTGGGACACTCCACTGGGATATAACCCCACGCTGAGGTGGACGCACCATGGAGGAGACCGCTGGAACAGTGGATCCCTATCCGGGTTATTGTCGGCGCGCCCGGGTTTTGGAGCACCCGGAAGGTATCTTACAGAAAGTGCACCAACTATAACTACACTCAAATTAGAGGGCCGCGCAGTTGCACACATTGGGTGTAGGTGTGGGATACTGTGGGACATTGTGGGACTGGGATTTTCAGTACACGGTGTGGGGTACACTGTGGTGGGGATACAGCCGTGCAAGGTGTGTGGGTAATTGTACATTTAGTCTTATAGAGTATAGACGTTATAGAGCATACGATATATGTGTTCCAGTAAAGGCCTTTCTTTTTTACATTGTGTGTGTTCATTGTTTGGGTCCTGTGAGGGGCTCCTCCCACTATGTTGGGATCCCCCTCAGGTGGAGGCACTGCATCAAAGTTGTAAGTATATCGCCCCAGGCTCTCCGTTTCGGAGGCTTATGCCCCTGTGAGCCAACAGGTAAAGGGCAGCACCAATAGCCATCTTGTTTAGGGGGAAACAGGGCTATATACATTTGAAAAAGTGTACAGCACAAATCAGACAGTACAGTAAATGGTTTAATAAGTTTATTTTAATATGTGTAACCAGACATTTTAAAAGAGTTTGTAATTGCTGATCTGTTAAGAATTAATGTAAAGAGAGTTAACAGAATGTTTAAACATTTCAGTCAACACACTTGAGATGATTCTGATGTTTTACTTCTTGCCTCCACCTCCACCTCCGTGACCTCCACTGCTTTGACAGCCGTGACCTCCACTGCTTTGACCTCCACCTCCGTGACCTCCACCTCCACCTCTGTGACCTCCACTGCTTTGACAGCCATGACCTCCACTGCTTTGACCTCCACCACCACCACCACCTCCGTGACCTCCACTGCTTTGACCTCCACCTCCGTGACCTCCACCTCCACCTCCGTGACCTCCACTACTTTGACCTCCACCTCCACCTCCATGACCTCCACTGCTTTGACAGCCGTGACCTCCACTGCTTTGACCTCCACCTCCGTGACCGCCACCTCCACCTCCATGACCTCCACCGCCGCTACCCCCATGACCTTGATGGCAAGGTTCTGATGAGAAATAGAAGTATAATTTGAAAGAATGGCTGAGATACATTGACTACTTCTAAATGATGGAAATGTCAGTAAAAAAATCAGATCATACAAAGACAGCTTATTTAAAACAGAAACACCCCACATTGAGGTACTTATATTAATTTTACACTAAAAGGAGGGACTCAGAAGCGCACAGAAAATATTCAACTCCGATGTACTGGAATTTTGGGAATCCATAAATGAAGATACATGTGACCCTACAGATCTGTCAGGTCTCATTTATTCAAAGTCGGTCTCATTTGAAGTCGGTCTCATTGATTTTTAGTATCAGGGGACCCATAAACTTCCATTGAGTTTCACCGATGTAAATCTGTATTATTCTTTTAAAATTCCCTTCTGAACCTAAACCCATATTTTAAAGCCCTCAGTCTATGGAATTTTACATCAATTGAGCATATTTTCCATGTATCACCATCTTAACAGTATGATAATAATCTAAGCCAATCTTTCATAGATCTTACCAAGTGGCAAACCTATTTGTCATAGATAAAGCCTAGTGGCAAACAGTCCAGCAAATTGAAATCGTATTCAGGACTGTATTATGATCACACTACTGACCTGGAGATAGTTAGAAGGTATGATGGCAATCAATCACAAAAGCTTAATTAAAAATTGGTTTTCAATGTGGTTTTGGTTTAAATCCATGTTGTGTTTTGGTTCTGGTTTTGCCTACAATCTATTTGTTTTTGGTTTTATATTTTCACCAAATTATGAACAGAACACAAAATAAGCAGGAACATGTTTGAAAGCACAACAAAAAAATAAAATATGCTTAAATAATTATACAATTATACAAATTATTGCAAAACTTTCCCCATCTCTTTCTAACAAAAACATGAAAAAGTTTTAGAACAAAAACTAAAACACCAGTGAGGGTGCCCACCCTTATTGTATATAAGTTATTGTGCAATCTATTGCTATTTCAATCTTTTGTTTTAAAAAGACCCATTTTGGGAAAAGGCAAAACCCTCTCATACAATTACAGACAAGGTGAAGGCAGTGATGTGAAGGAGATTGCTGGTTCAAATGAGCAGTGTTTTCCTTAATCAACTTTATACATAACAAACATCATCATGGTCTCTACAGTCATTCTTTCCTTTCCATTTTATGCTCCAGTTTTAAATGACTGTTGTCCCCCCCGATAGTAATAAGTGTATTGATGCATTGTTTTATAATTTATTGGGAGTACTGTAAAGAGGAAAACCACAAACAGTGTGACTGTGCATATTGCTGCACAATGAATTACAGGCCCTCCCGTAAACAACAGGATTAAGATCTGATTGACCATGCAGATTTTCTTACCTGGGCATTTTGGGGCAGGGCATGCGTCCTTGCATGATTTAGCTGGTGCACATGCTGAAATGAGAGAGAATGAATATCACTGAGACAGATAAGTGCAAATCCTGTATGTTTTTTATGGACCTCGTAAATACAACTTGAATTTGTGATAGCTAATGGCCAATCAAACAAAAGCTTTGAAAACATACAGTAGATGAATAGGGTTCAACAAGTGCATTTTTTGCCAATAGGTTAACAATAGAAAAAGTGATGCATCCATGTATCAGGGTGAGTGCATATCGGTGAGGGAGTTGAGGAGAGTGAAAAAAGAAGCTACTTTTCACAATTGAGTGTTTTTTCCCCTCATGTTTTCCCCTTTTCCTTACTTCCAAACATCCTGCAGTTCTGAGTTGCATTAACATTTCAATATTTTAACAATCTGCTTCAAATGTAGGTACAATGCCTTGGTTTACATGTTTCATATACTGTGATGCACTTACATTTTCCATTTCAGGAAACAATATCTCTTTATGATGATACATTTGGAACAGTTTACTTGACTTTCAAATGATCTTGAAGTATCTCCCTGCTAAATTGAACAGCAGCGCCATAAAGAACTATGCACAGATTAAAACTATCCTCTTTCCACTGTTGTTTAAGTTCCAATAGAATACATATATTTGCAATAACTATATACAGCTAACAACATCTCTTTGTCATTCAGTCCAGCCTTTTGCATGTATAATAGAGGCACCAGCTAGTAAATTCCATGTAACCCTATTCACTATCATAAAGAACTACTTACGGTCAGAATCTTTGCATCCACCACCCTTTGATCCAGGCATGATTGCTCTTCTAGTTATAATATGCTGTAGGGATGGAGATCTACGATGGTACAGGTCTACCAGCAATGCCCGATGGTGCTGCTTTTATACACGAAGTGAAACCATTCAATTATTGACAAGTACTTTCAGGAACCAATGGGATCCAAACATCTATAATTAAGTATTTATTATTCAATGCATTTTTTGTTACATTGTTTGCTTTAATCAAGGGCAGGGTGTTTCTCAATTTTGTATTTTTTCTTTTACACCAATAAAATAATGGGTTTGCTGGTGTTTTTCTTTGCTACTCACTGTTGTGAGTAATTTCCAGCATAATACAAGCATTATTAGCTGACTGGGATACTAAGGAAATGTTCCCATACATGAGCTTGAATGACAGCATAACTCCCTTCTTCAGGATGACCCATTGGAATTGCTTTGCAGTGCATTGCTGGCAGCCAGGGGGGTAACTTGTTTTGTGGCATGAGGCACCTCTATTCCTGTATTACCTGCATCTTCTTATTTACAAATCTACTTTAATAATAATAATATATTTATATATAGACAAAACAGACAAATTGAGTTGCACCTCCACCCACATCGCCACAATTTCCTACAGAAAGGTTTAATGCTTTGCCTGTAAACTGAGAAATTCAACTTCCTGGTTAATGACACTCATGGCTGCAGCGTTCCACTTCACACGCATGCACATAGGACACAAGGCTTGCATTGGGGATGCCCTTCACTAATAATGGGACATTGAACTTGTAAAATCAAAGGTACAAACAAACAAGAGCCAGCACCACCTAGGCAAAAACACTCTACAGTGGCGGCTAAACTAACTCTCAGGCGGCCTGCACCGCGGGTAGTTTAAAACCCTGTGCAGACGCGGCCATTTTTTTTTCTGGCGCCGCAGGTGCTTCCCATTGTTCAGCGCATTAGCGATGAATGGGGAAATGGGCCGCGCGCGGCCGCAAGATGCGGCTGGCGCGCGGCCAAGTTTGGCGGCTGCCGAAAAAAGCCCAGAAAAATTGCGGGTAAATGGCAGAATAAAGCTGGCCGCAGCAGTATCAGACACTGAATTAGGTGAGGGTAACACCAAGGGTCCCTGTACACCCTAAATATAGTCACAGTATTTAAATAAAGGTGACCCGCACACAAACAAGAATTGACAAACAATTACACGGAAATACAAGGTGACAATAAATCACAAACACACATAAAAGAGAGATATACTGTATACATGAAAAAAAAGCACCATAGATTAATGAGTGAATAGGATACACATCACCTAATACCTAATATCAGGGTAATTGCAAAAAGGAGCAATACTTATAAAAAGGGGTGGCTTATAAGAAGGGGCAACGTTTCAGGACCTATTGTCCTTTCTTCTGGCCCATTCCCACGCATCTAAACATAGTACTTCCCTTGTGTGTCCCTCCTTTTTGCAATTACCCTTTTTTTCAATGAGGCTTTTTATTGGCACTTTTTGCACACCTTTTTGCATGATATTAAGTATTAGGTGATGTGTATCGCATTCACTCATTACTCCATGGTGCTTTTATTCATGTATATACTGTATCTCTCTTTTATGTGTGTTAGTGATTTATTGTCACCTTGTATTTCCATGTATTTGTTTGTTACCTTTCATGACTGTGACAGTAGTTTTTTTTTTTTAACCTTATATACAGGTTTCTACTGATATTAAATACTAAAAATGGATTTATAGACAGTGATTTGTCAGTAGTTTTCTTGTTTGTGTGCAGGTCACATTAATTTAAATACTGTGACTATTTAAATATTGTAAAATAAAAGGGTTTTATTTATTTTTATTATTTTTTTGTATTATGGAGAGAATACATGGCGGGGCTTAGAGAAAACATAATATGATGAATATTTGTCATATTTAACCACATTTAAAATTGTAAAACGTTGTCGATAAAATTGCATACCTTTATTACTGTCTACTGTGTCTTTGCATTTGCAATTTATGCTTGACAATTTAATAATAACCCCCCATTTTTTTTAATACTTGATTTTTTGGTTTTCTATTCAATAGTAACTTTATTAACCTTAGGTATGTTTGGTTTACATACTGTATACAAAAATATTCAACACACACACGGTCTCAGGCAGTTATAACTTTATGAACTTTTCAGACAGATTTAACAGATGACAACAAGACTACATTTCTCGCTTATTAAATGCTTGTTAAATACTGTACACTTTTAATTCCATGGGACTTTGCTGAATTACAGTGTGCCAACGACCTTGTGTGCAGGTCACATTAATTTAATTACTGTGACTTTATTTATATATTGTAAAATAAAAGGGTCTTATTTATTTTTATTATTTTTTTGTAATATGGAGAGAATACATTCTGGGGCTTAGAGAAAACATAATGTGATGAATATTTGTCATATTTAACAACATTTAAAATTGTAAAACTTTATCAATAAAATTGCATACCTTTATTGCAGTCTACTACAATACAATACAATATAATATAATAGCCATGCTAGATACAGAATAGTCACTCCGCGCTGGTGCTGCCAATTGGAAAAGACCCTCTTGTTGCCGTCTGACCAAGGGACTCCACACCCCCTACAAACGTGAACTCCTGAATGGGAGCTCGCAGACAAGAAAAGAAAATAGGCAGATAGGCGCACTGAGGGACACAAACCAGTTTATTAACAACCCCAATAATAGGATCAATGTAAAACACATGCACAATTAAAACACTCAAAGATACGTTAAAAACTAAATCAATGGGCTAGGAGGGGGACAGGACAGCAACGTATCAACACTGTGCAGCCAAAAGAAGGGGTCTGGACCCAATCTGTTAACGTACCAGGCAGCAGAGAGACATGAGTAATCCTGCACAGCCTCCGCTGGAAAAACTCCACGGTAACAGTCTCACGTGACCTCTACGCGTTTTGCACATAGTGCTTCGTGAGGAGGTCACGTGATGACGCTGCCCCTGGAGTAAATATCATGTTTTTAAGTATCTGTTTTACAATAATAGCAATGCTGTTCAAGTGTACTGTCTTTTTCCTTTTAACAATTGAGCATGCATTGTGTCTTTATTCTAGTAGTGATCTTATATGTGATTCAATATTGGGCACTTTCTGTGACATCCTCCCATCATAATTTGAAACAATAACTTCTATCACGATTAGTGTTAGTGATTTGCCAGCCTACTAAAACCTGTTAGTTTTAAGAACATTGAATTATTTTAGTGTTAGTATTAATGTTAGTGTCACCATCCATTTACTTTAGAGATTTATTGTATTATGTATGCTTATTATTTATTAATAAATTAATAATAATTATTAATTATGCAGTGGATGACGTCGCCGTCGAGAGCTTCCTGATACGCCAGGATTCGGAGGGGGAAGACTTCTAAAGTTAAGATAAATATTGAATGTATGTAGATGCCTTTTTTCAGGTTTTTTTTAAATTGCATTTATTTATTTATTTTTTATGTTTATGATTGCCCATTAACTGCTAATGTATTAATCTGTGCCCCTGGAACAGATAAATACAGTGACAGGCAATGCATTTTTTGGCAAATGATTGTTTTGTATTGATTGTTATTTTTTCTATTTCTGTTTATTGTTTTGATTAAATTGTTTGGAATTTGGATGGCTTGTTTTTAGCACATTTGTGGATTGACTAGCGGTTATATTTCTTGATTTGTTTTGTTGGTTAGGTGTTTCTTTATTTGCTTTCTAGTATTTTGGTAAAACATAATTTTTATTCTTTAGCGGTTTTGGTGTTAGAATAATTTTATTGATGTGTAGTTGAGGATTTCTAGTTCTATTATTTTTGTGGTGTTTAGGTGCTTGTTTATGTCTTTAATTATTGTGTATTGTTGTCCTTGATTGTTTTAAAAGGTTGGCCATTGACTGCTATAGTGGCTTATCATACCCATATTATATTCCCCTCCCTTCTCCACCAGCAGGTATTTTGCACCCAGCAGGTACCTTACAGAAAGTGCACCAACCATAACTACACTCAAATTAGTGGGCCGTGTGGTCACACACATTGGGTTTGGGTGTTGGACACTGTGGGACATTGTGGGATTAGGCCCCTGTGAGCCAACAGGTAAAGGGCAGCACCAGTAGCCATCTTGTTTAGGGCTACATTTGTAGATGTTGCTGAGATTGAGACCTGGGGTGCCTGAACTCAGAGTTATCATGTCACTCACTCTCTCATTACCCTCACACCAGGAGGTGTATGAGTGGGCGGTAAAAAGGCAAGCCTCGCCCCTATAAACGCTTGCTGTTGGACAAGTCCCAGCTAACACCTCCTCTTATGACATATGTTTGCTGCTGGGTCAGTACCCAGGCTTACGGGAGGCCAAAATCCTAGCCTGCCGCACAGACACAGATGGGGCATGGTGTTCAATGTTAGTGAGTGGGGGACAAGATTTAACATAGGAAGGTGGTCACTCCAATTTATGGCTCCCTGGAGCGCTCACTCAAAGGTGCCCCATTATCTACCCCGAAAGGCCGGTATAGTTGGAACCCCGTAGTCCTGGCATGGATTTGCAGGAGGTTGCTATGTGACTGTCCTCATCGCCCCCAGAGAGTCTTTGCGGAGACGACACTAGTGTCATATCCTGCTACAACTGCGGTTCAAGTATAGGCAGCCCTAGCCCCCACCGGATGGGTGACATACAAATGAGTCAAAGAGTGAGGCGTCCACCCACCAGAGGGGCTTGCGATCAATTAGGGGCACCCCACTATGAGTCTCAGCCGCCAGATAAAGCTAAGCTGGCCTACATCATTAATATGTTTACCGAACTGTATCAAATTGTTTAGAGTCAATAATGCTAAGTTGTATTATCATGCTTGCTTTTTTATTATATAACTTATGCAGTTTAATGCTGTCCTCCAAGCGGGGTTGTTGATGTTTTCACCAGGGGGAGGATGTAGCCAGGTCCCCTATGGCTCCCCGGTTCCTCCGCGCTCTCTTCCCTAACTCTGCTGCTGCCGAGTGGTTACGGGTGGCGGCGGGCTCACCAGCGGCCCTTGCAGGGCGCCGCCATGTTGAAGGGGTGTATAGTGTACGTGCTAGGGCTCGCGCAGGTACGGTGAGTGTGTGGCAGCCATTGAAGGGTTGCGCTTGCGCAGTGTTGTAAGCGAATGCGGCGGCCCATAGGAATAGGTTCCACGGGGACTGCAATCCACTTAGTGCTCAGGGGCAAGAATACCATGTGAAGCCAGGGATCCAATCGCGCTGCCAGATTTCCTGAAACAGGAGATAGATCTTTGCACGCTGGAAGAGGAGGAGTCAGTCAGAGCTGGGAGAGGATAGGGGTAAGAGATGTATGTGCAGGGGTCTGTGACTCTCTGCACTAGGCCAGATTTCCCCCTAGGCCCCAGCTAGGCCCCGACTCACGCTAAAGATTGTGGTTGCTACAGGGAAAGACCCTTAGGTAGGGACCCTGCTCCTTTAGATATATATAGTACAGGGAAACAGCTGCTACGCTGCACGAACCTGATACCAGTGGTCTGGGACCAGGCTACTGTGGCAGAATCATAGACTATCATCAAGGTGGGACACGCTGAGGTGGACGCACCATGGAGGAGACCGCTGGAACAGTGGATCCCTATCCGGGTTATTGTCGGCGCGCCCAGGTTCTGGAGCACCCGGAAGGTACCTTACAGAAAGTGCACCAACTATAACTACACTCAAATTAGAGGGCCGCGCAGTTGCACACATTGGGTGTAGGTGTGGGATACTGTGGGACATTGTGGGACTGGGATTTTCAGTACACGGTGTGGGGTACACTGTGGTGGGGATACAGCCGTGCAAGGTGTGTGGGTAATTGTACATTTAGTCTTATAGAGTATAGACGTTATAGAGCATACGATATATGTGTTCCAGTAAAGGCCTTTCTTTTTTACATTGTGTGTGTTCATTGTTTGGGTCCTGTGAGGGGCTCCTCCCACTACGTTGGGATCCCCCTCAGGTGGAGGCACTGCATCAAAGTTGTAAGTATATCGCCCCAGGCGCTCCGTTTCGGAGGCTTATGCCCCTGTGAGCCAACAGGTAAAGGGCAGCACCAATAGCCATCTTGTTTAGGGTAAACAGGGCTATATACATTTGAAAAAGTGTACAGCACAAATCAGACAGTACAGTAAATGGTTTAATAAGTTTATTTTAATATGTGTAACCAGACATTTTAAAAGAGTTTGTAATTGCTGATCTGTTAAGAATTAATGTAAAGAGAGTTAACAGAATGTTTAAACATTTCAGTCAACACACTTGATATGATTCTGATGTTTCAGTTCTTGCCTCCACCTCCACCTCCGTGACCTCCACTGCTTTGACAGCCGTGACCTCCACTGCTTTGACCTCCACCTCCGTGACCTCCACCTCCACCTCCGTGACCTCCACTGCTTTGACCTCCACCACCACCTCCGTGACCTCCACTGCTTTGACCTCCACCTCCGTGACCTCCCCCTCCACCTCCGTGACCTCCACTGCTTTGACAGCCATGACCTCCACTGCTTTGACCTCCACCACCACCACCACCTCCGTGACCTCCACTGCTTTGACCTCCACCTCCGTGACCTCCACCTCCACCTCCGTGACCTCCACTACTTTGACCTCCACCTCCACCTCCGTGACCTCCACTGCTTTGACAGCCGTGACCTCCACTGCTTTGACCTCCACCTCCGTGACCGCCACCTCCACCTCCATGACCTCCACCGCCGCTACCCCCATGACCTTGATGGCAAGGTTCTGATGAGAAATAGAAGTATAATTTGAAAGAATGGCTGAGATACATTGACTACTTCTAAATGATGGAAATGTCAGTAAAAAAATCAGATCATACAAAGACAGCTTATTTAAAACAGAAACACCCCACATTGAGGTACTTTTATTAATTTTACACTAAAAGGAGGGACTCAGAAGCGCACAGAAAATATTCAACTCCGATGTACTGGAATTTTGGGAATCCATAAATGAAGATACATGTGACCCTACAGATCTGTTACGTCTCATTTATTCAAAGTCGGTCTCATTTGAAGTCGGTCTCATTGATTTTTAGTATCAGGGGACCCATAAACTTCCATTGAGTTTCACCGATGTAAATCTGTATTATTCTTTTAAAATTCCCTTCTGAACCTAAACCCATATTTTAAAGCCCTCAGTCTATGGAATTTTACATCAATTGAGCATATTTTCCATGTATCACCATCTTAACAGTATGATAATAATCTAAGCCAATCTTTCATAGATCTTACCAAGTGGCAAACCTATTTGTCATAGATAAAGCCTAGTGGCAAACAGTCCAAAAAATTGAAATCGTATTCAGGACTGTATTATGATCACACTACTGACCTGGAGATAGTTAGAAGGTATGATGGCAATCAATCACAAAAGCTTAATTAAAAATTGGTTTTCAATGTGGTTTTGGTTTAAATACATGTTGTGTTTTGGTTCTGGTTTTGCCTACAATCTATTTGTTTTTGGTTTTATATTTTCACCAAATTATGAACAGAACACAAATAAGCAGGAACATGTTTGAAAGCACAACAAAAAAATAAAATATGCTTAAATAATTATACAATTATACAAATTATTGCAAAACTTTCCCCATCTCTTTCTAACAAAAACATGAAAAAGTTTTAGAACAAAAACTAAAACACCAGTGAGGGTGCCCACCCTTATTGTATATAAGTTATTGTGCAATCTATTGCTATTTCAATCTTTTGTTTTAAAAAGACCCATTTTGGGAAAAGGCAAAACCCTCTCATACAATTACAGACAAGGTGAAGGCAGTGATGTGAAGGAGATTGCTGGTTCAAATGAGCAGTGTTTTCCTTAATCAACTTTATACATAACAAACATCATGATGGTCTCTACAGTCATTCTTTCCATTCCATTTTATGCTCCAGTTTTAAATTACTGTTGTCCCCCCCGATAGTAATAAGTGTATTGATGCATTGTTTTATAATTTATTGGGAGTACTGTAAAGAGGACAACCACAAACAATGTGACTGTGCATATTGCTGCACAATGAATTACAGGCCCTCCCGTAAACAACAGGATTAAGATCTGATTGACCATGCAGATTTTCTTACCTGGGCATTTTGGGGCAGGGCATGCGTCCTTGCATGATTTAGCTGGTGCACATGCTGAAATGAGAGAGAATGAATATCACTGAGACAGATAAGTGCAAATCCTGTATGTTTTTTATGGACCTCGTAAATACAACTTGAATTTGTGATAGCTACAATGGCCAATCAAACAAAAGCTTTGAAAACATACAGTAGATGAATAGGGTTCAACAAGTGCATTTTTTGCCAATAGGTTAACAATAGAAAAAGTGATGCATCCATGTATCAGGGTGAGTGCATATCGGTGAGGGAGTTGAGTAGAGTGAAAAAAGAAGCTACTTTTCACAATTGAGTGTTTTTTCCCCTCATGTTTTCCCCTTTTCCTTACTTCCAAACACCCTGCAGTTCTGAGTTGCATTAACATTTCAATATTTTAACAATCTGCTTCAAATGTAGGTACAATGCCTTGGTTTACATGTTTCATATACTGTGATGCACTTACATTTTCCATTTCAGGAAACAATATCTCTTTATGATGATACATTTGGAACAGTTTACTTGACTTTCAAATGATCTTGAAGTATCTCCCTGCTAAATAGAACAGCAGCGCCATAAAGAACTATGCACAGATTAAAACTATCCTCTTTCCACTGTTGTTTAAGTTCCAATAGAATACATATATTTGCAATAACTATATACAGCTAACAACATCTCTTTGTCATTCAGTCCAGCCTTTTGCATGTATAATAGAGGTACCAGCTAGTAAATTCCAAGTAACCCTATTCACTATCATAAAGAACTACTTACGGTCAGAATCTTTGCATCCACCACCCTTTGATCCAGGCATGATTGCTCTTTTAGTTATAATATGCTGTAGGGATGGAGATCTAGGATGGTACAGGTCTACCAGCAATGCCCGATGGTGCTGCTTTTATACACGAAGTGAAACCATTCAATTATTGACAAGTACTTTCAGGAACCAATGGGATCCAAACATCTATAATTAAGTATTTATTATTCAATGCATTTTTTGTTACATTGTTTGCTTTAATCAAGGGCAGGGTGTTTCTCAATTTTGTATTATTTCTTTTACACCAATAAAATAATGGGTTTGCTGGTGTTTTTCTTTGCTACTCACTGTTGTGAGTAATTTCCAGCATAATACAAGCATTATTAGCTGACTGGGATACTAAGGAAATGTTCCCATACATGAGCTTGAATGACAGCATAACTCCCTTCTTCAGGATGACCCATTGGAATTGCTTTGCAGTGCATTGCTGGCAGCCAGGGGGGTAACTTGTTTTGTGGCATGAGGCACCTCTATTCCTGTATTACCTGCATCTTCTTATTTACAAATCTACTTTAATAATAATAATATATTTATATATAGACAAAACAGACAAATTGAGTTGCACCTCCCCCCACATCACCACAATTTCCTACAGAAAGGTTTAATGCTTTGCCTGTAAACTGAGAAATTCAACTTCCTGGTTAATGACACTCATGGCTGCAGCGTTCCACTTCACACGCATGCACATAGGACACAAGGCTTGCATTGGGGATGCCCTTCACTAATAATGGGACATTGAACTTGTAAAATCAAAGGCACAAACAAACAAGAGCCAGCACCACCTAGGCAAAAACACTCTACAGTGGCGGCTAAACTAACTCTCAGGCGGCCTGCACCGCGGGTAATTTAAAACCCTGTGCAGACGCGGCCATTCTTTTTTCTGGCGCCGCAGGCGCTTCCCATTGTTCAGCGCATTAGCGATGAATGGGGAAATGGGCCGCGCGCGGCCGCAAGATGCGGCTGGCGCGCGACCAAGTTTGGCGGCTGCCGAAAAAAGCCCAGAAAAATTGCGGGTAAATGGCAGAATAAAGCTGGCCGCAGCAGTATCAGACACTGAATTAGGTGAGGGTAACACCAAGGGTCCCTGTACACCCTAAATATAGTCACAGTATTTTAAATAAAGGTGACCCGCACACAAACAAGAAGTTGACAAACAATTACACGGAAATACAAGGTGACAATAAATCACAAACACACATAAAAGAGAGATATACTGTATACATGAATAAAAAGCACCATAGATTAATGAGTGAATAGGATACACATCACCTAATACCTAATATCAGGGTAATTGCAAAAAGGAGCAATACTTATAAAAAGGGGTGGCTTATAAGAAGGGGCAACGTTTCAGGACCCATTGTCCTTTCTTCTGGCCCATTCCCACGCATCTAAACATAGTACTTCCCTTGTGTGTCCCTCCTTTTTGCAATTACCCTTTTTTTCAATGAGGCTTTTTATTGGCACTTTTTGCACACCTTTTTGCATGATATTAAGTATTAGGTGATGTGTATCGCATTCACTCATTACTCCATGGTTTTTTTTTAACCTTATATACAGTTTTCTACTGATACTAAATACTAAAAATGGATTTATAGACAGTGATTTGTCAGTAGTTTTCTTGTTTGTGTGCAGGTCACATTAATTTAAATACTGTGACTATTTAAATTTTGTAAAATAAAAGGGTTTTATTTATTTTTATTATTTTTTTGTATTATGGAGAGAATACATGGCGGGGCTTAGAGAAAACATAATATGATGAATATTTGTCATATTTAACAACATTTAAAATTGTAAAACTTTATCAATAAAATTGCATACCTTTATTGCAGTCTACTACAATACAATACAATATAATATAATAGCAATGCTAGATACAGAATAGTCACTCCGCGCTGGTGCTGCCAATTGGAAAAGACCCTCTTGCTGCCGTCTGACCAAGGGACTCCACACCCCCTACAAACGTGAACTCCTGAATGGGAGCTCGCAGACAAGAAAAGAAAATAGGCAGATAGGCGCACTGAGGGACACAAACTAGTTTATTAACAACCCCAATAATAGGATCAATGTAAAACACATGCACAATTAAAACACTCAAAGATACGTTAAAAACTAAATCAATGGGCTAGGAGGGGGACAGGACAGCAACGTATCAACACTGTGCAGCCAAAAGAAGGGGTCTGGACCCAATCTGTTAACGTACCAGGCAGCAGAGAGACATGAGTAATCCTGCACAGCCTCCGCTGGAAAAACTCCACGGGAACAGTCTCACGTGACCTCTACGCGTTTTGCACGTAGTGCTTCGTGAGGAGGTCACGTGATGACGCTGCCCCTGGAGTAAATATCATGTTTTTAAGTATCTGTTTTACAATAATAGCAATGCTGTTCAAGTGTACTGTCTTTTTCCTTTTAACAATTGAGCATGCATTGTGTCTTTATTCTAGTAGTGATCTTATATGTGATTCAATATTGGGCACTTTCTGTGACATCCTCCCATCATAATTTGAAACAATAACTTATATCACGATTAGTGTTAGTGATTTGCCAGCCTACTAAAACCTGTTAGTTTTAAGAACATTGAATTATTTTAGTGTTAGTATTAATGTTAGTGTCACCATCCATTTACTTTAGAGATTTATTGTATTATGTATGCTTATTATTTATTAATAAATTAATAATAATTATTAATTATGCAGTGGATGACGTCACCGTCGAGAGCTTCCTGATACGCCAGGATTCGGAGGGGGAAGACTTCTAAAGTTAAGATAAATATTGAATGTATGTAGATGCCTTTTTTCAGGGTTTTTTTAAATTGCATTTATTTATTTATTTTTTATGTTTATGATTGCCCATTAACTGCTAATGTATTAATCTGTGCCCGTGGAACAGATAAATACAGTGACAGGCAATGCATTTTTTGGCAAATGATTGTTTTGTATTGATTGTTATTTTTTCTATTTCTGTTTATTGTTTTGATTAAATTGTTTGGAATTTGGATGGCTTGTTTTTAGCACATTTGTGGATTGACTAGCGGTTATATTTCTTGATTTGTTTTGTTGGTTAGGTGTTTCTTTATTTGCATTCTAGTATTTTGGTAAAACATAATTTTTATTCTTTAGCGGTTTTGGTGTTAGAATAATTTTATTGATGTGTAGTTGAGGATTTCTAGTTCTATTATTTTTGTGGTGTTTAGGTGCTTGTTTATGTCTTTAATTATTGTGTATTGTTGTCCTTGATTGTTTTAAAAGGTTGGCCATTGACTGCTATAGTGGCTTATCATACCCATATTATATTCCCCTCCCTTCTCCACCAGCAGGTATTTTGCACCCAGCAGGTACCTTACAGAAAGTGCACCAACCATAACTACACTCAAATTAGTGGGCCGTGTGGTCACACACATTGGGTTTGGGTGTTGGACACTGTGGGACATTGTGGGATTAGGCCCCTGTGAGCCAACAGGTAAAGGGCAGCACCAGTAGCCATCTTGTTTAGGGCTACATTTGTAGATGTTGCTGAGATTGAGACCTGGGGTGCCTGAACTCAGAGTTATCATGTCACTCACTCTCTCATTACCCTCACACCAGGAGGTGTATGAGTGGGCGGTAAAAAGGCAAGCCTCGCCCCTATAAACGCTTGCTGTTGGACAAGTCCCAGCTAACACCTCCTCTTATGACATATGTTTGCTGCTGGGTCAGTACCCAGACTTACGGGAGGCCAAAATCCTAGCCTGCCGCACAGACACAGATGGGGCATGGTGTTCAATGTTAGTGAGTGGGGGACAAGATTTAACATAGGAAGGTGGTCACTCCAATTTATGGCTCCCTGGAGCGCTCACTCAAAGGTGCCCCATTATCTACCCCGAAAGGCCGGTATAGTTGGAACCCCGTAGTCCTGGCACGGATTTGCAGGAGGTTGCTATGTGACTGTCCTCATCGCCCCCAGAGAGTCTTTGCGGAGACGACACTAGTGTCATATCCTGCTACAACTGCGGTTCAAGTATAGGCAGCCCTAGCCCCCACCGGATGGGTGACATACAAATGAGTCAAAGAGTGAGGCGTCCACCCACCAGAGGGGCTTGCGATCAATTAGGGGCACCCCACTATGAGTCTCAGCCGCCAGATAAAGCTAAGCTGGCCTCCATCATTAATATGTTTACCGAACTGTATCAAATTGTTTAGAGTCAATAATGCTAAGTTGTATTATCATGCTTGCTTTTTTATTATATAACTTATGCAGTTTAATGCTGTCCTCCAAGCGGGGTTGTTGATGTTTTCACCAGGGGGAGGATGTAGCCAGGTCCCCTATGGCTCCCCGGTTCCTCCGCGCTCTCTTCCCTAACTCTGCTGCTGCCAAGTGGTTACGGGTGGCGGCGGGCTCACCAGCGGCCCTTGCAGGGCGCCGCCATGTTGAAGGGGTGTATAGTGTACGTGCTAGGGCACGCGCAGGTACGGTAAGTGTGTGGCAGCCATTGAAGGGTTGCGCTTGCGCAGTGTTGTAAGCGAATGCGGCGGCCCATAGGAATAGGTTCCGCGGGGACTGCAATCCACTTAGTGCTCAGGGGCAAGAATACCATGTGAAGCCAGGGATCCAATCGCGCTGCCAGGAGATAGATCTTTGCACGCTGGAAGAGGAGGAGTCAGTCAGAGCTGGGAGAGGATAGGGGTAAGAGATGTATGTGCAGGGGTCTGTGACTCTCTGCACTAGGCCAGATTTCCCCCTAGGCCCCAGCTAGGCCCCGACTCACGCTAAAGATTGTGGTTGCTACAGGGAAAGACCCTTAGGTAGGGACCCTGCTCCTTTAGATATATATAATACAGGGAAACAGCTGCTACGCTGCACGAACCTGATACCAGTGGTCTGGGACCAGGCTACTGTGGCAGAATCATAGACTATCATCAAGGTGGGACACTCCACTGGGATATAACCCCACGCTGAGGTGGACGCACCATGGAGGAGACCGCTGGAACAGTGGATCCCTATCCGGGTTATTGTCGGCGCGCCCGGGTTCTGGAGCACCCGGAAGGTACCTTACAGAAAGTGCACCAACTATAACTACACTCAAATTAGAGGGCCGCGCAGTAGTTGTGGGGGAGTGAACCGCGTATTGTCCGGTGCTTCTAAAGGTCCACTGGTAAAACTGGGTGTATTGTAAAAGCAGTCTCTGACACGTAAAAGTACAAGAATGGCCACTACACGAGCATAAAAGTCCTGTGTGAGGGGAACCAGCAACCGAAGCATACGGCAGGATAAAGGATAAAGCCTGGGTGGGGGGCTGTTGTGCAGGGAATAGTTAGAGACAGATAGAGAGGCAACCAGCAAGCTACCCCTCCCGTGTACTCACGATACTGTCACCTGCTGCCCTGACCCAACCCGGTGTATTCACTGCCCGTGCCTAGTTTTTGTATAGATGGTCACTGCAGCAGGAATTCAACCGGAAACATGAGTAGTTAAAAACAGCTTTATTAAACTAGAATGCTGCGCATCACAGAGAGCCACTCTGACGCGTTTCGTTCCTGTGTGGAACTTTATCAAAGAGTAATGGTCTCTCACACTGAGGTCAAATATATACACAGATTCTTATCCTGATTGGTTAGCATATAATTGTAAACAGGTAATAGTAATCAGTGAGTTGTATAATTGGTATTGGAAACACCCTATACAGACAACAGTGTGTATGATAGAACAACAACAGAATTAAAAATATATCAAGTATACAATACACAGTTACATATAACTTAAAATCACAAACAGTGAGTTGCAGCATCTATGATATAAAGGTATATATCATATATAACATAAAAATAAATAAAGTTTCAAAGAATCATTGAGTCATTATAACTCTGTGGAGAATGACATAATATTTATGAAAACAAAAGCATAAAGTGGCACAAAAAAGATGCCAAATGTAAAGATAAATGCAACTATGCAATATTCATAACTCATGGAGGAATATATAAATTTATGTATCCAATTATGCATTATATTATGATACATAGAAAAAATGCATAGAAAAAATGTGCATGAGATGCATACAGACACACACTCCCAAAACTCCCCATCTGGTTAACCCATACGGAAGTGTTTTAACTCCCAGTCCACGTTTATACCATGGGGATGGAGAGTTCTGAGAGTGTATATCCAATACATCTCTTTTTTGTTAAGTGCATTTTCCCTGTTACCACCTCTAGGATGACATGGTATATGTTCTATGGCCCTGAATGTGAAATAATTAAGGTTGCCTGCAGAACATGTAGAAAAATGTCTGGATACCGGGTGATTCAGATCTCTTTTTCTAATCAATCTGACATGCTCTGCAATCCTGGTTTTAAGGGGTCTAATAGTGCGCCCCACATATTTAAGACCACAGGCACATTGTAGAACATATACTACATGGGTAATATTGCAATTGAGAAACGTTTGGATGTAATATTTATTACGATCTTCGTTGTATAAGATGTATCTTGTCTGTGCTGCATATTTGCACATGGAGCAATGACCGCACTTAAAAAAGCCTTTTGGTATGCTTTTAACATTGGTAACATTGGAACCAGATTGAACCATACTTGGAGACAAGTGAAAAGATAGTGTTTTGCCTTTTAGAGGGCCGCGCAGTTGCACACATTGGGTGTAGGTGTGGGATACTGTGGGACATTGTGGGACTGGGATTTTCAGTACACGGTGTGGGGTACACTGTGGTGGGGATACAGCCGTGCAAGGTGTGTGGGTAATTGTACATTTAGGGGCCTATGCAGAGAGCAGCGAATTTTCGAAATTCGCCATTTTTTGGAGATAATCGCGCAGAAAACAGCAGAAAATGGAGATTTCCGAAAAACGCGCCAATTTTTCTTTTCTATTTGTAAAACTCGCCTCGCGGCTGGCGAGAACCGCAATCTCGCCAGTTTTAAAACTCTCCTAATGCAGAGAGCCGCGAACGGCATCTAGCGGCTGTTCGCGCCAATAAAATGGCGCGATTGTCTCCGTTTTGCCTCGCCAAAAAAACCTGCCGCTCGCGGCCATTGCAAAGGGAAAAAAAAAGGCGCGAATTTGTTTTAACACATTTCTGAAGCGCGCATCTCGCCAATTTAAACTCGCCACACGCATCCATGTTAAACATAGCAGAATTCGCACTTTTCTGCATATGGAGATTAAAACTCTCCAAAAAAGCTACTTTTTAATAAATTCGCCAATTTTAAAATTCGCTGCTCTCTGCATAGGCCCCTTAGTCTTATAGAGTATAGACGTTATAGAGCATACGATATATGTGTTCCAGTAAAGGCCTTTCTTTTTTACATTGTGTGTGTTCATTGTTTGGGTCCTGTGAGGGGCTCCTCCCACTATGTTGGGATCCCCCTCAGGTGGAGGCACTGCATAAAAGTTGTAAGTATATTGCCCCAGGCTCTCCGTTTCGGAGGCTTATGCCCCTGTGAGCCAACAGGTAAAGGGCAGCACCAATAGCCATCTTGTTTAGGGGGAAACAGGGCTATATACATTTGAAAAAGTGTACAGCACAAATCAGACAGTACAGTAAATGGTTTAATAAGTTTATTTTAATATGTGTAACCAGACATTTTAAAAGAGTTTGTAATTGCTTATCTGTTAAGAATTAATGTAAAGAGAGTTAACAGAATGTTTAAACCTTTCAGTCAACACACTTGAGATGATTCTGATGTTTTACTTCTTGCCTCCACCTCCACCTCCGTGACCTCCACTGCTTTGACAGCCGTGACCTCCACTGCTTTGACCTCCACCTCCGTGACCTCCACCTCCACCTCCGTGACCTCCACTGCTTTGACCTCCACCACCACCTCCGTGACCTCCACTGCTTTGACCTCCACCTCCGTGACCTCCCCCTCCACCTCCGTGACCTCCACTGCTTTGACAGCCATGACCTCCACTGCTTTGACCTCCACCACCACCACCACCTCCGTGACCTCCACTGCTTTGACCTCCACCTCCGTGACCTCCACCTCCACCTCCGTGACCTCCACTACTTTGACCTCCACCTCCACCTCCACCTCCGTGACCTCCACTGCTTTGACAGCCGTGACCTCCACTGCTTTGACCTCCACCTCCGTGACCGCCACCTCCACCTCCATGACCTCCACCGCCGCTACCTCCATGACCTTGATGGCAAGGTTCTGATGAGAAATAGAAGTATAATTTGAAAGAATGGCTGAGATACATTGACTACTTCTAAATGATGGAAATGTCAGTAAAAAAATCAGATCATACAAAGACAGCTTATTTAAAACAGAAATACCCCACATTGAGGTACTTTTATTAATTTTACACTAAAAGGAGGGACTCAGAAGCGCACAGAAAATATTCAACTCCGATGTACTGGAATTTTGGGAATCCATAAATGAAGATACATGTGACCCTACAGATCTGTCAGGTCTCATTTATTCAAAGTCGGTCTCATTTGAAGTCGGTCTCATTGATTTTTAGTATCAGGGGACCCATAAACTTCCATTGAGTTTCACCGATGTAAATCTGTATTATTCTTTTAAAATTCCCTTCTGAACCTAAACCCATATTTTAAAGCCCTCAGTCTATGGAATTTTACATCAATTGAGCATATTTTCCATGTATCACCATCTTAACAGTATGATAATAATCTAAGCCAATCTTTCATAGATCTTACCAAGTGGCAAACCTATTTGTCATAGATAAAGCCTAGTGGCAAACAGTCCAGCAAATTGAAATCGTATTCAGGACTGTATTATGATCACACTACTGACCTGGAGATAGTTAGAAGGTATGATGGCAATCAATCACAAAAGCTTAATTAAAAATTGGTTTTCAATGTGGTTTTGGTTTAAATACATGTTGTGTTTTGGTTCTGGTTTTGCCTACAATCTATTTGTTTTTGGTTTTATATTTTCACCAAATTATGAACAGAACACAAAATAAGCAGGAACATGTTTGAAAGCACAACAAAAAAATAAAATATGCTTAAATAATTATACAATTATACAAATTATTGCAAAACTTTCCCCATCTCTTTCTAACAAAAACATGAAAAAGTTTTAGAACAAAAACTAAAACACCAGTGAGGGTGCCCACCCTTATTGTATATAAGTTATTGTGCAATCTATTGCTATTTCAATCTTTTGTTTTAAAAAGACCCATTTTGGGAAAAGGCAAAACCCTCTCATACAATTACAGACAAGGTGAAGGCAGTGATGGAGATTGCTGGTTCAAATGAGCAGTGTTTTCCTTAATCAACTTTATACATAACAAACATCATCATGGTCTCTACAGTCATTCTTTCCTTTCCATTTTATGCTCCAGTTTTAAATGACTGTTGTCCCCCCCGATAGTAATAAGTGTATTGATGCATTCTTTTATCATTTATTGGGAGTACTGTAAAGAGGAAAACCACAAACAGTGTGACTGTGCATATTGCTGCACAATGAATTACAGGCCCTCCCGTAAACAACAGGATTAAGATCTGATTGACCATGCACATTTTCTTACCTGGGCATTTTGGGGCAGGGCATGCGTCCTTGCATGATTTAGCTGGTGCACATGCTGAAATGAGAGAGAATGAATATCACTGAGACAGATAAGTGCAAATCCTGTATGTTTTTTATGGACCTCGTAAATACAACTTGAATTTGTGATAGCTAATGGCCAATCAAACAAAAGCTTTGAAAACATACAGTAGATGAATAGGGTTCAACAAGTGCATTTTTTGCCAATAGGTTAACAATAGAAAAAGTGATGCATCCATGTATCAGGGTGAGTGCATATCGGTGAGGGAGTTGAGGAGAGTGAAAAAAGAAGCTACTTTTCACAATTTAGTGTTTTTTCCCCTCATGTTTTCCCCTTTTCCTTACTTCCAAACATCCTGCAGTTCTGAGTTGCATTAACATTTCAATATTTTAACAATCTGCTTCAAATGTAGGTACAATGCCTTGGTTTACATGTTTCATATACTGTGATGCACTTACATTTTCCATTTCAGGAAACAATATCTCTTTATGATGATACATTTGGAACAGTTTACTTGACTTTCAAATGATCTTGAAGTATCTCCCTGCTAAATAGAACAGCAGCGCCATAAAGAACTATGCACAGATTAAAACTATCCTCTTTCCACTGTTGTTTAAGTTCCAATAGAATACATATATTTGCAATAACTATATACAGCTAACAACATCTCTTTGTCATTCAGTCCAGCCTTTTGCATGTATAATAGAGGCACCAGCTAGTAAATTCCATGTAACCCTATTCACTATCATAAAGAACTACTTACGGTCAGAATCTTTGCATCCACCACCCTTTGATCCAGGCATGATTGCTCTTCTACTGTAGTTATAATATGCTGTAGGGATGGAGATCTAGGATGGTACAGGTCTACCAGCAATGCCCGATGGTGCTGCTTTTATACACGAAGTGAAACCATTCAATTATTGACAAGTACTTTCAGGAACCAATGGGATCCAAACATCTATAATTAAGTATTTATTATTCAATGCATTTTTTGTTACATTGTTTGCTTTAATCAAGGGCAGGGTGTTTCTCAATTTTGTATTTTTTCTTTTACACCAATAAAATAATGGGTTTGCTGGTGTTTTTCTTTGCTACTCACTGTTGTGAGTAATTTCCAGCATAATACAAGCATTATTAGCTGACTGGGATACTAAGGAAATGTTCCCATACATGAGCTTGAATGACAGCATAACTCCCTTCTTCAGGATGACCCATTGGAATTGCTTTGCAGTGCATTGCTGGCAGCCAGGGGGGTAACTTGTTTTGTGGCATGAGGCACCTCTATTCCTGTATTACCTGCATCTTCTTATTTACAAATCTACTTTAATAATAATAATATATTTATATATAGACAAAACAGACAAATTGAGTAGCACCTCCCCCCACATCACCACAATTTCCTACAGAAAGGTTTAATGCTTTGCCTGTAAACTGAGAAATTCAACTTCCTGGTTAATGACACTCATGGCTGCAGCGTTCCACTTCACACGCATGCACATAGGACACAAGGCTTGCATTGGGGATGCCCTTCACTAATAATGGGACATTGAACTTGTAAAATCAAAGGTACAAACAAACAAGAGCCAGCACCACCTAGGCAAAAACACTCTACAGTGGCGGCTAAACTAACTCTCAGGCGGCCTGCACCGCGGGTAATTTAAAACCCTGTGCAGACGCGGCCATTCTTTTTTCTGGCGCCGCAGGCGCTTCCCATTGTTCAGCGCATTAGCGATGAATGGGGAAATGGGCCGCGCGCGGCCGCAAGATGCGGCTGGCGCGCGGCCAAGTTTGGCGGCTGCCGAAAAAAGCAAAGAAAAATTGCGGGTAAATGGCAGAATAAAGCTGGCCGCAGCAGTATCAGACACTGAATTAGGTGAGGGTAACACCAAGGGTCCCTGTACACCCTAAATATAGTCACAGTATTTTAAATAAAGGTGACCCGCACACAAACAAGAAGTTGACAAACAATTACACGGAAATACAAGGTGACAATAAATCACAAACACACATAAAAGAGAGATATACTGTATACATGAATAAAAAGCACCATAGATTAATGAGTGAATAGGATACACATCACCTAATACCTAATATCAGGGTAATTGCAAAAAGGAGCAATACTTATAAAAAGGGGTGGCTTATAAGAAGGGGCAACGTTTCAGGACCCATTGTCCTTTCTTCTGGCCCATTCCCACGCATCTAAACATAGTACTTCCCTTGTGTGTCCCTCCTTTTTGCAATTACCCTTTTTTTCAATGAGGCTTTTTATTGGCACTTTTTGCACACCTTTTTGCATGATATTAAGTATTAGGTGATGTGTATCGCATTCACTCATTACTCCATGGTGCTTTTATTCATGTATATACTGTATCTCTCTTTTATGTGTGTTAGTGATTTATTGTCACCTTGTATTTCCATGTATTTGTTTGTTACCTTTCATGACTGTGACAGTAGTTTTTTTTTTTTAACCTTATATACAGTTTTCTACTGATACTAAATACTAAAAATGGATTTATAGACAGTGATTTGTCAGTAGTTTTCTTGTTTGTGTGCAGGTCACATTAATTTAAATACTGTGACTATTTAAATTTTGTAAAATAAAAGGGTTTTATTTATTTTTATTATTTTTTTGTATTATGGAGAGAATACATGGCGGGGCTTAGAGAAAACATAATATGATGAATATTTGTCATATTTAACAACATTTAAAATTGTAAAACTTTATCAATAAAATTGCATACCTTTATTGCAGTCTACTACAATACAATACAATATAATATAATAGCAATGCTAGATACAGAATAGTCACTCCGCGCTGGTGCTGCCAATTGGAAAAGACCCTCTTGCTGCCGTCTGACCAAGGGACTCCACACCCCCTACAAACGTGAACTCCTGAATGGGAGCTCGCAGACAAGAAAAGAAAATAGGCAGATAGGCGCACTGAGGGACACAAACTAGTTTATTAACAACCGCAATAATAGGATCAATGTAAAACACATGCACAATTAAAACACTCAAAGATACGTTAAAAACTAAATCAATGGGCTAGGAGGGGGACAGGACAGCAACGTATCAACACTGTGCAGCCAAAAGAAGGGGTCTGGACCCAATCTGTTAACGTACCAGGCAGCAGAGAGACATGAGTAATCCTGCACAGCCTCCGCTGGAAAAACTCCACGGGAACAGTCTCACGTGACCTCTACGCGTTTTGCACGTAGTGCTTCGTGAGGAGGTCACGTGATGACGCTGCCCCTGGAGTAAATATCATGTTTTTAAGTATCTGTTTTACAATAATAGCAATGCTGTTCAAGTGTACTGTCTTTTTCCTTTTAACAATTGAGCATGCATTGTGTCTTTATTCTAGTAGTGATCTTATATGTGATTCAATATTGGGCACTTTCTGTGACATCCTCCCATCATAATTTGAAACAATAACTTATATCACGATTAGTGTTAGTGATTTGCCAGCCTACTAAAACCTGTTAGTTTTAAGAACATTGAATTATTTTAGTGTTAGTATTAATGTTAGTGTCACCATCCATTTACTTTAGAGATTTATTGTATTATGTATGCTTATTATTTATTAATAAATTAATAATAATTATTAATTATGCAGTGGATGACGTCGCCGTCGAGAGCTTCCTGATACGCCAGGATTCGGAGAGGGAAGACTTCTAAAGTTAAGATAAATATTGAATGTATGTAGATGCCTTTTTTCAGGGTTTTTTTAAATTGCATTTATTTATTTATTTTTTATGTTTATGATTGCCCATTAACTGCTAATGTATTAATCTGTGCCCGTGGAACAGATAAATACAGTGACAGGCAATGCATTTTTTGGCAAATGATTGTTTTGTATTGATTGTTATTTTTTCTATTTCTGTTTATTGTTTTGATTAAATTGTTTGGAATTTGGATGGCTTGTTTTTAGCACATTTGTGGATTGACTAGCGGTTATATTTCTTGATTTGTTTTGTTGGTTAGGTGTTTCTTTATTTGCATTCTAGTATTTTGGTAAAACATAATTTTTATTCTTTAGCGGTTTTGGTGTTAGAATAATTTTATTGATGTGTAGTTGAGGATTTCTAGTTCTATTATTTTTGTGGTGTTTAGGTGCTTGTTTATGTCTTTAATTATTGTGTATTGTTGTCCTTGATTGTTTTAAAAGGTTGGCCATTGACTGCTATAGTGGCTTATCATACCCATATTATATTCCCCTCCCTTCTCCACCAGCAGGTATTTTGCACCCAGCAGGTACCTTACAGAAAGTGCACCAACCATAACTACACTCAAATTAGTGGGCCGTGTGGTCACACACATTGGGTTTGGGTGTTGGACACTGTGGGACATTGTGGGATTAGGCCCCTGTGAGCCAACAGGTAAAGGGCAGCACCAGTAGCCATCTTGTTTAGGGCTACATTTGTAGATGTTGCTGAGATTGAGACCTGGGGTGCCTGAACTCAGAGTTATCATGTCACTCACTCTCTCATTACCCTCACACCAGGAGGTGTATGAGTGGGCGGTAAAAAGGCAAGCCTCGCCCCTATAAACGCTTGCTGTTGGACAAGTCCCAGCTAACACCTCCTCCTTACGGGAGGCCAAAATCCTAGCCTGCCGCACAGACACAGATGGGGCATGGTGTTCAATGTTAGTGAGTGGGGGACAAGATTTAACATAGGAAGGTGGTCACTCCAATTTATGGCTCCCTGGAGCGCTCACTCAAAGGTGCCCCATTATCTACCCCGAAAGGCCGGTATAGTTGGAACCCCGTAGTCCTGGCACGGATTTGCAGGAGGTTGCTATGTGACTGTCCTCATCGCCCCCAGAGAGTCTTTGCGGAGACGACACTAGTGTCATATCCTGCTACAACTGCGGTTCAAGTATAGGCAGCCCTAGCCCCCACCGGATGGGTGACATACAAATGAGTCAAAGAGTGAGGCATCCACCCACCAGAGGGGCTTGCGATCAATTAGGGGCACCCTACTATGAGTCTCAGCCGCCAGATAAAGCTAAGCTGGCCTCCATCATTAATATGTTTACCGAACTGTATCAAATTGTTTAGAGTCAATAATGCTAAGTTGTATTATCATGCTTGCTTTTTTATTATATAACTTATGCAGTTTAATGCTGTCCTCCAAGCGGGGTTGTTGATGTTTTCACCAGGGGGAGGATGTAGCCAGGTCCCCTATGGCTCCCCGGTTCCTCCGCGCTCTCTTCCCTAACTCTGCTGCTGCCAAGTGGTTACGGGTGGCGGCGGGCTCACCAGCGGCCCTTGCAGGGCGCCGCCATGTTGAAGGGGTGTATAGTGTACGTGCTAGGGCTCGCGCAGGTACGGTAAGTGTGTGGCAGCCATTGAAGGGTTGCGCTTGCGCAGTGTTGTAAGCGAATGCGGCGGCCCATAGGAATAGGTTCCGCGGGGACTGCAATCCACTTAGTGCTCAGGGGCAAGAATACCATGTGAAGCCAGGGATCCAATCGCGCTGCCAGGAGATAGATCTTTGCACGCTGGAAGAGGAGGAGTCAGTCAGAGCTGGGAGAGGATAGGGGTAAGAGATGTATGTGCAGGGGTCTGTGACTCTCTGCACTAGGCCAGATTTCCCCCTAGGCCCCAGCTAGGCCCCGACTCACGCTAAAAATTGTGGTTGCTACAGGGAAAGACCCTTAGGTAGGGACCCTGCTCCTTTAGATATATATAGTACAGGGAAACAGCTGCTACGCTGCACGAACCTGATACCAGTGGTCTGGGACCAGGCTACTGTGGCAGAATCATAGACTATCATCAAGGTGGGACACTCCACTGGGATATAACCCCACGCTGAGGTGGACGCACCATGGAGGAGACCGCTGGAACAGTGGATCCCTATCCGGGTTATTGTCGGCGCGCCCGGGTTTTGGAGCACCCGGAAGGTATCTTACAGAAAGTGCACCAACTATAACTACACTCAAATTAGAGGGCCGCGCAGTTGCACACATTGGGTGTAGGTGTGGGATACTGTGGGACATTGTGGGACTGGGATTTTCAGTACACGGTGTGGGGTACACTGTGGTGGGGATACAGCCGTGCAAGGTGTGTGGGTAATTGTACATTTAGTCTTATAGAGTATAGACGTTATAGAGCATACGATATATGTGTTCCAGTAAAGGCCTTTCTTTTTTACATTGTGTGTGTTCATTGTTTGGGTCCTGTGAGGGGCTCCTCCCACTATGTTGGGATCCCCCTCAGGTGGAGGCACTGCATCAAAGTTGTAAGTATATCGCCCCAGGCTCTCCGTTTCGGAGGCTTATGCCCCTGTGAGCCAACAGGTAAAGGGCAGCACCAATAGCTATCTTGTTTAGGGGGAAACAGGGCTATATACATTTGAAAAAGTGTACAGCACAAATCAGACAGTACAGTAAATGGTTTAATAAGTTTATTTTAATATGTGTAACCAGACATTTTAAAAGAGTTTGTAATTGCTGATCTGTTAAGAATTAATGTAAAGAGAGTTAACAGAATGTTTAAACATTTCAGTCAACACACTTGAGATGATTCTGATGTTTTACTTCTTGCCTCCACCTCCACCTCCGTGACCTCCACTGCTTTGACAGCCGTGACCTCCACTGCTTTGACCTCCACCTCCGTGACCTCCACTACCACCTCTGTGACCTCCACTGCTTTGACAGCCATGACCTCCACTGCTTTGACCTCCACCACCACCACCACCTCCGTGACCTCCACTGCTTTGACCTCCACCTCCGTGACCTCCACCTCCACCTCCGTGACCTCCACTACTTTGACCTCCACCTCCACCTCCACCTCCGTGACCTCCACTGCTTTGACAGCCGTGACCTCCACTGCTTTGACCTCCACCTCCGTGACCGCCACCTCCACCTCCATGACCTCCACCGCCGCTACCCCCATGACCTTGATGGCAAGGTTCTGATGAGAAATAGAAGTATAATTTGAAAGAATGGCTGAGATACATTGACTACTTCTAAATGATGGAAATGTCAGTAAAAAAATCAGATCATACAAAGACAGCTTATTTAAAACAGAAACACCCCACATTGAGGTACTTATATTAATTTTACACTAAAAGGAGGGACTCAGAAGCGCACAGAAAATATTCAACTCCGATGTACTGGAATTTTGGGAATCCATAAATGAAGATACATGTGACCCTACAGATCTGTCAGGTCTCATTTATTCAAAGTCGGTCTCATTTGAAGTCGGTCTCATTGATTTTTAGTATCAGGGGACCCATAAACTTCCATTGAGTTTCACCGATGTAAATCTGTATTATTCTTTTAAAATTCCCTTCTGAACCTAAACCCATATTTTAAAGCCCTCAGTCTATGGAATTTTACATCAATTGAGCATATTTTCCATGTATCACCATCTTAACAGTATGATAATAATCTAAGCCAATCTTTCATAGATCTTACCAAGTGGCAAACCTATTTGTCATAGATAAAGCCTAGTGGCAAACAGTCCAGCAAATTGAAATCGTATTCAGGACTGTATTATGATCACACTACTGACCTGGAGATAGTTAGAAGGTATGATGGCAATCAATCACAAAAGCTTAATTAAAAATTGGTTTTCAATGTGGTTTTGGTTTAAATACATGTTGTGTTTTGGTTCTGGTTTTGCCTACAATCTATTTGTTTTTGGTTTTATATTTTCACCAAATTATGAACAGAACACAAAATAAGCAGGAACATGTTTGAAAGCACAACAAAAAAATAAAATATGCTTAAATAATTATACAATTATACAAATTATTGCAAAACTTTCCCCATCTCTTTCTAACAAAAACATGAAAAAGTTTTAGAACAAAAACTAAAACACCAGTGAGGGTGCCCACCCTTATTGTATATGAGTTATTGTGCAATCTATTGCTATTTCAATCTTTTGTTTTAAAAAGACCCATTTTGGGAAAAGGCAAAACCCTCTCATACAATTACAGACAAGGTGAAGGCAGTGATGTGAAGGAGATTGCTGGTTCAAATGAGCAGTGTTTTCCTTAATCAACTTTATACATAACAAACATCATCATGGTCTCTACAGTCATTCTTTCCTTTCCATTTTATGCTCCAGTTTTAAATGACTGTTGTCCCCCCCGATAGTAATAAGTGTATTGATGCATTGTTTTATAATTTATTGGGAGTACTGTAAAGAGGAAAACCACAAACAGTGTGACTGTGCATATTGCTGCACAATGAATTACAGGCCCTCCCGTAAACAACAGGATTAAGATCTGATTGACCATGCAGATTTTCTTACCTGGGCATTTTGGGGCAGGGCATGCGTCCTTGCATGATTTAGCTGGTGCACATGCTGAAATGAGAGAGAATGAATGTCACTGAGACAGATAAGTGCAAATCCTGTATGTTTTTTATGGACCTCGTAAATACAACTTGAATTTGTGATAGCTAATGGCCAATCAAACAAAAGCTTTGAAAACATACAGTAGATGAATAGGGTTCAACAAGTGCATTTTTTGCCAATAGGTTAACAATAGAAAAAGTGATGCATCCATGTATCAGGGTGAGTGCATATCGGTGAGGGAGTTGAGGAGAGTGAAAAAAGAAGCTACTTTTCACAATTGAGTGTTTTTTCCCCTCATGTTTTCCCCTTTTCCTTACTTCCAAACACCCTGCAGTTCTGAGTTGCATTAACATTTCAATATTTTAACAATCTGCTTCAAATGTAGGTACAATGCCTTGGTTTACATGTTTCATATACTGTGATGCACTTACATTTTCCATTTCAGGAAACAATATCTCTTTATGATGATACATTTGGAACAGTTTACTTGACTTTCAAATGATCTTGAAGTATCTCCCTGCTAAATTGAACAGCAGCGCCATAAAGAACTATGCACAGATTAAAACTATCCTCTTTCCACTGTTGTTTAAGTTCCAATAGAATACATATATTTGCAATAACTATATACAGCTAACAACATCTCTTTGTCATTCAGTCCAGCCTTTTGCATGTATAATAGAGGCACCAGCTAGTAAATTCCATGTAACCCTATTCACTATCATAAAGAACTACTTACGGTCAGAATCTTTGCATCCACCACCCTTTGATCCAGGCATGATTGCTCTTCTAGTTATAATATGCTGTAGGGATGGAGATCTAGGATGGTACAGGTCTACCAGCAATGCCCGATGGTGCTGCTTTTATACACGAAGTGAAACCATTCAATTATTGACAAGTACTTTCAGGAACCAATGGGATCCAAACATCTATAATTAAGTATTTATTATTCAATGCATTTTTTGTTACATTGTTTGCTTTAATCAAGGGCAGGGTGTTTCTCAATTTTGTATTTTTTCTTTTACACCAATAAAATAATGGGTTTGCTGGTGTTTTTCTTTGCTACTCACTGTTGTGAGTAATTTCCTGCATAATACAAGCATTATTAGCTGACTGGGATACTAAGGAAATGTTCCCATACATGAGCTTGAATGACAGCATAACTCCCTTCTTCAGGATGACCCATTGGAATTGCTTTGCAGTGCATTGCTGGCAGCCAGGGGGGTAACTTGTTTTGTGGCATGAGGCACCTCTATTCCTGTATTACCTGCATCTTCTTATTTACAAATCTACTTTAATAATAATAATATATTTATATATAGACAAAACAGACAAATTGAGTTGCACCTCCCCCCACATCACCACAATTTCCTACAGAAAGGTTTAATGCTTTGCCTGTAAACTGAGAAATTCAACTTCCTGGTTAATGACACTCATGGCTGCAGCGTTCCACTTCACACGCATGCACATAGGACACAAGGCTTGCATTGGGGATGCCCTTCACTAATAATGGGACATTGAACTTGTAAAATCAAAGGTACAAACAAACAAGAGCCAGCACCACCTAGGCAAAAACACTCTACAGTGGCGGCTAAACTAACTCTCAGGCGGCCTGCACCGCGGGTAATTTAAAACCCTGTGCAGACGCGGCCATTCTTTTTTCTGGCGCCGCAGGCGCTTCCCATTGTTCAGCGCATTAGCGATGAATGGGGAAATGGGCCGCGCGCGGCCGCAAGATGCGGCTGGCGCGCGGCCAAGTTTGGTGGCTGCCGAAAAAAGCCCAGAAAAATTTCGGGTAAATGGCAGAATAAAGCTGGCCGCAGCAGTATCAGACACTGAATTAGGTGAGGGTAACACCAAGGGTCCCTGTACACCCTAAATATAGTCACAGTATTTAAATAAAGGTGACCCGCACACAAACAAGAAGTTGACAAACAATTACACGGAAATACAAGGTGACAATAAATCACAAACACACATAAAAGAGAGATATACTGTATACATGGAAAAAAAGCACCATAGATTAATGAGTGAATAGGATACACATCACCTAATACCTAATATCAGGGTAATTGCAAAAAGGAGCAATACTTATAAAAAGGGGTGGCTTATAAGAAGGGGTAACGTTTCAGGACCTATTGTCCTTTCTTCTGGCCCATTCCCACGCATCTAAACATAATACTTCCCTTGTGTGTCCCTCCTTTTTGCAATTACCCTTTTTTTCAATGAGGCTTTTTATTGGCACTTTTTGCACACCTTTTTGCATGATATTAAGTATTAGGTGATGTGTATCGCATTCACTCATTACTCCATGGTGCTTTTATTCATGTATATACTGTATCTCTCTTTTATGTGTGTTAGTGATTTATTGTCACCTTGTATTTCCATGTATTTGTTTGTTACCTTTCATGACTGTGACAGTAGTTTTTTTTTTTTAACCTTATATACAGTTTTCTACTGATACTAAATACTAAAAATGGATTTATAGACAGTGATTTGTCAGTAGTTTTCTTGTTTGTGTGCAGGTCACATTAATTTAAATACTGTGACTATTTAAATATTGTAAAATAAAAGGGTTTTATTTATTTTTATTATTTTTTTGTGTTATGGAGAGAATACATGGCGGGGCTTATAGAAAACATAATATGATGAATATTTGTCATATTTAACCACATTTAAAATTGTAAAACATTGTCGATAAAATTGCATACCTTTATTACTGTCTACTGTGTCTTTGCATTTGCAATTTATGCAGGACAATTTAATAATAACCCCCCATTTTTTTTAATACTTGATTTTTTGGTTTTCTATTCAATAGTAACTTTATTAACCTTAGGTATGTTTGGTTTACATACTGTATACAAAAATATTCAACACACACACGGTCTCAGGCAGTTATAACTTTATGAACTTTTCAGACAGATTTAACAGATGACAACAAGACTACATTTCTCGCTTATTAAATGCTTGTTAAATACTGTACACTTTTAATTCCATGGGACTTTGCTGAATTACAGTGTGCCAACGACCTTGTGTGCAGGTCACATTAATTTAATTACTGTGACTTTATTTATATATTGTAAAATAAAAGGGTCTTATTTATTTTTATTATCTTTTTGTAATTTGGAGAGAATACATTCCGGGGCTTAGAGAAAACATAATGTGATGAATATTTGTCATATTTAACAACATTTAAAATTGTAAAACTTTATCAATAAAATTGCATACCTTTATTGCAGTCTACTACAATACAATACAATATAATATAATAGCAATGCTAGATACAGAAGAGTCACTCCGCGCTGGTGCTGCCAATTGGAAAAGACCCTCTTGCTGCCGTCTGACCAAGGGACTCCACACCCCCTACAAACGTGATCTCCTGAATGGGAGCTCGCAGACAAGAAAAGAAAATAGGCAGATAGGCGCACTGAGGGACACAAACTAGTTTATTAACAACCCCAATAATAGGATCAATGTAAAACACATGCACAATTAAAACACTCAAAGATACGTTAAAAACTAAATCAATGGGCTAGGAGGGGGACAGGACAGCAACGTATCAACACTGTGCAGCCAAAAGAAGGGGTCTGGACCCAATCTGTTAACGTACCAGGCAGCAGAGAGACATGAGTAATCCTGCACAGCCTCCGCTGGAAAAACTCCACGGGAACAGTCTCACGTGACCTCTACGCGTTTTGCACGTAGTGCTTCGTGAGGAGGTCACGTGATGACGCTGCCCCTGGAGTAAATATCATGTTTTTAAGTATCTGTTTTACAATAATAGCAATGCTGTTCAAGTGTACTGTCTTTTTCCTTTTAACAATTGAGCATGCATTGTGTCTTTATTCTAGTAGTGATCTTATATGTGATTCAATATTGGGCACTTTCTGTGACATCCTCCCATCATAATTTGAAACAATAACTTATATCACGATTAGTGTTAGTGATTTGCCAGCCTACTAAAACCTGTTAGTTTTAAGAACATTGAATTATTTTAGTGTTAGTATTAATGTTAGTGTCACCATCCATTTACTTTAGAGATTTATTGTATTATGTATGCTTATTATTTATTAATAAATTAATAATAATTATTAATTATGCAGTGGATGACGTCGCCGTCGAGAGCTTCCTGATACGCCAGGATTCGGAGGGGGAAGACTTCTAAAGTTAAGATAAATATTGAATGTATGTAGATGCCTTTTTTCAGGGTTTTTTTAAATTGCATTTATTTATTTATTTTTTATGTTTATGATTGCCCATTAACTGCTAATGTATTAATCTGTGCCCCTGGAACAGATAAATACAGTGACAGGCAATGCATTTTTTGGCAAATGATTGTTTTGTATTGATTGTTATTTTTTCTATTTCTGTTTATTGTTTTGATTAAATTGTTTGGAATTTGGATGGCTTGTTTTTAGCACATTTGTGGATTGACTAGCGGTTATATTTCTTGATTTGTTTTGTTGGTTAGGTGTTTCTTTATTTGCATTCTAGTATTTTGGTAAAACATAATTTTTATTCTTTAGCGGTTTTGGTGTTAGAATAATTTTATTGATGTGTAGTTGAGGATTTCTAGTTCTATTATTTTTGTGGTGTTTAGGTGCTTGTTTATGTCTTTAATTATTGTGTATTGTTGTCCTTGATTGTTTTAAAAGGTTGGCCATTGACTGCTATAGTGGCTTATCATACCCATATTATATTCCCCTCCCTTCTCCACCAGCAGGTATTTTGCACCCAGCAGGTACCTTACAGAAAGTGCACCAACCATAACTACACTCAAATTAGTGGGCCGTGTGGTCACACACATTGGGTTTGGGTTTTGGACACTGTGGGACATTGTGGGATTAGGCCCCTGTGAGCCAACAGGTAAAGGGCAGCACCAGTAGCCATCTTGTTTAGGGCTACATTTGTAGATGTTGCTGAGATTGAGACCTGGGGTGCCTGAACTCAGAGTTATCATGTCACTCACTCTCTCATTACCCTCACACCAGGAGGTGTATGAGTGGGCGGTTAAAAGGCAAGCCTCGCCCCTATAAACGCTTGCTGTTGGACAAGTCCCAGCTAACACCTCCTCTTATGACATATGTTTGCTGCTGGGTCAGTACCCAGGCTTACGGGAGGCCAAAATCCTAGCCTGCCGCACAGACACAGATGGGGCATGGTGTTCAATGTTAGTGAGTGGGGGACAAGATTTAACATAGGAAGGTGGTCACTCCAATTTATGGCTCCCTGGAGTGCTCACTCAAAGGTGCCCCATTATCTACCCCGAAAGGCCGGTATAGTTGGAACCCCGTAGTCCTGGCACGGATTTGCAGGAGGTTGCTATGTGACTGTCCTCATCGCCCCCAGAGAGTCTTTGCGGAGACGACACTAGTGTCATATCCTGCTACAACTGCGGTTCAAGTATAGGCAGCCCTAGCCCCCACCGGATGGGTGACATACAAATGAGTCAAAGAGTGAGGCGTCCACCCACCAGAGGGGCTTGCGATCAATTAGGGGCACCCCACTATGAGTCTCAGCCGCCAGATAAAGCTAAGCTGGCCTCCGTCATTAATATGTTTACCGAACTGTATCAAATTGTTTAGAGTCAATAATGCTAAGTTGTATTATCATGCTTGCTTTTTTATTATATAACTTATGCAGTTTAATGCTGTCCTCCAAGCGGGGTTGTTGATGTTTTCACCAGGGGGAGGATGTAGCCAGGTCCCCTATGGCTCCCCGGTTCCTCCGCGCTCTCTTCCCTAACTTTGCTGCTGCCGAGTGGTTACGGGTGGCGGCGGGCTCACCAGCGGCCCTTGCAGGGCGCCGCCATGTTGAAGGGGTGTATAGTGTACGTGCTAGGGCTCGCGCAGGTACGGTGAATGTGTGGCAGCCATTGAAGGGTTGCGCTTGCGCAGTGTTGTAAGCGAATGCGACGGCCCATAGGAATAGGTTCCGCGGGTACTGCAATCCACTTAGTGCTCAGGGGCAAGAATACCATGTGAAGCCAGGGATCCAATCGCGCTGCCAGATTTCCTGAAACAGGAGATAGATCTTTGCACGCTGGAAGAGGAGGAGTCAGTCAGAGCTGGGAGAGGATAGGGGTAAGAGATGTATGTGCAGGGTCTGTGACTCTCTGCACTAGGCCAGATTTCCCCATAGGCCCCAGCTAGGCCCCGACTCACGCTAAAGATTGTGGTTGCTACAGGGAAAGACCCTTAGGTAGGGACCCTGCTCCTTTAGATATATATAGTACAGGGAAACAGCTGCTACGCTGCACGAACCTGATACCAGTGGTCTGGGACCAGGCTACTGTGGCAGAATCATAGACTATCATCAAGGTGGGACACTCCACTGGGATATAACCCCACGCTGAGGTGGACGCACCATGGAGGAGACCGCTGGAACAGTGGATCCCTATCCGGGTTATTGTCGGCGCGCCCGGGTTCTGGAGCACCCGGAAGGTACCTTACAGAAAGTGCACCAACTATAACTACACTCAAATTAGAGGGCCGCGCAGTTGCACACATTGGGTGTAGGTGTGGGATACTGTGGGACATTGTGGGACTGGGATTTTCAGTACACGGTGTGGGGTACACTGTGGTGGGGATACAGCCGTGCAAGGTGTGTGGGTAATTGTACATTTAGTCTTATAGAGTATAGACGTTATAGAGCATACGATATATGTGTTCCAGTAAAGGCCTTTCTTTTTTACATTGTGTGTGTTCATTGTTTGGGTCCTGTGAGGGGCTCCTCCCACTATGTTGGGATCCCCCTCAGGTGGAGGCACTGCATCAAAGTTGTAAGTATATCGCCCCAGGCTCTCCGTTTCGGAGGCTTATGCCCCTGTGAGCCAACAGGTAAAGGGCAGCACCAATAGCCATCTTGTTTAGGGGGAAACAGGGCTATATACATTTGAAAAAGTGTACAGCACAAATCAGACAGTACAGTAAATGGTTTAATAAGTTTATTTTAATATGTGTAACCAGACATTTTAAAAGAGTTTGTAATTGCTGATCTGTTAAGAATTAATGTAAAGAGAGTTAACAGAATGTTTAAACCTTTCAGTCAACACACTTGAGATGATTCTGATGTTTTACTTCTTGCCTCCACCTCCACCTCCGTGACCTCCACTGCTTTGACAGCCGTGACCTCCACTGCTTTGACCTCCACCACCACCTCCGTGACCTCCACTGCTTTGACCTCCACCTCCGTGACCTCCCCCTCCACCTCCGTGACCTCCACTGCTTTGACAGCCATGACCTCCACTGCTTTGACCTCCACCACCACCACCACCTCCGTGACCTCCACTGCTTTGACCTCCACCTCCGTGACCTCCACCTCCACCTCCGTGACCTCCACTACTTTGACCTCCACCTCCACCTCCGTGACCTCCACTGCTTTGACAGTCGTGACCTCCACCTCCGTGACCGCCACCTCCACCTCCATGACCTCCACCGCCGCTACCCCCATGACCTTGATGGCAAGGTTCTGATGAGAAATAGAAGTATAATTTGAAAGAATGGCTGAGATACATTGACTACTTCTAAATGATGGAAATGTCAGTAAAAAAATCAGATCATACAAAGACAGCTTATTTAAAACAGAAACACCCCACATTGAGGTACTTTTATTAATTTTACACTAAAAGGAGGGACTCAGAAGCGCACAGAAAATATTCAACTCCGATGTACTGGAATTTTGGGAATCCATAAATGAAGATACATGTGACCCTACAGATCTGTCAGGTCTCATTTATTCAAAGTCGGTCTCATTTGAAGTCGGTCTCATTGATTTTTAGTATCAGGGGACCCATAAACTTCCATTGAGTTTCACCGATGTAAATCTGTATTATTCTTTTAAAATTCCCTTCTGAACCTAAACCCATATTTTAAAGCCCTCAGTCTATGGAATTTTACATCAATTGAGCATATTTTCCATGTATCACCATCTTAACAGTATGATAATAATCTAAGCCAATCTTTCATAGATCTTACCAAGTGGCAAACCTATTTGTCATAGATAAAGCCTAGTGGCAAACAGTCCAGCAAATTGAAATCGTATTCAGGACTGTATTATGATCACACTACTGACCTGGAGATAGTTAGAAGGTATGATGGCAATCAATCACAAAAGCTTAATTAAAAATTGGTTTTCAATGTGGTTTTGGTTTAAATACATGTTGTGTTTTGGTTCTGGTTTTGCCTACAATCTATTTGTTTTTGGTTTTATATTTTCACCAAATTATGAACAGAACACAAAATAAGCAGGAACATGTTTGAAAGCACAACAAAAAAATTAAATATGCTTAAATAATTATACAATTATACAAATTATTGCAAAACTTTCCCCATCTCTTTCTAACAAAAACATGAAAAAGTTTTAGAACAAAAACTAAAACACCAGTGAGGGTGCCCACCCTTATTGTATATAAGTTATTGTGCAATCTATTGCTATTTCAATCTTTTGTTTTAAAAAGACCCATTTTGGGAAAAGGCAAAACCCTCTCATACAATTACAGACAAGGTGAAGGCAGTGATGTGAAGGAGATTGCTGGTTCAAATGAGCAGTGTTTTCCTTAATCAACTTTATACATAACAAACATCATCATGGTCTCTACAGTCATTCTTTCCTTTCCATTTTATGCTCCAGTTTTAAATGACTGTTGTCCCCCCCGATAGTAATAAGTGTATTGATGCATTGTTTTATAATTTATTGGGAGTACTGTAAAGAGGAAAACCACAAACAGTGTGACTGTGCATATTGCTGCACAATGAATTACAGGCCCTCCCGTAAACAACAGGATTAAGATCTGATTGACCATGCAGATTTTCTTACCTGGGCATTTTGGGGCAGGGCATGCGTCCTTGCATGATTTAGCTGGTGCACATGCTGAAATGAGAGAGAATGAATATCACTGAGACAGATAAGTGCAAATCCTGTATGTTTTTTATGGACCTCGTAAATACAACTTGAATTTGTGATAGCTAATGGCCAATCAAACAAAAGCTTTGAAAACATACAGTAGATGAATAGGGTTCAACAAGTGCATTTATTGCCAATAGGTTAACAATAGAAAAAGTGATGCATCCATGTATCAGGGTGAGTGCATATCGGTGAGGGAGTTGAGGAGAGTGAAAAAAGAAGCTACTTTTCACAATTTAGTGTTTTTTCCCCTCATGTTTTCCCCTTTTCCTTACTTCCAAACACCCTGCAGTTCTGAGTTGCATTAACATTTCAATATTTTAACAATCTGCTTCAAATGTAGGTACAATGCCTTGGTTTACATGTTTCATATACTGTGATGCACTTACATTTTCCATTTCAGGAAACAATATCTCTTTATGATGATACATTTGGAACAGTTTACTTGACTTTCAAATGATCTTGAAGTATCTCCCTGCTAAATAGAACAGCAGCGCCATAAAGAACTATGCACAGATTAAAACTATCCTCTTTCCACTGTTGTTTAAGTTCCAAAAGAATACATATATTTGCAATAACTATATACAGCTAACAACATCTCTTTGTCATTCAGTCCAGCTTTTGCATGTATAATAGAGGCACCAGTTAGTAAATTCCATGTAACCCTATTCACTATCATAAAGAACTACTTACGGTCAGAATCTTTGCATCCACCACCCTTTGATCCAGGCATGATTGCTCTTCTAGTTATAATATGCTGTAGGGATGGAGATCTAGGATGGTACAGGTCTACCAGCAATGCCCGATGGTGCTGCTTTTATACACGAAGTGAAACCATTCAATTATTGACAAGTACTTTCAGGAACCAATGGGATCCAAACATCTATAATTAAGTATTTATTATTCAATGCATTTTTTGTTACATTGTTTGCTTTAATCAAGGGCAGGGTGTTTCTCAATTTTGTATTTTTTCTTTTACACCAATAAAATAATGGGTTTGCTGGTGTTTTTCTTTGCTACTCACTGTTGTGAGTAATTTCCAGCATAATACAAGCATTATTAGCTGACTGGGATACTAAGGAAATGTTCCCATACATGAGCTTGAATGACAGCATAACTCCCTTCTTCAGGATGACCCATTGGAATTGCTTTGCAGTGCATTGCTGGCAGCCAGGGGGGTAACTTGTTTTGTGGCATGAGGCACCTCTATTCCTGTATTACCTGCATCTTCTTATTTACAAATCTACTTTAATAATAATAATATATTTATATATAGACAAAACAGACAAATTGAGTTGCACCTCCCCCCACATCACCACAATTTCCTACAGAAAGGTTTAATGCTTTGCCTGTAAACTGAGAAATTCAACTTCCTGGTTAATGACACTCATGGCTGCAGCGTTCCACTTCACACGCATGCACATAGGACACAAGGCTTGCATTGGGGATGCCCTTCACTAATAATGGGACATTGAACTTGTAAAATCAAAGGTACAAACAAACAAGAGCCAGCACCACCTAGGCAAAAACACTCTACAGTGGCGGCTAAACTAACTCTCAGGCGGCCTGCACCGCGGGTAATTTAAAACCCTGTGCAGACGCGGCCATTCTTTTTTCTGGCGCCGCAGGTGCTTCCCATTGTTCAGCGCATTAGCGATGAATGGGGAAATGGGCCGCGTGCGGCCGCAAGATGCAGCTGGCGCGCGGCCAAGTTTGGCGGCTGCCGAAAAAAGCCCAGAAAAATTGCGGGTAAATGGCAGAATAAAGCTGGCCGCAGCAGTATCAGACACTGAATTAGGTGAGGGTAACACCAAGGGTCCCTGTACACCCTAAATATAGTCACAGTATTTAAATAAAGGTGACCCGCACACAAACAAGAAGTTGACAAACAATTACACGGAAATACAAGGTGACAATAAATCACAAACACACATAAAAGAGAGATATACTGTATACATGAAAAAAAAGCACCATAGATTAATGAGTGAATAGGATACACATCACCTAATACCTAATATCAGGCTAATTGCAAAAAGGAGCAATACTTATAAAAAGGGGTGGCTTATAAGAAGGGGCAACGTTTCAGGACCTATTGTCCTTTCTTCTGGCCCATCCCCACGCATCTAAACATAGTACTTCCCTTGTGTGTCCCTCCTTTTTGCAATTACCCTTTTTTCAATGAGGCTTTTTATTGGCACTTTTTGCACTTCTTTTTGCATGATATTAAGTATTAGGTGATGTGTATCGCATTCACTCATTACTCCATGGTGCTTTTATTCATGTATATACTGTATCTCTCTTTTATGTGTGTTAGTGATTCATTGTCACCTTGTATTTCCATGTATTTGTTTGTTACCTTTCATGACTGTGACAGTAGTTTTTTTTTTTTTAACCTTATATACAGGTTTCTACTGATACTAAATACTAAAAATGGATTTATAGACAGTGATTTGTCAGTAGTTTTCTTGTTTGTGTGCAGGTCACATTAATTTAAATACTGTGACTATTTAAATATTGTAAAATAAAAGGGTTTTATTTATTTTTATTATTTTTTTGTATTATGGAGAGAATACATGGCGGGGCTTAGAGAAAACATAATATGATGAATATTTGTCATATTTAACCACATTTAAAATTGTAAAACGTTGTCGATAAAATTGCATACCTTTATTACTGTCTACTGTGTCTTTGCATTTGCAATTTATGCAGGACAATTTAATAATAACCCCCCATTTTTTTTAATACTTGATTTTTTGGTTTTCTATTCAATAGTAACTTTATTAACCTTAGGTATGTTTGGTTTACATACTGTATACAAAAATATTCAACACACACACGGTCTCAGGCAGTTATAACTTTATGAACTTTTCAGACAGATTTAACAGATGACAACAAGACTACATTTCTCGCTTATTAAATGCTTGTTAAATACTGTACACTTTTAATTCCATGGGACTTTGCTGAATTACAGTGTGCCAACAACCTTGTGTGCAGGTCACATTAATTTAATTACTGTGACTTTATTTATATATTGTAAAATAAAAGGGTCTTATTTATTTTTATTATTTTTTTTATAATATGGAGAGAATACATTCCGGGGCTTAGAGAAAACATAATGTGATGAATATTTGTCATATTTAACAACATTTAAAATTGTAAAACTTTATCAATAAAATTGCATACCTTTATTGCAGTCTACTACAATACAATACAATATAATATAATAGCAATGCTAGATACAGAATAGTCACTCCGCGCTGGTGCTGCCAATTGGAAAAGACCCTCTTGCTGCCGTCTGACCAAGGGACTCCACACCCCCTACAAACGTGAACTCCTGAATGGGAGCTCGCAGACAAGAAAAGAAAATAGGCAGATAGGCGCACTGAGGGACACAAACTAGTTTATTAACAACCCCAATAATAGGATCAATGTAAAACACATGCACAATTAAAACACTCAAAGATACGTTAAAAACTAAATCAATGGGCTAGGAGGGGGACAGGACAGCAACGTATCAACACTGTGCAGCCAAAAGAAGGGGTCTGGACCCAATCTGTTAACGTACCAGGCAGCAGAGAGACATGAGTAATCCTGCACAGCCTCCGCTGGAAAAACTCCACGGGAACAGTCTCACGTGACCTCTACGCGTTTTGCACGTAGTGCTTCGTGAGGAGGTCACGTGATGACGCTGCCCCTGGAGTAAATATCATGTTTTTAAGTATCTGTTTTACAATAATAGCAATGCTGTTCAAGTGTACTGTCTTTTTCCTTTTAACAATTGAGCATGCATTGTGTCTTTATTCTAGTAGTGATCTTATATGTGATTCAATATTGGGCACTTTCTGTGACATCCTCCCATCATAATTTGAAACAATAACTTATATCACGATTAGTGTTAGTGATTTGCCAGCCTACTAAAACCTGTTAGTTTTAAGAACATTGAATTATTTTAGTGTTAGTATTAATGTTAGTGTCACCATCCATTTACTTTAGAGATTTATTGTATTATGTATGCTTATTATTTATTAATAAATTAATAATAATTATTAATTATGCAGTGGATGACGTCGCCGTCGAGAGCTTCCTGATACGCCAGGATTCGGAGGGGGAAGACTTCTAAAGTTAAGATAAATATTGAATGTATGTAGATGCCTTTTTTCAGGTTTTTTTTAAATTGCATTTATTTATTTATTTTTTATGTTTATGATTGCCCATTAACTGCTAATGTATTAATATGTGCCCCTGGAACAGATAAATACAGTAACAGTCAATGCATTTTTTGCAAATGATTGTTTTGTATTGATTGTTATTTTTTCTATTTCTAATTATTGTTTTGATTAAATTGTTTGGAATTTGGATGGCTTGTTTTTAGCACATTTGTGGATTGACTAGCGGTTATATTTCTTGATTTGTTTTGTTGGTTAGGTGTTTCTTTATTTGCATTCTAGTATTTTGGTAAAACATAATTTTTATTCTTTAGCGGTTTTGGTGTTAGAATAATTTTATTGATATGTAGTTGAGGATTTCTAGTTCTATTATTTTTGTGGTGTTTAGGTGCTTGTTTATGTCTTTAATTATTGTGTATTGTTGTCCTTGATTGTTTTAAAAGGTTGGCCATTGACTGCTATAGTGGCTTATCATACCCATATTATATTCCCCTCCCTTCTCCACCAGCAGGTATTTTGCACCCAGCAGGTACCTTACAGAAAGTGCACCAACCATAACTACACTCAAATTAGTGGGCCGTGTGGTCACACACATTGGGTTTGGGTGTTGGACATTGTGGGACATTGTGGGATTAGGCCACTGTGAGCCAACAGGTAAAGGGCAGCACCAGTAGCCATCTTGTTTAGGGCTACATTTGTAGATGTTGCTGAGATTGAGACCTGGGGTGCCTGAACTCAGAGTTATCATGTCACTCACTCTCTCATTACCCTCACACCAGGAGGTGTATGAGTGGGCGGTAAAAAGGCAAGCCTCACCCCTATAAACGCTTGCTGTTGGACAAGTCCCAGCTAACACCTCCTCTTATGACATATGTTTGCTGCTGGGTCAGTACCCAGGCTTACGGGAGGCCAAAATCCTAGCCTTCCGCACAGACACAGATGGGGCATGGTGTTCAATGTTAGTGAGTGGGGGACAAGATTTAACATAGGAAGGTGGTCACTCCAATTTATGGCTCCCTGGAGCGCTCACTCAAAGGTGCCCCATTATCTACCCCGAAAGGCCGGTATAGTTGGAACCCCGTAGTCCTGGCATGGATTTGCAGGAGGTTTCTATGTGACTGTCCTCATCGCCCCCAGAGAGTCTTTGCGGAGACGACACTAGTGTCATATCCTGCTACAACTGCGGTTCAAGTATAGGCAGCCCTAGCCCCCACCGGATGGGTGACATACAAATGAGTCAAAGAGTGAGGCGTCCACCCACCAGAGGGGCTTGCGATCAATTAGGGGCACCCCACTATGAGTCTCAGCCGCCAGATAAAGCTAAGCTGGCCTCCGTCATTAATATGTTTACTGAACTGTATCAAATTGTTTAGAGTCAATAATGCTAAGTTGTATTATCATGCTCGCTTTTTTATTATATAACTTATGCAGTTTAATGCTGTCCTCCAAGCGGGGTTGTTGATGTTTTCACCAGGGGGAGGATGTAGCCAGGTCCCCTATGGCTCCCCGGTTCCTCCGCGCTCTCTTCCCTAACTCTGCTGCTGCCGAGTGGTTACGGGTGGCGGCGGGCTCACCAGCGGCCCTTGCAGGGCGCCGCCATGTTGAAGGGGTGTATAGTGTACGTGCTAGGGCTCGCGCAGGTACGGTGAGTGTGTGGCAGCCATTGAAGGGTTGCGCTTGCGCAGTGTTGTAAGCGAATGCGGCGGCCCATAGGAATAGGTTCCGCGGGGACTGCAATCCACTTAGTGCTCAGGGGCAAGAATACAATGTGAAGCCAGGGATCCAATCGCGCTGCCAGATTTCCTGAAACAGGAGATAGATCTTTGCACGCTGGAAGAGGAGGAGTCAGTCAGAGCTGGGAGAGGATAGGGGTAAGAGATGTATGTGCAGGGGTCTGTGACTCTCTGCACTAGGCCAGATTTCCCCCTAGGCCCCAGCTAGGCCCCGACTCACGCTAAAGATTGTGGTTGCTACAGGGAAAGACCCTTAGGTAGGGACCCTGCTCCTTTAGATATATATAGTACAGGGAAACAGCTGCTACGCTGCACGAACCTGATACCAGTGGTCTGGGACCAGGCTACTGTGGCAGAATCATAAACTATCATCAAGGTGGGACACTCCACTGGGATATAACCCCACGCTGAGGTGGACGCACCATGGAGGAGACCGCTGGAACAGTGGATCCCTATCCGGGTTATTGTCAGCGCGCCCGGGTTCTGGAGCACCCGGAAGGTACCTTACAGAAAGTGCACCAACTATAACTACACTCAAATTAGAGGGCCGCGCAGTTGCACACATTGGGTGTAGGTGTGGGATACTGTGGGACATTGTGGGACTGGGATTTTCAGTACACGGTGTGGGGTACACTGTGGTGGGGATACAGCCGTGCAAGGTGTGTGGGTAATTGTACATTTAGTCTTATAGAGTATAGACGTTATAGAGCATACAATATATGTGTTCCAGTAAAGGCCTTTGTTTTTTACATTGTGTGTGTTCATTGTTTGGGTCCTGTGAGGGGCTCCTCCCACTATGTTGGGATCCCCCTCAGGTGGAGGCACTGCATCAAAGTTGTAAGTATATCGCCCCAGGCTCTCCGTTTCGGAGGCTTATGCCCCTGTGAGCCAACAGGTAAAGGGCAGCACCAATAGCCATCTTGTTTAGGGGGAAACAGGGCTATATACATTTGAAAAAGTGTACAGCACAAATCAGACAGTACAGTAAATGGTTTAATAAGTTTATTTTAATATGTGTAACCAGACATTTTAAAAGAGTTTGTAATTGCTGATCTGTTAAGAATTAATGTAAAGAGAGTCAACAGAATGTTTAAACCTTTCAGTCAACACACTTGAGATGATTCTGATGTTTTACTTCTTGCCTCCACCTCCACCTCCGTGACCTCCACTGCTTTGACAGCCGTGACCTCCACTGCTTTGACCTCCACCTCCGTGACCTCCACCTCCACCTCCGTGACCTCCACTGCTTTGACCTCCACCACCACCTCCGTGACCTCCACTGCTTTGACCTCCACCTCCGTGACCTCCCCCTCCACCTCCGTGACCTCCACTGCTTTGACAGCCATGACCTCCACTGCTTTGACCTCCACCACCACCACCACCACCTCCGTGACCTCCACTGCTTTGACCTCCACCTCCGTGACCTCCACCTCCACCTCCGTGACCTCCACTACTTTGACCTCCACCTCCACCTCCGTGACCTCCACTGCTTTGACAGCCGTGACCTCCACTGCTTTGACCTCCACCTCCGTGACCGCCACCTCCACCTCCATGACCTCCACCGCCGCTACCCCCATGACCTTGATGGCAAGGTTCTGATGAGAAATAGAAGTATAATTTGAAAGAATGGCTGAGATACATTGACTACTTCTAAATGATGGAAATGTCAGTAAAAAAATCAGATCATACAAAGACAGCTTATTTAAAACAGAAACACCCCACATTGAGGTACTTTTATTAATTTTACACTAAAAGGAGGGACTCAGAAGCGCACAGAAAATATTCAACTCCGATGTACTGGAATTTTGGGAATCCATAAATGAAGATACATGTGACCCTACAGATCTGTCAGGTCTCATTTATTCAAAGTCGGTCTCATTTGAAGTCGGTCTCATTGATTTTTAGTATCAGGGGACCCATAAACTTCCATTGAGTTTCACCGATGTAAATCTGTATTATTCTTTTAAAATTCCCTTCTGAACCTAAACCCATATTTTAAAGCCCTCAGTCTATGGAATTTTACATCAATTGAGCATATTTTCCATGTATCACCATCTTAACAGTATGATAATAATCTAAGCCAATCTTTCATAGATCTTACCAAGTGGCAAACCTATTTGTCATAGATAAAGCCTAGTGGCAAACAGTCCAGCAAATTGAAATCGTATTCAGGACTGTATTATGATCACACTACTGACCTGGAGATAGTTAGAAGGTATGATGGCAATCAATCACAAAAGCTTAATTAAAAATTGGTTTTCAATGTGGTTTTGGTTTAAATACATGTTGTGTTTTGGTTCTGGTTTTGCCTACAATCTATTTGTTTTTGGTTTTATATTTTCACCAAATTATGAACAGAACACAAAATAAGCAGGAACATGTTTGAAAGCACAACAAAAAAATAAAATATGCTTAAATAATTATACAATTATACAAATTATTGCAAAACTTTCCCCATCTCTTTCTAACAAAAACATGAAAAAGTTTTAGAACAAAAACTAAAACACCAGTGAGGGTGCCCACCCTTATTGTATATAAGTTATTGTGCAATCTATTGCTATTTCAATCTTTTGTTTTAAAAAGACCCATTTTGGGAAAAGGCAAAACCCTCTCATACAATTACAGACAAGGTGAAGGCAGTGATGTGAAGGAGATTGCTGGTTCAAATGAGCAGTGTTTTCCTTAATCAACTTTATACATAACAAACATCATCATGGTCTCTACAGTCATTCTTTCCTTTCCATTTTATGCTCCAGTTTTAAATGACTGTTGTCCCCCCCGATAGTAATAAGTGTATTGATGCATTGTTTTATAATTTATTGGGAGTACTGTAAAGAGGAAAACCACAAACAGTGTGACTGTGCATATTGCTGCACAATGAATTACAGGCCCTCCCGTAAACAACAGGATTAAGATCTGATTGACCATGCAGATTTTCTTACCTGGGCATTTTGGGGCAGGGCATGCGTCCTTGCATGATTTAGCTGGTGCACATGCTGAAATGAGAGAGAATGAATATCACTGAGACAGATAAGTGCAAATCCTGTATGTTTTTTATGGACCTCGTAAATACAACTTGAATTTGTGATAGCTAATGGCCAATCGAACAAAAGCTTTGAAAACATACAGTAGATGAATAGGGTTCAACAAGTGCATTTTTTGCCAATAGGTTAACAATAGAAAAAGTGATGCATCCATGTATCAGGGTGAGTGCATATCGGTGAGGGAGTTGAGGAGAGTGAAAAAAGAAGCTACTTTTCACAATTTAGTGTTTTTTCCCCTCATGTTTTCCCCTTTTCCTTACTTCCAAACACCCTGCAGTTCTGAGTTGCATTAACATTTCAATATTTTAACAATCTGCTTCAAATGTAGGTACAGTACAATGCCTTGGTTTACATGTTTCATATACTGTGATGCACTTACATTTTCCATTTCAGGAAACAATATCTCTTTATGATGATACATTTGGAACAGTTTACTTGACTTTCAAATGATCTTGAAGTATCTCCCTGCTAAATAGAACAGCAGCGCCATAAAGAACTATGCACAGATTAAAACTATCCTCTTTCCACTGTTGTTTAAGTTCCAATAGAATACATATATTTGCAATAACTATATACAGCTAACAACATCTCTTTGTCATTCAGTCCAGCCTTTTGCATGTATAATAGAGGCACCAACTAGTAAATTCCATGTAACCCTATTCACTATCATAAAGAACTACTTACGGTCAGAATCTTTGCATCCACCACCCTTTGATCCAGGCATGATTGCTCTTCTAGTTATAATATGCTGTAGGGATGGAGATCTAGGATGGTACAGGTCTACCAGCAATGCCCGATGGTGCTGCTTTTATACACGAAGTGAAACCATTCAATTATTGACAAGTACTTTCAGGAACCAATGGGATCCAAACATCTATAATTAAGTATTTATTATTCAATGCATTTTTTGTTACATTGTTTGCTTTAATCAAGGGCAGGGTGTTTCTCAATTTTGTATTTTTTCTTTTACACCAATAAAATAATGGGTTTGCTGGTGTTTTTCTTTGCTACTCACTGTTGTGAGTAATTTCCAGCATAATACAAGCATTATTAGCTGACTGGGATACTAAGGAAATGTTCCCATACATGAGCTTGAATGACAGCATAACTCCCTTCTTCAGGATGACCCATTGGAATTGCTTTGCAGTGCATTGCTGGCAGCCAGGGGGGTAACTTGTTTTGTGGCATGAGGCACCTCTATTCCTGTATTACCTGCATCTTCTTATTTACATATTTATATATAGACAAAACAGACAAATTGAGTTGCACCTCCCCCCACATCACCACAATTTCCTACAGAAAGGTTTAATGCTTTGCCTGTAAACTGAGAAATTCAACTTCCTGGTTAATGACACTCATGGCTGCAGCGTTCCACTTCACACGCATGCACATAGGACACAAGGCTTGCATTGGGGATGCCCTTCACTAATAATGGGACATTGAACTTGTAAAATCAAAGGTACAAACAAACAAGAGCCAGCACCACCTAGGCAAAAACACTCTACAGTGGCGGCTAAACTAACTCTCAGGCGGCCTGCACCGCGGGTAATTTAAAACCCTGTGCAGACGCGGCCATTCTTTTTTCTGGCGCCGCAGGCGCTTCCCATTGTTCAGCGCATTAGCGATGAATGGGGAAATGGGCCGCGCGCGGCCGCAAGATGCGGCTGGCGCGCGGCCAAGTTTGGCGGCTGCCGAAAAAAGCCCAGAAAAATTGCGGGTAAATGGCAGAATAAAGCTGGCCGCAGCAGTATCAGACACTGAATTAGATGAGGGTAACACCAAGGGTCCCTGTACACCCTAAATATAGTCACAGTATTTAAATAAAGGTGACCCGCACACAAACAAGAAGTTGACAAACAATTACACGGAAATACAAGGTGACAATAAATCACAAACACACATAAAAGAGAGATATACTGTATACATGAAAAAAAAGCACCATAGATTAATGAGTGAATAGGATACACATCACCTAATACCTAATATCAGGCTAATTGCAAAAAGGAGCAATACTTATAAAAAGGGGGCTTATAAGAAGGGGCAACGTTTCAGGACCTATTGTCCTTTCTTCTGGCCCATTCCCACGCATCTAAACATAATACTTCCCTTGTGTGTCCCTCCTTTTTGCAATTACCCTTTTTTCAATGAGGCTTTTTATTGGCACTTTTTGCACTTCTTTTTGCATGATATTAAGTATTAGGTGATGTGTATCGCATTCACTCATTACTCCATGGTGCTTTTATTCATGTATATACTGTATCTCTCTTTTATGTGTGTTAGTGATTCATTGTCACCTTGTATTTCCATGTATTTGTTTGTTACCTTTCATGACTGTGACAGTAGTTTTTTTTTTTTTAACCTTATATACAGGTTTCTACTGATACTAAATACTAAAAATGGATTTATAGACAGTGATTTGTCAGTAGTTTTCTTGTTTGTGTGCAGGTCACATTAATTTAAATACTGTGACTATTTAAATATTGTAAAATAAAAGGGTTTTATTTATTTTTATTATTTTTTTGTATTATGGAGAGAATACATGGCGGGGCTTAGAGAAAACATAATATGATGAATATTTGTCATATTTAACCACATTTAAAATTGTAAAACGTTGTCGATAAAATTGCATACCTTTATTACTGTCTACTGTGTCTTTGCATTTGCAATTTATGCAGGACAATTTAATAATAACCCCCCATTTTTTTTAATACTTGATTTTTTGGTTTTCTATTCAATAGTAACTTTATTAACCTTAGGTATGTTTGGTTTACATACTGTATACAAAAATATTCAACACACACACGGACTCAGGCAGTTATAACTTTATGAACTTTTCAGACAGATTTAACAGATGACAACAAGACTACATTTCTCGCTTATTAAATGCTTGTTAAATACTGTACACTTTTAATTCCATGGGACTTTGCTGAATTACAGTGTGCCAACAACCTTGTGTGCAGGTCACATTAATTTAATTACTGTGACTTTATTTATATATTGTAAAATAAAAGGGTCTTATTTATTTTTATTATTTTTTTTATAATATGGAGAGAATACATTCCGGGGCTTAGAGAAAACATAATGTGATGAATATTTGTCATATTTAACAACATTTAAAATTGTAAAACTTTATCAATAAAATTGCATACCTTTATTGCAGTCTACTACAATACAATACAATATAATATAATAGCAATGCTAGATACAGAATAGTCACTCCGCGCTGGTGCTGCCAATTGGAAAAGACCCTCTTGCTGCCGTCTGACCAAGGGACTCCACACCCCCTACAAACGTGAACTCCTGAATGGGAGCTCGCAGACAAGAAAAGAAAATAGGCAGATAGGCGCACTGAGGGACACAAACTAGTTTATTAACAACCCCAATAATAGGATCAATGTAAAACACATGCACAATTAAAACACTCAAAGATACGTTAAAAACTAAATCAATGGGCTAGGAGGGGGACAGGACAGCAACGTATCAACACTGTGCAGCCAAAAGAAGGGGTCTGGACCCAATCTGTTAACGTACCAGGCAGCAGAGAGACATGAGTAATCCTGCACAGCCTCCGCTGGAAAAACTCCACGGGAACAGTCTCACGTGACCTCTACGTGTTTTGCACGTAGTGCTTCGTGAGGAGGTCACGTGATGACGCTGCCCCTGGAGTAAATATCATGTTTTTAAGTATCTGTTTTACAATAATAGCAATGCTGTTCAAGTGTACTGTCTTTTTCCTTTTAACAATTGAGCATGCATTGTGTCTTTATTCTAGTAGTGATCTTATATGTGATTCAATATTGGGCACTTTCTGTGACATCCTCCCATCATAATTTGAAACAATAACTTATATCACGATTAGTGTTAGTGATTTGCCAGCCTACTAAAACCTGTTAGTTTTAAGAACATTGAATTATTTTAGTGTTAGTATTAATGTTAGTGTCACCATCCATTTACTTTAGAGATTTATTGTATTATGTATGCTTATTATTTATTAATAAATTAATAATAATTATTAATTATGCAGTGGATGACGTCGCCGTCGAGAGCTTCCTGATACGCCAGGATTCGGAGGGGGAAGACTTCTAAAGTTAAGATAAATATTGAATGTATGTAGATGCCTTTTTTCAGGTTTTTTTTAAATTGCATTTATTTATTTATTTTTTATGTTTATGATTGCCCATTAACTGCTAATGTATTAATATGTGCCCCTGGAACAGATAAATACAGTAACAGTCAATGCATTTTTTGCAAATGATTGTTTTGTATTGATTGTTATTTTTTCTATTTCTAATTATTGTTTTGATTAAATTGTTTGGAATTTGGATGGCTTGTTTTTAGCACATTTGTGGATTGACTAGCGGTTATATTTCTTGATTTGTTTTGTTGGTTAGGTGTTTCTTTATTTGCATTCTAGTATTTTGGTAAAACATAATTTTTATTCTTTAGCGGTTTTGGTGTTAGAATAATTTTATTGATATGTAGTTGAGGATTTCTAGTTCTATTATTTTTGTGGTGTTTAGGTGCTTGTTTATGTCTTTAATTATTGTGTATTGTTGTCCTTGATTGTTTTAAAAGGTTGGCCATTGACTGCTATAGTGGCTTATCATACCCATATTATATTCCCCTCCCTTCTCCACCAGCAGGTATTTTGCACCCAGCAGGTACCTTACAGAAAGTGCACCAACCATAACTACACTCAAATTAGTGGGCCGTGTGGTCACACACATTGGGTTTGGGTGTTGGACACTGTGGGACATTGTGGGATTAGGCCCCTGTGAGCCAACAGGTAAAGGGCAGCACCAGTAGCCATCTTGTTTAGGGCTACATTTGTAGATGTTGCTGAGATTGAGACCTGGGGTGCCTGAACTCAGAGTTATCATGTCACTCACTCTCTCATTACCCTCACACCAGGAGGTGTATGAGTGGGCGGTAAAAAGGCAAGCCTCACCCCTATAAACGCTTGCTGTTGGACAAGTCCCAGCTAACACCTCCTCTTATGACATATGTTTGCTGCTGGGTCAGTACCCAGGCTTACGGGAGGCCAAAATCCTAGCCTTCCGCACAGACACAGATGGGGCATGGTGTTCAATGTTAGTGAGTGGGGGACAAGATTTAACATAGGAAGGTGGTCACTCCAATTTATGGCTCCCTGGAGCGCTCACTCAAAGGTGCCCCATTATCTACCCCGAAAGGCCGGTATAGTTGGAACCCCGTAGTCCTGGCATGGATTTGCAGGAGGTTTCTATGTGACTGTCCTCATCGCCCCCAGAGAGTCTTTGCGGAGACGACACTAGTGTCATATCCTGCTACAACTGCGGTTCAAGTATAGGCAGCCCTAGCCCCCACCGGATGGGTGACATACAAATGAGTCAAAGAGTGAGGCGTCCACCCACCAGAGGGGCTTGCGATCAATTAGGGGCACCCCACTATGAGTCTCAGCCGCCAGATAAAGCTAAGCTGGCCTCCGTCATTAATATGTTTACTGAACTGTATCAAATTGTTTAGAGTCAATAATGCTAAGTTGTATTATCATGCTCGCTTTTTTATTATATAACTTATGCAGTTTAATGCTGTCCTCCAAGCGGGGTTGTTGATGTTTTCACCAGGGGGAGGATGTAGCTAGGTCCCCTATGGCTCCCCGGTTCCTCCGCGCTCTCTTCCCTAACTCTGCTGCTGCCGAGTGGTTACGGGTGGCGGCGGGCTCACCAGCGGCCCTTGCAGGGCGCCGCCATGTTGAAGGGGTGTATAGTGTACGTGCTAGGGCTCGCGCAGGTACGGTGAGTGTGTGGCAGCCATTGAAGGGTTGCGCTTGCGCAGTGTTGTAAGCGAATGCGGCGGCCCATAGGAATAGGTTCCGCGGGGACTGCAATCCACTTAGTGCTCAGGGGCAAGAATACAATGTGAAGCCAGGGATCCAATCGCGCTGCCAGATTTCCTGAAACAGGAGATAGATCTTTGCACGCTGGAAGAGGAGGAGTCAGTCAGAGCTGGGAGAGGATAGGGGTAAGAGATGTATGTGCAGGGGTCTGTGACTCTCTGCACTAGGCCAGATTTCCCCCTAGGCCCCAGCTAGGCCCCGACTCACGCTAAAGATTGTGGTTGCTACAGGGAAAGACCCTTAGGTAGGGACCCTGCTCCTTTAGATATATATAGTACAGGGAAACAGCTGCTACGCTGCACGAACCTGATACCAGTGGTCTGGGACCAGGCTACTGTGGCAGAATCATAAACTATCATCAAGGTGGGACACTCCACTGGGATATAACCCCACGCTGAGGTGGACGCACCATGGAGGAGACCGCTGGAACAGTGGATCCCTATCCGGGTTATTGTCAGCGCGCCCGGGTTCTGGAGCACCCGGAAGGTACCTTACAGAAAGTGCACCAACTATAACTACACTCAAATTAGAGGGCCGCGCAGTTGCACACATTGGGTGTAGGTGTGGGATACTGTGGGACATTGTGGGACTGGGATTTTCAGTACACGGTGTGGTGTACACTGTGGTGGGGATACAGCCGTGCAAGGTGTGTGGGTAATTGTACATTTAGTCTTATAGAGTATAGACGTTATAGAGCATACAATATATGTGTTCCAGTAAAGGCCTTTGTTTTTTACATTGTGTGTGTTCATTGTTTGGGTCCTGTGAGGGGCTCCTCCCACTATGTTGGGATCCCCCTCAGGTGGAGGCACTGCATCAAAGTTGTAAGTATATCGCCCCAGGCTCTCCGTTTCGGAGGCTTATGCCCCTGTGAGCCAACAGGTAAAGGGCAGCACCAATAGCCATCTTGTTTAGGGGGAAACAGGGCTATATACATTTGAAAAAGTGTACAGCACAAATCAGACAGTACAGTAAATGGTTTAATAAGTTTATTTTAATATGTGTAACCAGACATTTTAAAAGAGTTTGTAATTGCTGATCTGTTAAGAATTAATGTAAAGAGAGTTAACAGAATGTTTAAACCTTTCAGTCAACACACTTGAGATGATTCTGATGTTTTACTTCTTGCCTCCACCTCCGTGACCTCCACTGCTTTGACAGCCGTGACCTCCACTGCTTTGACCTCCACCTCCGTGACCTCCACCTCCACCTCCGTGACCTCCACTGCTTTGACTTCCACCACCACCTCCGTGACCTCCACTGCTTTGACCTCCACCTCCGTGACCTCCCCCTCCACCTCCGTGACCTCCACTGCTTTGACAGCCATGACCTCCACTGCTTTGACCTCCACCACCACCACCACCACCTCCGTGACCTCCACTGCTTTGACCTCCACCTCCGTGACCTCCACCTCCACCTCCGTGACCTCCACTACTTTGACCTCCACCTCCACCTCCGTGACCTCCACTGCTTTGACAGCCGTGACCTCCACTGCTTTGACCTCCACCTCCGTGACCGCCACCTCCACCTCCATGACCTCCACCGCCGCTACCCCCATGACCTTGATGGCAAGGTTCTGATGAGAAATAGAAGTATAATTTGAAAGAATGGCTGAGATACATTGACTACTTCTAAATGATGGAAATGTCAGTAAAAAAATCAGATCATACAAAGACAGCTTATTTAAAACAGAAACACCCCACATTGAGGTACTTTTATTAATTTTACACTAAAAGGAGGGACTCAGAAGCGCACAGAAAATATTCAACTCCGATGTACTGGAATTTTGGGAATCCATAAATGAAGATACATGTGACCCTACAGATCTGTCAGGTCTCATTTATTCAAAGTCGGTCTCATTTGAAGTCGGTCTCATTGATTTTTAGTATCAGGGGACCCATAAACTTCCATTGAGTTTCACCAATGTAAATCTGTATTATTCTTTTAAAATTCCCTTCTGAACCTAAACCCATATTTTAAAGCCCTCAGTCTATGGAATTTTACATCAATTGAGCATATTTTCCATGTATCACCATCTTAACAGTATGATAATAATCTAAGCCAATCTTTCATAGATCTTACCAAGTGGCAAACCTATTTGTCATAGATAAAGCCTAGTGGCAAACAGTCCAGCAAATTGAAATCGTATTCAGGACTGTATTATGATCACACTACTGACCTGGAGATAGTTAGAAGGTATGATGGCAATCAATCACAAAAGCTTAATTAAAAATTGGTTTTCAATGTGGTTTTGGTTTAAATACATGTTGTGTTTTGGTTCTGGTTTTGCCTACAATCTATTTGTTTTTGGTTTTATATTTTCACCAAATTATGAACAGAACACAAAATAAGCAGGAACATGTTTGAAAGCACAACAAAAAAATAAAATATGCTTAAATAATTATACAATTATACAAATTATTGCAAAACTTTCCCCATCTCTTTCTAACAAAAACATGAAAAAGTTTTAGAACAAAAACTAAAACACCAGTGAGGGTGCCCACCCTTATTGTATATAAGTTATTGTGCAATCTATTGCTATTTCAATCTTTTGTTTTAAAAAGACCCATTTTGGGAAAAGGCAAAACCCTCTCATACAATTACAGACAAGGTGAAGGCAGTGATGTGAAGGAGATTGCTGGTTCAAATGAGCAGTGTTTTCCTTAATCAACTTTATACATAACAAACATCATCATGGTCTCTACAGTCATTCTTTCCTTTCCATTTTATGCTCCAGTTTTAAATGACTGTTGTCCCCCCCGATAGTAATAAGTGTATTGATGCATTGTTTTATCATTTATTGGGAGTACTGTAAAGAGGAAAACCACAAACAGTGTGACTGTGCATATTGCTGCACAATGAATTACAGGCCCTCCCGTAAACAATAGGATTAAGATCTGATTGACCATGCAGATTTTCTTACCTGGGCATTTTGGGGCAGGGCATGCGTCCTTGCATGATTTAGCTGGTGCACATGCTGAAATGAGAGAGAATGAATATCACTGAGACAGATAAGTGCAAATCCTGTATGTTTTTTATGGACCTCGTAAATACAACTTGAATTTGTGATAGCTAATGGCCAATCAAACAAAAGCTTTGAAAACATACAGTAGATGAATAGGGTTCAACAAGTGCATTTTTTGCCAATAGGTTAACAATAGAAAAAGTGATGCATCCATGTATCAGGGTGAGTGCATATCGGTGAGGGAGTTGAGGAGAGTGAAAAAAGAAGCTACTTTTCACAATTTAGTGTTTTTTCCCCTCATGTTTTCCCCTTTTCCTTACTTCCAAACACCCTGCAGTTCTGAGTTGCATTAACATTTCAATATTTTAACAATCTGCTTCAAATGTAGGTACAATGCCTTGGTTTACATGTTTCATATACTGTGATGCACTTACATTTTCCATTTCAGGAAACAATATCTCTTTATGATGATACATTTGGAACAGTTTACTTGACTTTCAAATGATCTTGAAGTATCTCCCTGCTAAATAGAACAGCAGCGCCATAAAGAACAATGCACAGATTAAAACTATCCTCTTTCCACTGTTGTTTAAGTTCCAATAGAATACATATATTTGCAATAACTATATACAGCTAACAACATCTCTTTGTCATTCAGTCCAGCCTTTTGCATGTATAATAGAGGCACCAGCTAGTAAATTCCATGTAACCCTATTCACTATCATAAAGAACTACTTACGGTCAGAATCTTTGCATCCACCACCCTTTGATCCAGGCATGATTGCTCTTCTAGTTATAATATGCTGTAGGGATGGAGATCTAGGATGGTACAGGTCTACCAGCAATGCCCGATGGTGCTGCTTTTATACACGAAGTGAAACCATTCAATTATTGACAAGTACTTTCAGGAACCAATGGGATCCAAACATCTATAATTAAGTATTTATTATTCAATGCATTTTTTTGTTAAATTGTTTGCTTTAATCAAGGGCAGGGTGTTTCTCAATTTTGTATTTTTTCTTTTACACCAATAAAATAATGGGTTTGCTGGTGTTTTTCTTTGCTACTCACTGTTGTGAGTAATTTCCAGCATAATACAAGCATTATTAGCTGACTGGGATACTAAGGAAATGTTCCCATACATGAGCTTGAATGACAGCATAACTCCCTTCTTCAGGATCACCCATTGGAATTGCTTTGCAGTGCATTGCTGGCAGCCAGGGGGGTAACTTGTTTTGTGGCATGAGGCACCTCTATTCCTGTATTACCTGCATCTTCTTATTTACAAATCTACTTTAATAATAATAATATATTTATATATAGACAAAACAGACAAATTGAGTTGCACCTCCCCCCACATCACCACAATTTCCTACAGAAAGGTTTAATGCTTTGCCTGTAAACTGAGAAATTCAACTTCCTGGTTAATGACACTCATGGCTGCAGCGTTCCACTTCACACGCATGCACATAGGACACAAGGCTTGCATTGGGGATGCCCTTCACTAATAATGGGACATTGAACTTGTAAAATCAAAGGTACAAACAAACAAGAGCCAGCACCACCTAGGCAAAAACACTCTACAGTGGCGGCTAAACTAACTCTCAGGCGGCCTGCACCGCGGGTAATTTAAAACCCTATGCAGACGCGGCCATTCTTTTTTCTGGCGCCGCAGGCGCTTCCCATTGTTCAGCGCATTAGCGATGAATGGGGAAATGGGCCGCGAGCGGCCAAGTATGGCAGCTGCCAAAAAACCCCCAGAAAAAGTGCGGGTAAATGGCAGAATAAAGCTGGCCGCAGCAGTATCAGACACTGAATTAGGTGAGGGTAACACCAAGGGTCCCTGTACACCCTAAATATAGTCACAGTATTTAAATAAAGGTGACCCGCACACAAACAAGAAGTTGACAAACAATTACACGGAAATACAAGGTGACAATAAATCACAAACACACATAAAAGAGAGATATACTGTATACATGAAAAAAAGCACCATAGATTAATGAGTGAATAGGATACACATCACCTAATACCTAATATCAGGGTAATTGCAAAAAGGAGCAATACTTATAAAAAGGGGTGGCTTATAAGAAGGGGCAACGTTTCAGGACCTATTGTCCTTTCTTCTGGCCCATTCCCACGCATCTAAACATAGTACTTCCCTTGTGTGTCCCTCCTTTTTGCAATTACCCTTTTTTTCAATGAGGCTTTTTATTGGCACTTTTTGCACACCTTTTTGCATGATATTAAGTATTAGGTGATGTGTATCGCATTCACTCATTACTCCATGGTGCTTTTATTCATGTATATACTGTATCTCTCTTTTATGTGTGTTAGTGATTTATTGTCACCTTGTATTTCCATGTATTTGTTTGTTACCTTTCATGACTGTGACAGTAGTTTTTTTTTTTTAACCTTATATACAGTTTTGTACTGATACTAAATACTAAAAATGGATTTATAGACAGTGATTTGTCAGTAGTTTTCTTGTTTTTGTGCAGGTCACATTAATTTAAATACTGTGACTATTTAAATTTTGTAAAATAAAAGGGTTTTATTTATTTTTATTATTTTTTTGTATTATGGAGAGATTACATGGCGGGGCTTAGAGAAAACATAATATGATGAATATTTGTCATATTTAACCACATTTAAAATTGTAAAACGTTGTCGATAAAATTGCATACCTTTATTACTGTCTACTGTGTCTTTGCATTTGCAATTTATGCAGGACAATTTAATAATAACCCCCCATTTTTTTTAATACTTGATTTTTTGGTTTTCTATTCAATAGTAACTTTATTAACCTTAGGTATGTTTGGTTTACATACTGTATACAAAAATATTCAACACACACACGGTCTCAGGCAGTTATAACTTTATGAACTTTTCAGACAGATTTAACAGATGACAACAAGACTACATTTCTCGCTTATTAAATGCTTGTTAAATACTGTACACTTTTAATTCCATGGGACTTTGCTGAATTACAGTGTGCCAACGACCTTGTGTGCAGGTCACATTAATTTAATTACTGTGACTTTATTTATATATTGTAAAATAAAAGGGTCTTATTTATTTTTATTATTTTTTTGTAATATGGAGAGAATACATTCCGGGGCTTAGAGAAAACATAATGTGATGAATATTTGTCATATTTAACAACATTTAAAATTGTAAAACTTTATCAATAAAATTGCATACCTTTATTGCAGTCTGCTCCAATACAATACAATATAATATAATAGCAATGCTAGATACAGAATAGTCACTCCGCGCTGGTGCTGCCAATTGGAAAAGACCCTCTTGCTGCCGTCTGACCAAGGGACTCCACACCCCCTACAAACGTGAACTCCTGAATGGGAGCTCGCAGACAAGAAAAGAAAATAGGCAGATAGGCGCACTGAGGGACACAAACTAGTTTATTAACAACCCCAATAATAGGATCAATGTAAAACACATGCACAATTAAAACACTCAAAGATACGTTAAAAACTAAATCAATGGGCTAGGAGGGGGACAGGACAGCAACGTATCAACACTGTGCAGCCAAAAGAAGGGGTCTGGACCCAATCTGTTAACGTACCAGGCAGCAGAGAGACATGAGTAATCCTGCACAGCCTCCGCTGGAAAAACTCCACGGGAACAGTCTCACGTGACCTCTACGCGTTTTGCACGTAGTGCTTCGTGAGGAGGTCACGTGATGACGCTGCCCCTGGAGTAAATATCATGTTTTTAAGTATCTGTTTTACAATAATAGCAATGCTGTTCAAGTGTACTGTCTTTTTCCTTTTAACAATTGAGCATGCATTGTGTCTTTATTCTAGTAGTGATCTTATATGTGATTCAATATTGGGCACTTTCTGTGACATCCTCCCATCATAATTTGAAACAATAACTTATATCACGATTAGTGTTAGTGATTTGCCAGCCTACTAAAACCTGTTAGTTTTAAGAACATTGAATTATTTTAGTGTTAGTATTAATGTTAGTGTCACCATCCATTTACTTTAGAGATTTATTGTATTATGTATACATTATTATGTATGCTTATTATTTATTAATAAATTAATAATAATTATTAATTATGCAGTGGATGACGTCGCCGTCGAGAGCTTCCTGATACGCCAGGTTTCGGAGGGGGAAGACTTCTAAAGTTAAGATAAATATTGAATGTATGTAGATGCCTTTTTTCAGGGTTTTTTTAAATTGCATTTATTTATTTATTTTTTATGTTTATGATTGCCCATTAACTGCTAATGTATTAATCTGTGCCCCTGGAACAGATAAATACAGTGACAGGCAATGCATTTTTTGGCAAATGATTGTTTTGTATTGATTGTTATTTTTTCTATTTCTGTTTATTGTTTTGATTAAATTGTTTGGAATTTGGATGGCTTGTTTTTAGCACATTTGTGGATTGACTAGCGGTTATATTTCTTGATTTGTTTTGTTGGTTAGGTGTTTCTTTATTTGCATTCTAGTATTTTGGTAAAACATAATTTTTATTCTTTAGCGGTTTTGGTGTTAGAATAATTTTATTGATGTGTAGTTGAGGATTTCTAGTTCTATTATTTTTGTGGTGTTTAGGTGCTTGTTTATGTCTTTAATTATTGTGTATTGTTGTCCTTGATTGTTTTAAAAGGTTGGCCATTGACTGCTATAGTGGCTTATCATACCCATATTATATTCCCCTCCCTTCTCCACCAGCAGGTATTTTGCACCCAGCAGGTACCTTACAGAAAGTGCACCAACCATAACTACACTCAAATTAGTGGGCCGTGTGGTCACACACATTGGGTTTGGCTGTTGGACACTGTGGGACATTGTGGGATTAGGCCCCTGTGAGCCAACAGGTAAAGGGCAGCACCAGTAGCCATCTTGTTTAGGGCTACATTTGTAGATGTTGCTGAGATTGAGACCTGGGGTGCCTGAACTCAGAGTTATCATGTCACTCACTCTCTCATTACCCTCACACCAGGAGGTGTATGAGTGGGTGGTAAAAAGGCAAGCCTCGCCCCTATAAACGCTTGCTGTTGGACAAGTCCCAGCTAATACCTCCTCTTATGACATATGTTTGCTGTTGGGTCAGTACCCAGGCTTACGGGAGGCCAAAATCCTAGCCTGCCGCACAGACACAGATGGGGCATGGTGTTCAATGTTAGTGAGTGGGGGACAAGATTTAACATAGGAAGGTGGTCACTCCAATTTATGGCTCCCTGGAGCGCTCACTCAAAGGTGCCCCATTATCTACCCCGAAAGGCCGGTATAGTTGGAACCCCGTAGTCCTGGCACGGATTTGCAGGAGGTTGCTATGTGACTGTCCTCATCGCCCCCAGAGAGTCTTTGCGGAGACGACACTAGTGTCATATCCTGCTACAACTGCGGTTCAAGTATAGGCAGCCCTAGCCCCCACCGGATGGGTGACATACAAATGAGTCAAAGAGTGAGGCGTCCACCCACCAGAGGGGCTTGCGATCAATTAGGGGCACCCCACTATGAGTCTCAGCTGCCAGATAAAGCTAAGCTGGCCTCCGTCATTAATATGTTTACCGAACTGTATCAAATTGTTTAGAGTCAATAATGCTAAGTTGTATTATCATGCTTGCTTTTTTATTATATAACTTATGCAGTTTAATGCTGTCCTCCAAGCGGGGTTGTTGATGTTTTCACCAGGGGGAGGATGTAGCCAGGTCCCCTATGGCTCCCCGGTTCCTCCGCGCTCTCTTCCCTAACTCTGCTGCTGCCGAGTAGTTACGGGTGGCGGTGGGCTCACCAGCGGCCCTTGCAGGGCGCCGCCATGTTGAAGGGGCGTATAGTGTATGTGCTAGGGCTCGCGCAGGTACGGTGAGTGTGTGGCAGCCATTGAAGGGTTGCGCTTGCGCAGTGTTGTAAGCGAATGCGGCGGCCCATAGGAATAGGTTCCGCGGGGACTGCAATCCACTTAGTGCTCAGGGGCAAGAATACCATGTGAAGCCAGGGATCCAATCGCGCTGCCAGATTTCCTGAAACAGGAGATAGATCTTTGCACGCTGGAAGAGGAGGAGTCAGTCAGAGCTGGGAGAGGATAGGGGTAAGAGATGTATGTGCAGGGGTCTGTGACTCTCTGCACTAGGCCAGATTTCCCCCTAGGCCCCAGCTAGGCCCCGACTCACGCTAAAGATTGTGGTTGCTACAGGGAAAGACCCTTAGGTAGGGACCCTGCTCCTTTAGATATATATAGTACAGGGAAACAGCTGCTACGCTGCACGAACCTGATACCAGTGGTCTGGGACCAGGCTACTGTGGCAGAATCATAGACTATCATCAAGGTGGGACACTCCACTGGGATATAACCCCACGCTGAGGTGGAGCACCCGGAAGGTACCTTACAGAAAGTGCACCAACTATAACTACACTCAAATTAGAGGGTCGCGCAGTTGCACACATTGGGTGTAGGTGTGGGATACTGTGGGACATTGTGGGACTGGGATTTTCAGTACACGGTGTGGGGTACACTGTGGTGGGGATACAGCCGTGCAAGGTGTGTGGGTAATTGTACATTTAGTCTTATAGAGTATAGACGTTATAGAGCATACGATATATGTGTTCCAGTAAAGGCCTTTCTTTTTTACATTGTGTGTGTTCATTGTTTGGGTCCTGTGAGGGGCTCCTCCCACTATGTTGGGATCCCCCTCAGGTGGAGGCACTGCATCAAAGTTGTAAGTATATCGCCCCAGGCTCTCCGTTTCGGAGGCTTATGCCCCTGTGAGCCAACAGGTAAAGGGCAGCACCAATAGCCATCTTGTTTAGGGGGAAACAGGGCTATATACATTTGAAAAAGTGTACAGCACAAATCAGACAGTACAGTAAATGGTTTAATAAGTTTATTTTAATATGTGTAACCAGACATTTTAAAAGAGTTTGTAATTGCTGATTTGTTAGGAATTAATGTAAAGAGAGTTAACAGAATGTTTAAACCTTTCAGTCAACACACTTGAGATGATTCTGATGTTTTACTTCTTGCCTCCACCTCCACCTCCGTGACCTCCACTGCTTTGACAGCCGTGACCTCCACTGCTTTGATCTCCACCTCCGTGACCTCCACCTCCGTGACCTCCACTGCTTTGACCTCCACCACCACCTCCGTGACCTCCACTGCTTTGACCTCCACCTCCGTGACCTCCCCCTCCACCTCCGTGACCTCCACTGCTTTGACAGCCATGACCTCCACTGCTTTGACCTCCACCACCACCACCACCTCCGTGACCTCCACTGCTTTGACCTCCACCTCCGTGACCTCCACCTCCACCTCCGTGACCTCCACTACTTTGACCTCCACCTCCACCTCCACCTCCGTGACCTCCACTGCTTTGACAGCCGTGACCTCCACTGCTTTGACCTCCACCTCCGTGACCGCCACCTCCACCTCCATGACCTCCACCGCCGCTACCCCCATGACCTTGATGGCAAGGTTCTGATGAGAAATAGAAGTATAATTTGAAAGAATGGCTGAGATACATTGACTACTTCTAAATGATGGAAATGTCAGTAAAAAAATCAGATCATACAAAGACAGCTTATTTAAAACAGAAACACCCCACATTGAGGTACTTTTATTAATTTTACACTAAAAGGAGGGACTCAGAAGCGCACAGAAAATATTCAACTCCGATGTACTGGAATTTTGGGAATCCATAAATGAAGATACATGTGACCCTACAGATCTGTCAGGTCTCATTTATTCAAAGTCGGTCTCATTTGAAGTCGGTCTCATTGATTTTTAGTATCAGGGGACCCATAAACTTCCATTGAGTTTCACCGATGTAAATCTGTATTATTCTTTTAAAATTCCCTTCTGAACCTAAACCCATATTTTAAAGCCCTCAGTCTATGGAATTTTACATCAATTGAGCATATTTTCCATGTATCACCATCTTAACAGTATGATAATAATCTAAGCCAATCTTTCATAGATCTTACCAAGTGGCAAACCTATTTGTCATAGATAAAGCCTAGTGGCAAACAGTCCAGCAAATTGAAATCGTATTCAGGACTGTATTATGATCACACTACTGACCTGGAGATAGTTAGAAGGTATGATGGCAATCAATCACAAAAGCTTAATTAAAAATTGGTTTTCAATGTGGTTTTGGTTTAAATACATGTTGTGTTTTGGTTCTGGTTTTGCCTACAATCTATTTGTTTTTGGTTTTATATTTTCACCAAATTATGAACAGAACACAAAATAAGCAGGAACATGTTTGAAAGCACAACAAAAAAATAAAATATGCTTAAATAATTATACAATTATACAAATTATTGCAAAACTTTCCCCATCTCTTTCTAACAAAAACATGAAAAAGTTTTAGAACAAAAACTAAAACACCAGTGAGGGTGCCCACCCTTATTGTATATAAGTTATTGTGCAATCTATTGCTATTTCAATCTTTTGTTTTAAAAAGACCCATTTTGGGAAAAGGCAAAACCCTCTCATACAATTACAGACAAGGTGAAGGCAGTGATGTGAAGGAGATTGCTGGTTCAAATGAGCAGTGTTTTCCTTAATCAACTTTATACATAACAAACATCATCATGGTCTCTACAGTCATTCTTTCCTTTCCATTTTATGCTCCAGTTTTAAATGACTGTTGTCCCCCCCGATAGTAATAAGTGTATTGATGCATTGTTTTATAATTTATTGGGAGTACTGTAAAGAGGAAAACCACAAACAGTGTGACTGTGCATATTGCTGCACAATGAATTACAGGCCCTCCCGTAAACAATAGGATTAAGATCTGATTGACCATGCAGATTTTCTTACCTGGGCATTTTGGGGCAGGGCATGCGTCCTTGCATGATTTAGCTGGTGCACATGCTGAAATGAGAGAGAATGAATATCACTGAGACAGATAAGTGCAAATCCTGTATGTTTTTTATGGACCTCGTAAATACAACTTGAATTTGTGATAGCTAATGGCCAATCAAACAAAAGCTTTGAAAACATACAGTAGATGAATAGGGTTCAACAAGTGCATTTTTTGCCAATAGGTTAACAATAGAAAAAGTGATGCATCCATGTATCAGGGTGAGTGCATATCGGTGAGGGAGTTGAGGAGAGTGAAAAAAGAAGCTACTTTTCACAATTTAGTGTTTTTTCCCCTCATGTTTTCCCCTTTTCCTTACTTCCAAACACCCTGCAGTTCTGAGTTGCATTAACATTTCAATATTTTAACAATCTGCTTCAAATGTAGGTACAATGCCTTGGTTTACATGTTTCATATACTGTGATGCACTTACATTTTCCATTTCAGGAAACAATATCTCTTTATGATGATACATTTGGAACAGTTTACTTGACTTTCAAATGATCTTGAAGTATCTCCCTGCTAAATAGAACAGCAGCGCCATAAAGAACAATGCACAGATTAAAACTATCCTCTTTCCACTGTTGTTTAAGTTCCAATAGAATACATATATTTGCAATAACTATATACAGCTAACAACATCTCTTTGTCATTCAGTCCAGCCTTTTGCATGTATAATAGAGGCACCAGCTAGTAAATTCCATGTAACCCTATTCACTATCATAAAGAACTACTTACGGTCAGAATCTTTGCATCCACCACCCTTTGATCCAGGCATGATTGCTCTTCTAGTTATAATATGCTGTAGGGATGGAGATCTAGGATGGTACAGGTCTACCAGCAATGCCCGATGGTGCTGCTTTTATACACGAAGTGAAACCATTCAATTATTGACATGTACTTTCAGGAACCAATGGGATCCAAACATCTATAATTAAGTATTTATTATTCAATGCATTTTTTTGTTAAATTGTTTGCTTTAATCAAGGGCAGGGTGTTTCTCAATTTTGTATTTTTTCTTTTACACCAATAAAATAATGGGTTTGCTGGTGTTTTTCTTTGCTACTCACTGTTGTGAGTAATTTCCAGCATAATACAAGCATTATTAGCTGACTGGGATACTAAGGAAATGTTCCCATACATGAGCTTGAATGACAGCATAACTCCCTTCTTCAGGATCACCCATTGGAATTGCTTTGCAGTGCATTGCTGGCAGCCAGGGGGGTAACTTGTTTTGTGGCATGAGGCACCTCTATTCCTGTATTACCTGCATCTTCTTATTTACAAATCTACTTTAATAATAATAATATATTTATATATAGACAAAACAGACAAATTGAGTTGCACCTCCCCCCACATCACCACAATTTCCTACAGAAAGGTTTAATGCTTTGCCTGTAAACTGAGAAATTCAACTTCCTGGTTAATGACACTCATGGCTGCAGCGTTCCACTTCACATGCATGCACATAGGACACAAGGCTTGCATTGGGGATGCCCTTCACTAATAATGGGACATTGAACTTGTAAAATCAAAGGTACAAACAAACAAGAGCCAGCACCACCTAGGCAGAAACACTCTACAGTGGCGGCTAAACTAACTCTCAGGCGGCCTGCACCGCGGGTAATTTAAAACCCTATGCAGACGCGGCAATTCTTTTTTCTGGCGCCGCAGGCGCTTCCCATTGTTCAGCGCATTAGCGATGAATGGGGAAATGGGCCGCGCGCGGCCAAGTATGGCAGCTGCCAAAAACCCCCCAGAAAAAGTGCGGGTAAATGGCAGAATAAAGCTGGCCGCAGCAGTATCAGACACTGAATTAGGTGAGGGTAACACCAAGGGTCCCTGTACACCCTAAATATAGTCACAGTATTTAAATAAAGGTGACCCGCACACAAACAAGAAGTTGACAAACAATTACACGGAAATACAAGGTGACAATAAATCACAAACACACATAAAAGAGAGATATACTGTATACATGAAAAAAAGCACCATAGATTAATGAGTGAATAGGATACACATCACCTAATACCTAATATCAGGGTAATTGCAAAAAGGAGCAATACTTATAAAAAGGGGTGGCTTATAAGAAGGGGCAACGTTTCAGTACCTATTGTCCTTTCTTCTGGCCCATTCCCACGCATCTAAACATAGTACTTCCCTTGTGTGTCCCTCCTTTTTGCAATTACCCTTTTTTTCAATGAGGCTTTTTATTGGCACTTTTTGCACACCTTTTTGCATGATATTAAGTATTAGGTGATGTGTATCGCATTCACTCATTACTCCATGGTGCTTTTATTCATGTATATACTGTATCTCTCTTTTATGTGTGTTAGTGATTTATTGTCACCTTGTATTTCCATGTATTTGTTTGTTACCTTTCATGACTGTGACAGTAGTTTTTTTTTTTTAACCTTATATACAGTTTTGTACTGATACTAAATACTAAAAATGGATTTATAGACAGTGATTTGTCAGTAGTTTTCTTGTTTTTGTGCAGGTCACATTAATTTAAATACTGTGACTATTTAAATTTTGTAAAATAAAAGGGTTTTATTTATTTTTATTATTTTTTTGTATTATGGAGAGAATACATGGCGGGGCTTAGAGAAAACATAATATGATGAATATTTGTCATATTTAACCACATTTAAAATTGTAAAACGTTGTCGATAAAATTGCATACCTTTATTACTGTCTACTGTGTCTTTGCATTTGCAATTTATGCAGGACAATTTAATAATAACCCCCCATTTTTTTTAATACTTGATTTTTTGGTTTTCTATTCAATAGTAACTTTATTAACCTTAGGTATGTTTGGTTTACATACTGTATACAAAAATATTCAACACACACACGGTCTCAGGCAGTTATAACTTTATGAACTTTTCAGACAGATTTAACAGATGACAACAAGACTACATTTCTCGCTTATTAAATGCTTGTTAAATACTGTACACTTTTAATTCCATGGGACTTTGCTGAATTACAGTGTGCCAACGACCTTGTGTGCAGGTCACATTAATTTAATTATTGTGACTTTATTTATATATTGTAAAATAAAAGGGTCTTATTTATTTTTATTATTTTTTTGTAATATGGAGAGAATACATTCCGGGGCTTAGAGAAAACATAATGTGATGAATATTTGTCATATTTAACAACATTTAAAATTGTAAAACTTTATCAATAAAATTGCATACCTTTATTGCAGTCTACTACAATACAATATAATATAATAGCAATGCTAGATACAGAATAGTCACTCCGCGCTGGTGCTGCCAATTGGAAAAGACCCTCTTGCTGCCGTCTGACCAAGGGACTCCACACCCCCTACAAACGTGAACTCCTGAATGGGAGCTCGCAGACAAGAAAAGAAAATAGGCAGATAGGCGCACTGAGGGACACAAACTAGTTTATTAACAACCCCAATAATAGGATCAATGTAAAACACATGCACAATTAAAACACTCAAAGATACGTTAAAAACTAAATCAATGGGCTAGGAGGGGGACAGGACAGCAACGTATCAACACTGTGCAGCCAAAAGAAGGGGTCTGGACCCAATCTGTTAACGTACCAGGCAGCAGAGAGACATGAGTAATCCTGCACAGCCTCCGCTGGAAAAACTCCACGGGAACAGTCTCACGTGACCTCTACGCGTTTTGCACGTAGTGCTTCGTGAGGAGGTCACGTGATGACGCTGCCCCTGGAGTAAATATCATGTTTTTAAGTATCTGTTTTACAATAATAGCAATGCTGTTCAAGTGTACTGTCTTTTTCCTTTTAACAATTGAGCATGCATTGTGTCTTTATTCTAGTAGTGATCTTATATGTGATTCAATATTGGGCACTTTCTGTGACATCCTCCCATCATAATTTGAAACAATAACTTCTATCACGATTAGTGTTAGTGATTTGCCAGCCTACTAAAACCTGTTAGTTTTAAGAACATTGAATTATTTTAGTGTTAGTATTAATGTTAGTGTCACCATCCATTTACTTTAGAGATTTATTGTATTATGTATGCTTATTATTTATTAATAAATTAATAATAATTATTAATTATGCAGTGGATGACGTCGCCGTCGAGAGCTTCCTGATACGCCAGGATTCGGAGGGGGAAGACTTCTAAAGTTAAGATAAATATTGAATGTATGTAGATGCCTTTTTTCAGGGTTTTTTTAAATTGCATTTATTTATTTATTTTTTATGTTTATGATTGCCCATTAACTGCTAATGTATTAATCTGTGCCCCTGGAACAGATAAATACAGTGACAGGCAATGCATTTTTTGGCAAATGATTGTTTTGTATTGATTGTTATTTTTTCTATTTCTGTTTATTGTTTTGATTAAATTGTTTGGAATTTGGATGGCTTGTTTTTAGCACATTTGTGGATTGACTAGCGGTTATATTTCTTGATTTGTTTTGTTGGTTAGGTGTTTCTTTATTTGCATTCTAGTATTTTGGTAAAATATAATTTTTATTCTTTAGCGGTTTTGGTGTTAGAATAATTTTATTGATGTGTAGTTGAGGATTTCTAGTTCTATTATTTTTGTGGTGTTTAGGTGCTTGTTTATGTCTTTAATTATTGTGTATTGTTGTCCTTGATTGTTTTAAAAGGTTGGCCATTGACTGCTATAGTGGCTTATCATACCCATATTATATTCCCCTCCCTTCTCCACCAGCAGGTATTTTGCACCCAGCAGGTACCTTACAGAAAGTGCACCAACCATAACTACACTCAAATTAGTGGGCCGTGTGGTCACACACATTGGGTTTGGCTGTTGGACACTGTGGGACATTGTGGGATTAGGCCCCTGTGAGCCAACAGGTAAAGGGCAGCACCAGTAGCCATCTTGTTTAGGGCTACATTTGTAGATGTTGCTGAGATTGAGACCTGGGGTGCCTGAACTCAGAGTTATCATGTCACTCACTCTCTCATTACCCTCACACCAGGAGGTGTATGAGTGGGTGGTAAAAAGGCAAGCCTCGCCCCTATAAACGCTTGCTGTTGGACAAGTCCCAGCTAATACCTCCTCTTATGACATATGTTTGCTGTTGGGTCAGTACCCAGGCTTACGGGAGGCCAAAATCCTAGCCTGCCGCACAGACACAGATGGGGCATGGTGTTCAATGTTAGTGAGTGGGGGACAAGATTTAACATAGGAAGGTGGTCACTCCAATTTATGGCTCCCTGGAGCGCTCACTCAAAGGTGCCCCATTATCTACCCCGAAAGGCCGGTATAGTTGGAACCCCGTAGTCCTGGCACGGATTTGCAGGAGGTTGCTATGTGACTGTCCTCATCGCCCCCAGAGAGTCTTTGCGGAGACGACACTAGTGTCATATCCTGCTACAACTGCGGTTCAAGTATAGGCAGCCCTAGCCCCCACCGGATGGGTGACATACAAATGAGTCAAAGAGTGAGGCGTCCACCCACCAGAGGGGCTTGCGATCAATTAGGGGCACCCCACTATGAGTCTCAGCTGCCAGATAAAGCTAAGCTGGCCTCCGTCATTAATATGTTTACCGAACTGTATCAAATTGTTTAGAGTCAATAATGCTAAGTTGTATTATCATGCTTGCTTTTTTATTATATAACTTATGCAGTTTAATGCTGTCCTCCAAGCGGGGTTGTTGATGTTTTCACCAGGGGGAGGATGTAGCCAGGTCCCCTATGGCTCCCCGGTTCCTCCGCGCTCTCTTCCCTAACTCTGCTGCTGCCGAGTGGTTACGGGTGGCGGTGGGCTCACCAGCGGCCCTTGCAGGGCGCCGCCATGTTGAAGGGGCGTATAGTGTATGTGCTAGGGCTCGCGCAGGTACGGTGAGTGTGTGGCAGCCATTGAAGGGTTGCGCTTGCGCAGTGTTGTAAGCGAATGCGGCGGCCCATAGGAATAGGTTCCGCGGGGACTGCAATCCACTTAGTGCTCAGGGGCAAGAATACCATGTGAAGCCAGGGATCCAATCGCGCTGCCAGATTTCCTGAAACAGGAGATAGATCTTTGCACGCTGGAAGAGGAGGAGTCAGTCAGAGCTGGGAGAGGATAGGGGTAAGAGATGTATGTGCAGGGGTCTGTGACTCTCTGCACTAGGCCAGATTTCCCCCTAGGCCCCAGCTAGGCCCCGACTCACGCTAAAGATTGTGGTTGCTACAGGGAAAGACCCTTAGGTAGGGACCCTGCTCCTTTAGATATATATAGTACAGGGAAACAGCTGCTACGCTGCACGAACCTGATACCAGTGGTCTGGGACCAGGCTACTGTGGCAGAATCATAGACTATCATCAAGGTGGGACACTCCACTGGGATATAACCCCACGCTGAGGTGGAGCACCCGGAAGGTACCTTACAGAAAGTGCACCAACTATAACTACACTCAAATTAGAGGGTCGCGCAGTTGCACACATTGGGTGTAGGTGTGGGATACTGTGGGACATTGTGGGACTGGGATTTTCAGTACACGGTGTGGGGTACACTGTGGTGGGGATACAGCCGTGCAAGGTGTGTGGGTAATTGTACATTTAGTCTTATAGAGTATAGACGTTATAGAGCATACGATATATGTGTTCCAGTAAAGGCCTTTCTTTTTTACATTGTGTGTGTTCATTGTTTGGGTCCTGTGAGGGGCTCCTCCCACTATGTTGGGATCCCCCTCAGGTGGAGGCACTGCATCAAAGTTGTAAGTATATCGCCCCAGGCTCTCCGTTTCGGAGGCTTATGCCCCTGTGAGCCAACAGGTAAAGGGCAGCACCAATAGCCATCTTGTTTAGGGGGAAACAGGGCTATATACATTTGAAAAAGTGTACAGCACAAATCAGACAGTACAGTAAATGGTTTAATAAGTTTATTTTAATATGTGTAACCAGACATTTTAAAAGAGTTTGTAATTGCTGATTTGTTAGGAATTAATGTAAAGAGAGTTAACAGAATGTTTAAACCTTTCAGTCAACACACTTGAGATGATTCTGATGTTTTACTTCTTGCCTCCACCTCCACCTCCGTGACCTCCACTGCTTTGACAGCCGTGACCTCCACTGCTTTGATCTCCACCTCCGTGACCTCCACCTCCGTGACCTCCACTGCTTTGACCTCCACCACCACCTCCGTGACCTCCACTGCTTTGACCTCCACCTCCGTGACCTCCCCCTCCACCTCCGTGACCTCCACTGCTTTGACAGCCATGACCTCCACTGCTTTGACCTCCACCACCACCACCACCTCCGTGACCTCCACTGCTTTGACCTCCACCTCCGTGACCTCCACCTCCACCTCCGTGACCTCCACTACTTTGACCTCCACCTCCACCTCCACCTCCGTGACCTCCACTGCTTTGACAGCCGTGACCTCCACTGCTTTGACCTCCACCTCCGTGACCGCCACCTCCACCTCCATGACCTCCACCGCCGCTACCCCCATGACCTTGATGGCAAGGTTCTGATGAGAAATAGAAGTATAATTTGAAAGAATGGCTGAGATACATTGACTACTTCTAAATGATGGAAATGTCAGTAAAAAAATCAGATCATACAAAGACAGCTTATTTAAAACAGAAACACCCCACATTGAGGTACTTTTATTAATTTTACACTAAAAGGAGGGACTCAGAAGCGCACAGAAAATATTCAACTCCGATGTACTGGAATTTTGGGAATCCATAAATGAAGATACATGTGACCCTACAGATCTGTCAGGTCTCATTTATTCAAAGTCGGTCTCATTTGAAGTCGGTCTCATTGATTTTTAGTATCAGGGGACCCATAAACTTCCATTGAGTTTCACCGATGTAAATCTGTATTATTCTTTTAAAATTCCCTTCTGAACCTAAACCCATATTTTAAAGCCCTCAGTCTATGGAATTTTACATCAATTGAGCATATTTTCCATGTATCACCATCTTAACAGTATGATAATAATCTAAGCCAATCTTTCATAGATCTTACCAAGTGGCAAACCTATTTGTCATAGATAAAGCCTAGTGGCAAACAGTCCAGCAAATTGAAATCGTATTCAGGACTGTATTATGATCACACTACTGACCTGGAGATAGTTAGAAGGTATGATGGCAATCAATCACAAAAGCTTAATTAAAAATTGGTTTTCAATGTGGTTTTGGTTTAAATACATGTTGTGTTTTGGTTCTGGTTTTGCCTACAATCTATTTGTTTTTGGTTTTATATTTTCACCAAATTATGAACAGAACACAAAATAAGCAGGAACATGTTTGAAAGCACAACAAAAAAATAAAATATGCTTAAATAATTATACAATTATACAAATTATTGCAAAACTTTCCCCATCTCTTTCTAACAAAAACATGAAAAAGTTTTAGAACAAAAACTAAAACACCAGTGAGGGTGCCCACCCTTATTGTATATAAGTTATTGTGCAATCTATTGCTATTTCAATCTTTTGTTTTAAAAAGACCCATTTTGGGAAAAGGCAAAACCCTCTCATACAATTACAGACAAGGTGAAGGCAGTGACGTGAAGGAGATTGCTGGTTCAAATGAGCAGTGTTTTCCTTAATCAACTTTATACATAACAAACATCATCATGGTCTCTACAGTCATTCTTTCCTTTCCATTTTATGCTCCAGTTTTAAATGACTGTTGTCCCCCCCGATAGTAATAAGTGTATTGATGCATTGTTTTATAATTTATTGGGAGTACTGTAAAGAGGAAAACCACAAACAGTGTGACTGTGCATATTGCTGCACAATGAATTACAGGCCCTCCCGTAAACAATAGGATTAAGATCTGATTGACCATGCAGATTTTCTTACCTGGGCATTTTGGGGCAGGGCATGCGTCCTTGCATGATTTAGCTGGTGCACATGCTGAAATGAGAGAGAATGAATATCACTGAGACAGATAAGTGCAAATCCTGTATGTTTTTTATGGACCTCGTAAATACAACTTGAATTTGTGATAGCTAATGGCCAATCAAACAAAAGCTTTGAAAACATACAGTAGATGAATAGGGTTCAACAAGTGCATTTTTTGCCAATAGGTTAACAATAGAAAAAGTGATGCATCCATGTATCAGGGTGAGTGCATATCGGTGAGGGAGTTGAGGAGAGTGAAAAAAGAAGCTACTTTTCACAATTTAGTGTTTTTTCCCCTCATGTTTTCCCCTTTTCCTTACTTCCAAACACCCTGCAGTTCTGAGTTGCATTAACATTTCAATATTTTAACAATCTGCTTCAAATGTAGGTACAATGCCTTGGTTTACATGTTTCATATACTGTGATGCACTTACATTTTCCATTTCAGGAAACAATATCTCTTTATGATGATACATTTGGAACAGTTTACTTGACTTTCAAATGATCTTGAAGTATCTCCCTGCTAAATAGAACAGCAGCGCCATAAAGAACAATGCACAGATTAAAACTATCCTCTTTCCACTGTTGTTTAAGTTCCAATAGAATACATATATTTGCAATAACTATATACAGCTAACAACATCTCTTTGTCATTCAGTCCAGCCTTTTGCATGTATAATAGAGGCACCAGCTAGTAAATTCCATGTAACCCTATTCACTATCATAAAGAACTACTTACGGTCAGAATCTTTGCATCCACCACCCTTTGATCCAGGCATGATTGCTCTTCTAGTTATAATATGCTGTAGGGATGGAGATCTAGGATGGTACAGGTCTACCAGCAATGCCCGATGGTGCTGCTTTTATACACGAAGTGAAACCATTCAATTATTGACATGTACTTTCAGGAACCAATGGGATCCAAACATCTATAATTAAGTATTTATTATTCAATGCATTTTTTTGTTAAATTGTTTGCTTTAATCAAGGGCAGGGTGTTTCTCAATTTTGTATTTTTTCTTTTACACCAATAAAATAATGGGTTTGCTGGTGTTTTTCTTTGCTACTCACTGTTGTGAGTAATTTCCAGCATAATACAAGCATTATTAGCTGACTGGGATACTAAGGAAATGTTCCCATACATGAGCTTGAATGACAGCATAACTCCCTTCTTCAGGATCACCCATTGGAATTGCTTTGCAGTGCATTGCTGGCAGCCAGGGGGGTAACTTGTTTTGTGGCATGAGGCACCTCTATTCCTGTATTACCTGCATCTTCTTATTTACAAATCTACTTTAATAATAATAATATATTTATATATAGACAAAACAGACAAATTGAGTTGCACCTCCCCCCACATCACCACAATTTCCTACAGAAAGGTTTAATGCTTTGCCTGTAAACTGAGAAATTCAACTTCCTGGTTAATGACACTCATGGCTGCAGCGTTCCACTTCACATGCATGCACATAGGACACAAGGCTTGCATTGGGGATGCCCTTCACTAATAATGGGACATTGAACTTGTAAAATCAAAGGTACAAACAAACAAGAGCCAGCACCACCTAGGCAGAAACACTCTACAGTGGCGGCTAAACTAACTCTCAGGCGGCCTGCACCGCGGGTAATTTAAAACCCTATGCAGACGCGGCAATTCTTTTTTCTGGCGCCGCAGGCGCTTCCCATTGTTCAGCGCATTAGCGATGAATGGGGAAATGGGCCGCGCGCGGCCAAGTATGGCAGCTGCCAAAAACCCCCCAGAAAAAGTGCGGGTAAATGGCAGAATAAAGCTGGCCGCAGCAGTATCAGACACTGAATTAGGTGAGGGTAACACCAAGGGTCCCTGTACACCCTAAATATAGTCACAGTATTTAAATAAAGGTGACCCGCACACAAACAAGAAGTTGACAAACAATTACACGGAAATACAAGGTGACAATAAATCACAAACACACATAAAAGAGAGATATACTGTATACATGAAAAAAAGCACCATAGATTAATGAGTGAATAGGATACACATCACCTAATACCTAATATCAGGGTAATTGCAAAAAGGAGCAATACTTATAAAAAGGGGTGGCTTATAAGAAGGGGCAACGTTTCAGTACCTATTGTCCTTTCTTCTGGCCCATTCCCACGCATCTAAACATAGTACTTCCCTTGTGTGTCCCTCCTTTTTGCAATTACCCTTTTTTTCAATGAGGCTTTTTATTGGCACTTTTTGCACACCTTTTTGCATGATATTAAGTATTAGGTGATGTGTATCGCATTCACTCATTACTCCATGGTGCTTTTATTCATGTATATACTGTATCTCTCTTTTATGTGTGTTAGTGATTTATTGTCACCTTGTATTTCCATGTATTTGTTTGTTACCTTTCATGACTGTGACAGTAGTTTTTTTTTTTTAACCTTATATACAGTTTTGTACTGATACTAAATACTAAAAATGGATTTATAGACAGTGATTTGTCAGTAGTTTTCTTGTTTTTGTGCAGGTCACATTAATTTAAATACTGTGACTATTTAAATTTTGTAAAATAAAAGGGTTTTATTTATTTTTATTATTTTTTTGTATTATGGAGAGAATACATGGCGGGGCTTAGAGAAAACATAATATGATGAATATTTGTCATATTTAACCACATTTAAAATTGTAAAACGTTGTCGATAAAATTGCATACCTTTATTACTGTCTACTGTGTCTTTGCATTTGCAATTTATGCAGGACAATTTAATAATAACCCCCCATTTTTTTTAATACTTGATTTTTTGGTTTTCTATTCAATAGTAACTTTATTAACCTTAGGTATGTTTGGTTTACATACTGTATACAAAAATATTCAACACACACACGGTCTCAGGCAGTTATAACTTTATGAACTTTTCAGACAGATTTAACAGATGACAACAAGACTACATTTCTCGCTTATTAAATGCTTGTTAAATACTGTACACTTTTAATTCCATGGGACTTTGCTGAATTACAGTGTGCCAACGACCTTGTGTGCAGGTCACATTAATTTAATTATTGTGACTTTATTTATATATTGTAAAATAAAAGGGTCTTATTTATTTTTATTATTTTTTTGTAATATGGAGAGAATACATTCCGGGGCTTAGAGAAAACATAATGTGATGAATATTTGTCATATTTAACAACATTTAAAATTGTAAAACTTTATCAATAAAATTGCATACCTTTATTGCAGTCTACTACAATACAATACAATATAATATAATAGCAATGCTAGATACAGAATAGTCACTCCGCGCTGGTGCTGCCAATTGGAAAAGACCCTCTTGCTGCCGTCTGACCAAGGGACTCCACACCCCCTACAAACGTGAACTCCTGAATGGGAGCTCGCAGACAAGAAAAGAAAATAGGCAGATAGGCGCACTGAGGGACACAAACTAGTTTATTAACAACCCCAATAATAGGATCAATGTAAAACACATGCACAATTAAAACACTCAAAGATACGTTAAAAACTAAATCAATGGGCTAGGAGGGGGACAGGACAGCAACGTATCAACACTGTGCAGCCAAAAGAAGGGGTCTGGACCCAATCTGTTAACGTACCAGGCAGCAGAGAGACATGAGTAATCCTGCACAGCCTCCGCTGGAAAAACTCCACGGGAACAGTCTCACGTGACCTCTACGCGTTTTGCACGTAGTGCTTCGTGAGGAGGTCACGTGATGACGCTGCCCCTGGAGTAAATATCATGTTTTTAAGTATCTGTTTTACAATAATAGCAATGCTGTTCAAGTGTACTGTCTTTTTCCTTTTAACAATTGAGCATGCATTGTGTCTTTATTCTAGTAGTGATCTTATATGTGATTCAATATTGGGCACTTTCTGTGACATCCTCCCATCATAATTTGAAACAATAACTTCTATCACGATTAGTGTTAGTGATTTGCCAGCCTACTAAAACCTGTTAGTTTTAAGAACATTGAATTATTTTAGTGTTAGTATTAATGTTAGTGTCACCATCCATTTACTTTAGAGATTTATTGTATTATGTATGCTTATTATTTATTAATAAATTAATAATAATTATTAATTATGCAGTGGATGACGTCGCCGTCGAGAGCTTCCTGATACGCCAGGATTCGGAGGGGGAAGACTTCTAAAGTTAAGATAAATATTGAATGTATGTAGATGCCTTTTTTCAGGGTTTTTTTAAATTGCATTTATTTATTTATTTTTTATGTTTATGATTGCCCATTAACTGCTAATGTATTAATCTGTGCCCCTGGAACAGATAAATACAGTGACAGGCAATGCATTTTTTGGCAAATGATTGTTTTGTATTGATTGTTATTTTTTCTATTTCTGTTTATTGTTTTGATTAAATTGTTTGGAATTTGGATGGCTTGTTTTTAGCACATTTGTGGATTGACTAGCGGTTATATTTCTTGATTTGTTTTGTTGGTTAGGTGTTTCTTTATTTGCATTCTAGTATTTTGGTAAAATATAATTTTTATTCTTTAGCGGTTTTGGTGTTAGAATAATTTTATTGATGTGTAGTTGAGGATTTCTAGTTCTATTATTTTTGTGGTGTTTAGGTGCTTGTTTATGTCTTTAATTATTGTGTATTGTTGTCCTTGATTGTTTTAAAAGGTTGGCCATTGACTGCTATAGTGGCTTATCATACCCATATTATATTCCCCTCCCTTCTCCACCAGCAGGTATTTTGCACCCAGCAGGTACCTTACAGAAAGTGCACCAACCATAACTACACTCAAATTAGTGGGCCGTGTGGTCACACACATTGGGTTTGGCTGTTGGACACTGTGGGACATTGTGGGATTAGGCCCCTGTGAGCCAACAGGTAAAGGGCAGCACCAGTAGCCATCTTGTTTAGGGCTACATTTGTAGATGTTGCTGAGATTGAGACCTGGGGTGCCTGAACTCAGAGTTATCATGTCACTCACTCTCTCATTACCCTCACACCAGGAGGTGTATGAGTGGGTGGTAAAAAGGCAAGCCTCGCCCCTATAAACGCTTGCTGTTGGACAAGTCCCAGCTAATACCTCCTCTTATGACATATGTTTGCTGTTGGGTCAGTACCCAGGCTTACGGGAGGCCAAAATCCTAGCCTGCCGCACAGACACAGATGGGGCATGGTGTTCAATGTTAGTGAGTGGGGGACAAGATTTAACATAGGAAGGTGGTCACTCCAATTTATGGCTCCCTGGAGCGCTCACTCAAAGGTGCCCCATTATCTACCCCGAAAGGCCGGTTTAGTTGGAACCCCGTAGTCCTGGCACGGATTTGCAGGAGGTTGCTATGTGACTGTCCTCATCGCCCCCAGAGAGTCTTTGCGGAGACGACACTAGTGTCATATCCTGCTACAACTGCGGTTCAAGTATAGGCAGCCCTAGCCCCCACCGGATGGGTGACATACAAATGAGTCAAAGAGTGAGGCGTCCACCCACCAGAGGGGCTTGCGATCAATTAGGGGCACCCCACTATGAGTCTCAGCTGCCAGATAAAGCTAAGCTGGCCTCCGTCATTAATATGTTTACCGAACTGTATCAAATTGTTTAGAGTCAATAATGCTAAGTTGTATTATCATGCTTGCTTTTTTATTATATAACTTATGCAGTTTAATGCTGTCCTCCAAGCGGGGTTGTTGATGTTTTCACCAGGGGGAGGATGTAGCCAGGTCCCCTATGGCTCCCCGGTTCCTCCGCGCTCTCTTCCCTAACTCTGCTGCTGCCGAGTGGTTACGGGTGGCGGTGGGCTCACCAGCGGCCCTTGCAGGGCGCCGCCATGTTGAAGGGGCGTATAGTGTATGTGCTAGGGCTCGCGCAGGTACGGTGAGTGTGTGGCAGCCATTGAAGGGTTGCGCTTGCGCAGTGTTGTAAGCGAATGCGGCGGCCCATAGGAATAGGTTCCGCGGGGACTGCAATCCACTTAGTGCTCAGGGGCAAGAATACCATGTGAAGCCAGGGATCCAATCGCGCTGCCAGATTTCCTGAAACAGGAGATAGATCTTTGCACGCTGGAAGAGGAGGAGTCAGTCAGAGCTGGGAGAGGATAGGGGTAAGAGATGTATGTGCAGGGGTCTGTGACTCTCTGCACTAGGCCAGATTTCCCCCTAGGCCCCAGCTAGGCCCCGACTCACGCTAAAGATTGTGGTTGCTACAGGGAAAGACCCTTAGGTAGGGACCCTGCTCCTTTAGATATATATAGTACAGGGAAACAGCTGCTACGCTGCACGAACCTGATACCAGTGGTCTGGGACCAGGCTACTGTGGCAGAATCATAGACTATCATCAAGGTGGGACACTCCACTGGGATATAACCCCACGCTGAGGTGGAGCACCCGGAAGGTACCTTACAGAAAGTGCACCAACTATAACTACACTCAAATTAGAGGGTCGCGCAGTTGCACACATTGGGTGTAGGTGTGGGATACTGTGGGACATTGTGGGACTGGGATTTTCAGTACACGGTGTGGGGTACACTGTGGTGGGGATACAGCCGTGCAAGGTGTGTGGGTAATTGTACATTTAGTCTTATAGAGTATAGACGTTATAGAGCATACGATATATGTGTTCCAGTAAAGGCCTTTCTTTTTTACATTGTGTGTGTTCATTGTTTGGGTCCTGTGAGGGGCTCCTCCCACTATGTTGGGATCCCCCTCAGGTGGAGGCACTGCATCAAAGTTGTAAGTATATCGCCCCAGGCTCTCCGTTTCGGAGGCTTATGCCCCTGTGAGCCAACAGGTAAAGGGCAGCACCAATAGCCATCTTGTTTAGGGGGAAACAGGGCTATATACATTTGAAAAAGTGTACAGCACAAATCAGACAGTACAGTAAATGGTTTAATAAGTTTATTTTAATATGTGTAACCAGACATTTTAAAAGAGTTTGTAATTGCTGATTTGTTAGGAATTAATGTAAAGAGAGTTAACAGAATGTTTAAACCTTTCAGTCAACACACTTGAGATGATTCTGATGTTTTACTTCTTGCCTCCACCTCCACCTCCGTGACCTCCACTGCTTTGACAGCCGTGACCTCCACTGCTTTGATCTCCACCTCCGTGACCTCCACCTCCGTGACCTCCACTGCTTTGACCTCCACCACCACCTCCGTGACCTCCACTGCTTTGACCTCCACCTCCGTGACCTCCCCCTCCACCTCCGTGACCTCCACTGCTTTGACAGCCATGACCTCCACTGCTTTGACCTCCACCACCACCACCACCTCCGTGACCTCCACTGCTTTGACCTCCACCTCCGTGACCTCCACCTCCACCTCCGTGACCTCCACTACTTTGACCTCCACCTCCACCTCCACCTCCGTGACCTCCACTGCTTTGACAGCCGTGACCTCCACTGCTTTGACCTCCACCTCCGTGACCGCCACCTCCACCTCCATGACCTCCACCGCCGCTACCCCCATGACCTTGATGGCAAGGTTCTGATGAGAAATAGAAGTATAATTTGAAAGAATGGCTGAGATACATTGACTACTTCTAAATGATGGAAATGTCAGTAAAAAAATCAGATCATACAAAGACAGCTTATTTAAAACAGAAACACCCCACATTGAGGTACTTTTATTAATTTTACACTAAAAGGAGGGACTCAGAAGCGCACAGAAAATATTCAACTCCGATGTACTGGAATTTTGGGAATCCATAAATGAAGATACATGTGACCCTACAGATCTGTCAGGTCTCATTTATTCAAAGTCGGTCTCATTTGAAGTCGGTCTCATTGATTTTTAGTATCAGGGGACCCATAAACTTCCATTGAGTTTCACCGATGTAAATCTGTATTATTCTTTTAAAATTCCCTTCTGAACCTAAACCCATATTTTAAAGCCCTCAGTCTATGGAATTTTACATCAATTGAGCATATTTTCCATGTATCACCATCTTAACAGTATGATAATAATCTAAGCCAATCTTTCATAGATCTTACCAAGTGGCAAACCTATTTGTCATAGATAAAGCCTAGTGGCAAACAGTCCAGCAAATTGAAATCGTATTCAGGACTGTATTATGATCACACTACTGACCTGGAGATAGTTAGAAGGTATGATGGCAATCAATCACAAAAGCTTAATTAAAAATTGGTTTTCAATGTGGTTTTGGTTTAAATACATGTTGTGTTTTGGTTCTGGTTTTGCCTACAATCTATTTGTTTTTGGTTTTATATTTTCACCAAATTATGAACAGAACACAAAATAAGCAGGAACATGTTTGAAAGCACAACAAAAAAATAAAATATGCTTAAATAATTATACAATTATACAAATTATTGCAAAACTTTCCCCATCTCTTTCTAACAAAAACATGAAAAAGTTTTAGAACAAAAACTAAAACACCAGTGAGGGTGCCCACCCTTATTGTATATAAGTTATTGTGCAATCTATTGCTATTTCAATCTTTTGTTTTAAAAAGACCCATTTTGGGAAAAGGCAAAACCCTCTCATACAATTACAGACAAGGTGAAGGCAGTGACGTGAAGGAGATTGCTGGTTCAAATGAGCAGTGTTTTCCTTAATCAACTTTATACATAACAAACATCATCATGGTCTCTACAGTCATTCTTTCCTTTCCATTTTATGCTCCAGTTTTAAATGACTGTTGTCCCCCCCGATAGTAATAAGTGTATTGATGCATTGTTTTATAATTTATTGGGAGTACTGTAAAGAGGAAAACCACAAACAGTGTGACTGTGCATATTGCTGCACAATGAATTACAGGCCCTCCCGTAAACAATAGGATTAAGATCTGATTGACCATGCAGATTTTCTTACCTGGGCATTTTGGGGCAGGGCATGCGTCCTTGCATGATTTAGCTGGTGCACATGCTGAAATGAGAGAGAATGAATATCACTGAGACAGATAAGTGCAAATCCTGTATGTTTTTTATGGACCTCGTAAATACAACTTGAATTTGTGATAGCTAATGGCCAATCAAACAAAAGCTTTGAAAACATACAGTAGATGAATAGGGTTCAACAAGTGCATTTTTTGCCAATAGGTTAACAATAGAAAAAGTGATGCATCCATGTATCAGGGTGAGTGCATATCGGTGAGGGAGTTGAGGAGAGTGAAAAAAGAAGCTACTTTTCACAATTTAGTGTTTTTCCCCTCATGTTTTCCCCTTTTCCTTACTTCCAAACACCCTGCAGTTCTGAGTTGCATTAACATTTCAATATTTTAACAATCTGCTTCAAATGTAGGTACAATGCCTTGGTTTACATGTTTCATATACTGTGATGCACTTACATTTTCCATTTCAGGAAACAATATCTCTTTATGATGATACATTTGGAACAGTTTACTTGACTTTCAAATGATCTTGAAGTATCTCCCTGCTAAATAGAACAGCAGCGCCATAAAGAACAATGCACAGATTAAAACTATCCTCTTTCCACTGTTGTTTAAGTTCCAATAGAATACATATATTTGCAATAACTATATACAGCTAACAACATCTCTTTGTCATTCAGTCCAGCCTTTTGCATGTATAATAGAGGCACCAGCTAGTAAATTCCATGTAACCCTATTCACTATCATAAAGAACTACTTACGGTCAGAATCTTTGCATCCACCACCCTTTGATCCAGGCATGATTGCTCTTCTAGTTATAATATGCTGTAGGGATGGAGATCTAGGATGGTACAGGTCTACCAGCAATGCCCGATGGTGCTGCTTTTATACACGAAGTGAAACCATTCAATTATTGACAAGTACTTTCAGGAACCAATGGGATCCAAACATCTATAATTAAGTATTTATTATTCAATGCATTTTTTTGTTAAATTGTTTGCTTTAATCAAGGGCAGGGTGTTTCTCAATTTTGTATTTTTTCTTTTACACCAATAAAATAATGGGTTTGCTGGTGTTTTTCTTTGCTACTCACTGTTGTGAGTAATTTCCAGCATAATACAAGCATTATTAGCTGACTGGGATACTAAGGAAATGTTCCCATACATGAGCTTGAATGACAGCATAACTCCCTTCTTCAGGATCACCCATTGGAATTGCTTTGCAGTGCATTGCTGGCAGCCAGGGGGGTAACTTGTTTTGTGGCATGAGGCACCTCTATTCCTGTATTACCTGCATCTTCTTATTTACAAATCTACTTTAATAATAATAATATATTTATATACAGTATAGACAAAACAGACAAATTGAGTTGCACCTCCCCCCACATCACCACAATTTCCTACAGAAAGGTTTAATGCTTTGCCTGTAAACTGAGAAATTCAACTTCCTGGTTAATGACACTCATGGCTGCAGCGTTCCACTTCACATGCATGCACATAGGACACAAGGCTTGCATTGGGGATGCCCTTCACTAATAATGGGACATTGAACTTGTAAAATCAAAGGTACAAACAAACAAGAGCCAGCACCACCTAGGCAAAAACACTCTACAGTGGCGGCTAAACTAACTCTCAGGCGGCCTGCACCGTGGGTAATTTAAAACCCTATGCAGACGCGGCAATTCTTTTTTCTGGCGCCGCAGGCGCTTCCCATTGTTCAGCGCATTAGCGATGAATGGGGAAATGGGCCGCGCGCGGCCAAGTATGGCAGCTGCCAAAAAACCCCCAGAAAAAGTGCGGGTAAATGGCAGAATAAAGCTGGCCGCAGCAGTATCAGACACTGAATTAGGTGAGGGTAACACCAAGGGTCCCTGTACACCCTAAATATAGTCACAGTATTTAAATAAAGGTGACCCGCACACAAACAAGAAGTTGACAAACAATTACACGGAAATACAAGGTGACAATAAATCACAAACACACATAAAAGAGAGATATACTGTATACATGAAAAAAAGCACCATAGATTAATGAGTGAATAGGATACACATCACCTAATACCTAATATCAGGGTAATTGCAAAAAGGAGCAATACTTATAAAAAGGGGTGGCTTATAAGAAGGGGCAACGTTTCAGGACCTATTGTCCTTTCTTCTGGCCCATTCCCACGCATCTAAACATAGTACTTCCCTTGTGTGTCCCTCCTTTTTGCAATTACCCTTTTTTTCAATGAGGCTTTTTATTGGCACTTTTTGCACACCTTTTTGCATGATATTAAGTATTAGGTGATGTGTATCGCATTCACTCATTACTCCATGGTGCTTTTATTCATGTATATACTGTATCTCTCTTTTATGTGTGTTAGTGATTTATTGTCACCTTGTATTTCCATGTATTTGTTTGTTACCTTTCATGACTGTGACAGTAGTTTTTTTTTTTTAACCTTATATATAGTTTTGTACTGATACTAAATACTAAAAATGGATTTATAGACAGTGATTTGTCAGTAGTTTTCTTGTTTTTGTGCAGGTCACATTAATTTAAATACTGTGACTATTTAAATTTTGTAAAATAAAAGGGTTTTATTTATTTTTATTATTTTTTTGTATTATGGAGAGAATACATGGCGGGGCTTAGAGAAAACATAATATGATGAATATTTGTCATATTTAACCACATTTAAAATTGTAAAACGTTGTCGATAAAATTGCATACCTTTATTACTGTCTACTGTGTCTTTGCATTTGCAATTTATGCAGGACAATTTAATAATAACCCCCCATTTTTTTTAATACTTGATTTTTTGGTTTTCTATTCAATAGTAACTTTATTAACCTTAGGTATGTTTGGTTTACATACTGTATACAAAAATATTCAACACACACACGGTCTCAGGCAGTTATAACTTTATGAACTTTTCAGACAGATTTAACAGATGACAACAAGACTACATTTCTCGCTTATTAAATGCTTGTTAAATACTGTACACTTTTAATTCCATGGGACTTTGCTGAATTACAGTGTGCCAACGACCTTGTGTGCAGGTCACATTAATTTAATTACTGTGACTTTATTTATATATTGTAAAATAAAAGGGTCTTATTTATTTTTATTATTTTTTTGTAATATGGAGAGAATACATTCCGGGGCTTAGAGAAAACATAATGTGATGAATATTTGTCATATTTAACAACATTTAAAATTGTAAAACTTTATCAATAAAATTGCATACCTTTATTGCAGTCTACTACAATACAATATAATATAATAGCAATGCTAGATACAGAATAGTCACTCCGCGCTGGTGCTGCCAATTGGAAAAGACCCTCTTGCTGCCGTCTGACCAAGGGACTCCACACCCCCTACAAACGTGAACTCCTGAATGGGAGCTCGCAGACAAGAAAAGAAAATAGGCAGATAGGCGCACTGAGGGACACAAACTAGTTTATTAACAACCCCAATAATAGGATCAATGTAAAACACATGCACAATTAAAACACTCAAAGATACGTTAAAAACTAAATCAATGGGCTAGGAGGGGGACAGGACAGCAACGTATCAACACTGTGCAGCCAAAAGAAGGGGTCTGGACCCAATCTGTTAACGTACCAGGCAGCAGAGAGACATGAGTAATCCTGCACAGCCTCCGCTGGAAAAACTCCACGGGAACAGTCTCACGTGACCTCTACGCGTTTTGCACGTAGTGCTTCGTGAGGAGGTCACGTGATGACGCTGCCCCTGGAGTAAATATCATGTTTTTAAGTATCTGTTTTACAATAATAGCAATGCTGTTCAAGTGTACTGTCTTTTTCCTTTTAACAATTGAGCATGCATTGTGTCTTTATTCTAGTAGTGATCTTATATGTGATTCAATATTGGGCACTTTCTGTGACATCCTCCCATCATAATTTGAAACAATAACTTATATCACGATTAGTGTTAGTGATTTGCCAGCCTACTAAAACCTGTTAGTTTTAAGAACATTGAATTATTTTAGTGTTAGTATTAATGTTAGTGTCACCATCCATTTACTTTAGAGATTTATTGTATTATGTATGCTTATTATTTATTAATAAATTAATAATAATTATTAATTATGCAGTGGATGACGTCGCCGTCGAGAGCTTCCTGATACGCCAGGATTCGGAGGGGGAAGACTTCTAAAGTTAAGATAAATATTGAATGTATGTAGATGCCTTTTTTCAGGGTTTTTTTAAATTGCATTTATTTATTTATTTTTTATGTTTATGATTGCCCATTAACTGCTAATGTATTAATCTGTGCCCCTGGAACAGATAAATACAGTGACAGGCAATGCATTTTTTGGCAAATGATTGTTTTGTATTGATTGTTATTTTTTCTATTTCTGTTTATTGTTTTGATTAAATTGTTTGGAATTTGGATGGCTTGTTTTTAGCACATTTGTGGATTGACTAGCGGTTATATTTCTTGATTTGTTTTGTTGGTTAGGTGTTTCTTTATTTGCATTCTAGTATTTTGGTAAAATATAATTTTTATTCTTTAGCGGTTTTGGTGTTAGAATAATTTTATTGATGTGTAGTTGAGGATTTCTAGTTCTATTATTTTTGTGGTGTTTAGGTGCTTGTTTATGTCTTTAATTATTGTGTATTGTTGTCCTTGATTGTTTTAAAAGGTTGGCCATTGACTGCTATAGTGGCTTATCATACCCATATTATATTCCCCTCCCTTCTCCACCAGCAGGTATTTTGCACCCAGCAGGTACCTTACAGAAAGTGCACCAACCATAACTACACTCAAATTAGTGGGCCGTGTGGTCACACACATTGGGTTTGGGTGTTGGACACTGTGGGACATTGTGGGATTAGGCCCCTGTGAGCCAACAGGTAAAGGGCAGCACCAGTAGCCATCTTGTTTAGGGCTACATTTGTAGATGTTGCTGAGATTGAGACCTGGGGTGCCTGAACTCAGAGTTATCATGTCACTCACTCTCTCATTACCCTCACACCAGGAGGTGTATGAGTGGGTGGTAAAAAGGCAAGCCTCGCCCCTATAAACGCTTGCTGTTGGACAAGTTCCAGCTAATACCTCCTCTTATGACATATGTTTGCTGTTGGGTCAGTACCCAGGCTTACGGGAGGCCAAAATCCTAGCCTGCCGCACAGACACAGATGGGGCATGGTGTTCAATGTTAGTGAGTGGGGGACAAGATTTAATATAGGAAGGTGGTCACTCCAATTTATGGCTCCCTGGAGCGCTCACTCAAAGGTGCCCCATTATCTACCCCGAAAGGCCGGTATAGTTGGAACCCCGTAGTCCTGGCATGGATTTGCAGGAGGTTGCTATGTGACTGTCCTCATCGCCCCCAGAGAGTCTTTGCGGAGACGACACTAGTGTCATATCCTGCTACAACTGCGGTTCAAGTATAGGCAGCCCTAGCCCCCACCGGATGGGTGACATACAAATGAGTCAAAGAGTGAGGCGTCCACCCACCAGAGGGGCTTGCGATCAATTAGGGGCACCCCACTATGAGTCTCAGCTGCCAGATAAAGCTAAGCTGGCCTCCGTCATTAATATGTTTACCGAACTGTATCAAATTGTTTAGAGTCAATAATGCTAAGTTGTATTATCATGCTTGCTTTTTTATTATATAACTTATGCAGTTTAATGCTGTCCTCCAAGCGGGGTTGTTGATGTTTTCACCAGGGGGAGGATGTAGCCAGGTCCCCTATGGCTCCCCGGTTCCTCCGTGCTCTCTTCCCTAACTCTGCTGCTGCCGAGTGGTTACGGGTGGCAGCAGGCTCACCAGCGGCCCTTGCAGGGCGCCGCCATGTTGAAGGGGTGTATAGTGTACGTGCTAGGGCTCGCGCAGGTACGGTGAGTTTGTGGCAGCCATTGAAGGTTTGCGCTTGCGCAGTGTTGTAAGCGAATGCGGCGGCCCATAGGAATAGGTTCCGCGGGGACTGCAATCCACTTAGTGCTCAGGGGCAAGAATACCATGTGAAGCCAGGGATCCAATCGCGCTGCCAGATTTCCTGAAACAGGAGATAGATCTTTGCACGCTGGAAGAGGAGGAGTCAGTCAGAGCTGGGAGAGGATAGGGGTAAGAGATGTATGTGCAGGGGTCTGTGACTCTCTGCACTAGGCCAGATTTCCCCCTAGGCCCCAGCTAGGCCCCGACTCACGCTAAAGATTGTGGTTGCTACAGGGAAAGACCCTTAGGTAGGGACCCTGCTCCTTTAGATATATATAGTACAGGGAAACAGCTGCTACGCTGCACGAACCTGATACCAGTGGTCTGGGACCAGGCTACTGTGGCAGAATCATAAACTATCATCAAGGTGGGACACTCCACTGGGATATAACCCCACGCTGAGGTGGACGCACCATGGAGGAGACCGCTGGAACAGTGGATCCCTATCCGGGTTATTGTCGGCGCGCCCGGGTTCTGGAGCACCCGGAAGGTACCTTACAGAAAGTGCACCAACTATAACTACACTCAAATTAGAGGGCCGTGCAGTTGCACACATTGGGTGTAGGTGTGGGATACTGTGGGACATTGTGGGACTGGGATTTTCAGTACACGGTGTGGGGTACACTATGGTGGGGATACAGCCGTGCAAGGTGTGTGGGTAATTGTACATTTAGTCTTATAGAGTATAGACGTTATAGAGCATACGATATATGTGTTCCAGTAAAGGCCTTTCTTTTTTACATTGTGTGTGTTCATTGTTTGGGTCCTGTGAGGGGCTCCTCCCACTATGTTGGGATCCCCCTCAGGTGGAGGCACTGCATCAAAGTTGTAAGTATATCGCCCCAGGCTCTCCGTTTCGGAGGCTTATGCCCTTGTGAGCCAACAGGTAAAGGGCAGCACCAATAGCCATCTTGTTTAGGGGGAAACAGGGCTATATACATTTGAAAAAGTGTACAGCACAAATCAGACAGTACAGTAAATGGTTTAATAAGTTTATTTTAATATGTGTAACCGGACATTTTAAAAGAGTTTGTAATTGCTGATCTGTTAAGAATTAATGTAAAGAGAAACAAGAAAAAACACAAAAGCGCACCAAGATGAGAGATAGATATTGTATTAGCAACAAATAATAAAATTAGTAACTTACATATAAAATTTCTTTAATAATCCCCGATCTGGTGTCTATCACAGGAGTAGGGCATCACATAGGATGTATGAAGGGTAATCTCAGTTCTGAGAGATCAGACCCGCGCGCTGGGGCTGTCTCTGTTCACTCTCCTGTCCTCCACGTGTGGTAGCGTGGTGCAGAGTGTAGCACACATGTGCAGGAACCGGGGCCTTCAATAGGTGTCCTTAGGATGCCTGTCCATTTTTGATAGCATAGAAACGATCGGAAATAAGCAGGAACGGTACACTTGAGTGTGTACTGGTGGTGGGTAGTAAAACCGCCAGCCACAACAGTCGCGATCAACAATCCAAGCTTAAAGAGCCAGAGCGCGGACTGAACTTTTCATTAATGTAAAGAGAGTTAACAGAATGTTTAAACCTTTCAGTCAACACACTTGAGATGATTCTGATGTTTTACTTCTTGCCTCCACCTCCACCTCCGTGACCTCCACTGCTTTGACAGCCGTGACCTCCACTGCTTTGACCTCCACCTCCGTGACCTCCACCTCCGTGACCTCCACTGCTTTGACCTCCACCACCACCTCCGTGACCTCCACTGCTTTGACCTCCACCTCCGTGACCTCCCCCTCCACCTCCGTGACCTCCACTGCTTTGACAGCCATGACCTCCACTGCTTTGACCTCCACCACCACCACCACCTCCGTGACCTCCACTGCTTTGACCTCCACCTCCGTGACCTCCACCTCCACCTCCGTGACCTCCACTACTTTGACCTCCACCTCCGTGACCTCCACTGCTTTGACAGCCGTGACCTCCACTGCTTTGACCTCCACCTCCGTGACCGCCACCTCCACCTCCATGACCTCCACCACCGCTACCCCCATGACCTTGATGGCAAGGTTCTGATGAGAAATAGAAGTATAATTTGAAAGAATGGCTGAGATACATTGACTACTTCTAAATGATGGAAATGTCAGTAAAAAAATCAGATCATACAAAGACAGCTTATTTAAAACAGAAACACCCCACATTGAGGTACTTTTATTAATTTTACACTAAAAGGAGGGACTCAGAAGCGCACAGAAAATATTCAACTCCGATGTACTGGAATTTTGGGAATCCATAAATGAAGATACATGTGACCCTACAGATCTGTCAGGTCTCATTTATTCAAAGTCGGTCTCATTTGAAGTCGGTCTCATTGATTTTTAGTATCAGGGGACCCATAAACTTCCATTGAGTTTCACCGATGTAAATCTGTATTATTCTTTTAAAATTCCCTTCTGAACCTAAACCCATATTTTAAAGCCCTCAGTCTATGGAATTTTACATCAATTGAGCATATTTTCCATGTATCACCATCTTAACAGTATGATAATAATCTAAGCCAATCTTTCATAGATCTTACCAAGTGGCAAACCTATTTGTCATAGATAAAGCCTAGTGGCAAACAGTCCAGCAAATTGAAATCGTATTCAGGACTGTATTATGATCACACTACTGACCTGGAGATAGTTAGAAGGTATGATGGCAATCAATCACAAAAGCTTAATTAAAAATTGGTTTTCAATGTGGTTTTGGTTTAAATACATGTTGTGTTTTGGTTCTGGTTTTGCCTACAATCTATTTGTTTTTGGTTTTATATTTTCACCAAATTATGAACAGAACACAAAATAAGCAGGAACATGTTTGAAAGCACAACAAAAAAATAAAATATGCTTAAATAATTATACAATTATACAAATTATTGCAAAACTTTCCCCATCTCTTTCTAACAAAAACATGAAAAAGTTTTAGAACAAAAACTAAAACACCAGTGAGGGTGCCCACCCTTATTGTATATAAGTTATTGTGCAATCTATTGCTATTTCAATCTTTTGTTTTAAAAAGACCCATTTTGGGAAAAGGCAAAACCCTCTCATACAATTACAGACAAGGTGAAGGCAGTGATGTGAAGGAGATTGCTGGTTCAAATGAGCAGTGTTTTCCTTAATCAACTTTATACATAACAAACATCATCATGGTCTCTACAGTCATTCTTTCCTTTCCTTTTATGCTCCAGTTTTAAATGACTGTTGTCCCCCCCGATAGTAATAAGTGTATTGATGCATTGTTTTATAATTTATTGGGAGTACTGTAAAGAGTAAAACCACAAACAGTGTGACTGTGCATATTGCTGCACAATGAATTACAGGCCCTCCCGTAAACAACAGGATTAAGATCTGTTTGACCATGCAGATTTTCTTACCTGGGCATTTTGGGGCAGGGCATGCGTCCTTGCATGATTTAGCTGGTGCACATGCTGAAATGAGAGAGAAAGAATATCACTGAGACAGATAAGTGCAAATCCTGTATGTTTTTTATGGACCTCGTAAATACAACTTGAATTTGTGATAGCTAATGGCCAATCAAACAAAAGCTTTGAAAACATACAGTAGATGAATAGGGTTCAACAAGTGCATTTTTTGCCAATAGGTTAACAATAGAAAAAGTGATGCATCCATGTACTAGGTTGAGTGCATATCGGTGAGGGAGTTGAGGAGAGTGAAAAAAGAAGCTACTTTTCACAATTTAGTGTTTTTTCCCCTCATGTTTTCCCCTTTTCCTTACTTCCAAACACCCTGCAGTTCTGAGTTGCATTAACATTTCAATATTTTAACAATCTGCTTCAAATGTAGGTACAATGCCTTGGTTTACATGTTTCATATACTGTGATGCACTTACATTTTCCATTTCAGGAAACAATATCTCTTTATGATGATACATTTGGAACAGTTTACTTGACTTTCAAATGATCTTGAAGTATCTCCCTGCTAAATAGAACAGCAGCGCCATAAAGAACTATGCACAGATTAAAACTATCCTCTTTCCACTGTTGTTTAAGTTCCAAAAGAATACATATATTTGCAATAACTATATACAGCTAACAACATCTCTTTGTCATTCAGTCCAGCCTTTTGCATGTATAATAGAGGCACCAGTTAGTAAATTCCATGTAACCCTATTCACTATCATAAAGAACTACTTACGGTCAGAATCTTTGCATCCACCACCCTTTCATCCAGGCATGATTGCTCTTCTAGTTATAATATGCTGTAGGGGTGGAGATCTAGGATGGTACAGGTCTACCAGCAATGCCCGATGGTGCTGCTTTTATACACGAAGTGAAACCATTCAATTATTGACAAGTACTTTCAGGAACCAATGGGATCCAAACATCTATAATTAAGTATTTATTATTCAATGCATTTTTTGTTACATTGTTTGCTTTAATCAAGGGCAGGGTGTTTCTCAATTTTGTATTTTTTCTTTTACACCAATAAAATAATGGGTTTGCTGGTGTTTTTCTTTGCTACTCACTGTTGTTAGTAATTTCCAGCATAATACAAGCATTATTAGCTGACTGGGATACTAAGGAAATGTTCCCATACATGAGCTTGAATGACAGCATAACTCCCTTCTTCAGGATGACCCATTGGAATTGCTTTGCAGTGCATTGCTGGCACCCAGGGGGGTAACTTGTTTTGTGGCATGAGGCACCTCTATTCCTGTATTACCTGCATCTTCTTATTTACAAATCTACTTTAATAATAATAATATATTTATATATAGACAAAACAGACAAATTGAGTTGCACCTCCCCCCACATCACCACAATTTCCTACAGAAAGGTTTAATGCTTTGCCTGTAAACTGAGAAATTCAACTTCCTGGTTAATGACACTCATGGCTGCAGCGTTACACTTCACACGCATGCACATAGGACACAAGGCTTGCATTGGGGATGCCCTTCACTAATAATGGGACATTGAACTTGTAAAATCAAAGGTACAAACAAACAAGAGCCAGCACCACCTAGGCAAAAACACTCTACAGTGGCGGCTAAACTAACTCTCAGGCGGCCTGCACCGCGGGTAATTTAAAACCCTGTGCAGACGCGGCCATTCTTTTTTCTGGCGCCGCAGGCGCTTCCCATTGTTCAGCGCATTAGCGATGAATGGGGAAATGGGCCGCGCGCGGCCGCAAGATGCGGCTGGCACGCGGCCAAGTTTTGCGGCTGCCGAAAAAAGCCCAGAAAAATTGCGGGTAAATGGCAGAATAAAGCTGGCCGCAGCAGTATCAGACACTGAATTAGGTGAGGGTAACACCAAGGGTCCCTGTACACCCTAAATATAGTCACAGTATTTAAATAAAGGTGACCCGCACACAAACAAGAAGTTGACAAACAATTACACGGAAATACAAGGTGACAATAAATCACAAACACACATAAAAGAGAGATATACTGTATACATGAAAAAAAAGCACCATAGATTAATGAGTGAATAGGATACACATCACCTAATACCTAATATCAGGGTAATTGCAAAAAGGAGCAATACTAATAAAAAGGGGTGGCTTATAAGAAGGGGCAACGTTTCAGGACCTATTGTCCTTTCTTCTGGCCCATTCCCACGCATCTAAACATAATACTTCCCTTGTGTGTCCCTCCTTTTTGCAATTACCCTTTTTTTCAATGAGGCTTTTTATTGGCACTTTTTGCACACCTTTTTGCATGATATTAAGTATTAGGTGATGTGTATCGCATTCACTCATTACTCCATGGTGCTTTTATTCATGTATATACTGTATCTCTCTTTTATGTGTGTTAGTGATTTATTGTCACCTTGTATTTCCATGTATTTGTTTGTTACCTTTCATGACTGTGACAGTAGTTTTTTTTTTTTAACCTTACAGTATATACAGTTTTCTACTGATACTAAATACTAAAAATGGATTTATAGACAGTGATTTGTCAGTAGTTTTCTTGTTTGTGTGCAGGTCACATTAATTTAAATACTGTGACTATTTAAATATTGTAAAATAAAAGGGTTTTATTTATTTTTATTATTTTTTTGTATTATGGAGAGAATACATGGCGGGGCTTAGAGAAAACATAATATGATGAATATTTGTCATATTTAACCACATTTAAAATTGTAAAACGTTGTCGATAAAATTGCATACCTTTATTACTGTCTACTGTGTCTTTGCATTTGCAATTTATGCAGGACAATTTAATAATAACCCCCATTTTTTTTAATACTTGATTTTTTGGTTTTCTATTCAATAGTAACTTTATTAACCTTAGGTATGTTTGGTTTACATACTGTATACACAAATATTCAACACACACACGGTCTCAGGCAGTTATAACTTTATGAACTTTTCAGACAGATTTAACAGATGACAACAAGACTACATTTCTCGCTTATTAAATGCTTGTTAAATACTGTACACTTTTAATTCCATGGGACTTTGCTGAATTACAGTGTGCCAACGACCTTGTGTGCAGGTCACATTAATTTAATTACTGTGACTTTATTTATATATTGTAAAATAAAAGGGTCTTATTTATTTTTATTATTTTTTTGTAATATGGAGAGAATACATTCCGGGGCTTAGAGAAAACATAATGTGATGAATATTTGTCATATTTAACAACATTTAAAATTGTAAAACTTTATCAATAAAATTGCATACCTTTATTGCAGTCTACTACAATACAATACAATATAATATAATAGCAATGCTAGATACAGAATAGTCACTCCGCGCTGGTGCTGCCAATTGGAAAAGACCCTCTTGCTGCCGTCTGACCAAGGGACTCCACACCCCCTACAAACGTGAACTCCTGAATGGGAGCTCGCAGACAAGAAAAGAAAATAGGCAGATAGGCGCACTGAGGGACACAAACTAGTTTATTAACAACCCCAATAATAGGATCAATGTAAAACACATGCACAATTAAAACACTCAAAGATACGTTAAAAACTAAATCAATGGGCTAGGAGGGGGACAGGACAGCAACGTATCAACACTGTGCAGCCAAAAGAAGGGGTCTGGACCCAATCTGTTAACGTACCAGGCAGCAGAGAGACATGAGTAATCCTGCACAGCCTCCGCCGGAAAAACTCCACGGGAACAGTCTCACGTGACCTCTACACATTTTGCACGTAGTGCTTCGTGAGGAGGTCACGTGATGACGCTGCCCCTGGAGTAAATATCATGTTTTTAAGTATCTGTTTTACAATAATAGCAATGCTGTTCAAGTGTACTGTCTTTTTCCTTTTAACAATTGAGCATGCATTGTGTCTTTATTCTAGTAGTGATCTTATATGTGATTCAATATTGGGCACTTTCTGTGACATCCTCCCATCATAATTTGAAACAATAACTTCTATCACGATTAGTGTTAGTGATTTGCCAGCCTACTAAAACCTGTTAGTTTTAAGAACATTGAATTATTTTAGTGTTAGTATTAATGTTAGTGTCACCATCCATTTACTTTAGAGATTTATTGTATTATGTATGCTTATTATTTATTAATAAATTAATAATAATTATTAATTATGCAGTGGATGACGTCGCCGTCGAGAGCTTCCTGATACGCCAGGATTCGGAGGGGGAAGACTTCTAAAGTTAAGATAAATATTGAATGTATGTAGATGCCTTTTTTCAGGGTTTTTTTAAATTGCATTTATTTTTATTTTTTTTATGTTTATGATTGCCCATTAACTGCTAATGTATTAATCTGTGCCCCTGGAACAGATAAATACAGTGACAGGCAATGCATTTTTTGGCAAATGATTGTTTTGTATTGATTGTTATTTTTTCTATTTCTGTTTATTGTTTTGATTAAATTGTTTGGAATTTGGATGGCTTGTTTTTAGCACATTTGTGGATTGACTAGCGGTTATATTTCTTGATTTGTTTTGTTGGTTAGGTGTTTCTTTATTTGCATTCTAGTATTTTGGTAAAACATAATTTTTATTCTTTAGCGGTTTTGGTGTTAGAATAATTTTATTGATGTGTAGTTGAGGATTTCTAGTTCTATTATTTTTGTGGTGTTTAGGTGCTTGTTTATGTCTTTAATTATTGTGTATTGTTGTCCTTGATTGTTTTAAAAGGTTGGCCATTGACTGCTATAGTGGCTTATCATACCCATATTATATTCCCCTCCCTTCTCCACCAGCAGGTATTTTGCACCCAGCAGGTACCTTACAGAAAGTGCACTAACCATAACTACACTCAAATTAGTGGGCCGTGTAGTCACACACATTGGGTTTGGCTGTTGGACACTGTGGGACATTGTGGGATTAGGCCCCTGTGAGCCAACAGGTAAAGGGCAGCACCAGTAGCCATCTTGTTTAGGGCTACATTTGTAGATGTTGCTGAGATTGAGACCTGGGGTGCCTGAACTCAGAGTTATCATGTCACTCACTCTCTCATTACCCTCACACCAGGAGGTGTATGAGTGGGCGGTAAAAAGGCAAGCCTCGCCCCTATAAACGCTTGCTGTTGGACAAGTCCCAGCTAACACCTCCTCTTATGACATATGTTTGCTGCTGGGTCAGTACCCAGGCTTACGGGAGGCCAAAATCCTAGCCTGCCGCACAGACACAGATGGGGCATGGTGTTCAATGTTAGTGAGTGGGGGACAAGATTTAACATAGGAAGGTGGTCACTCCAATTTATGGCTCCCTGGAGCGCTCACTCAAAGGTGCCCCATTATCTACCCCGAAAGGCCGGTATAGTTGGAACCACGTAGTCCTGGCACGGATTTGCAGGAGGTTGCTATGTGACTGTCCTCATCGCCCCCAGAGAGTCTTTGCGGAGACGACACTAGTGTCATATCCTGCTACAACTGCGGTTCAAGTATTGGCAGCCCTAGCCCCCACCGGATGGGTGACATACAAATGAGTCAAAGAGTGAGGCGTCCACCCACCAGAGGGGCTTGCGATCAATTAGGGGCACCCCACTATGAGTCTCAGCCGCCAGATAAAGCTAAGCTGGCCTCCGTCATTAATATGTTTACCGAACTGTATCAAATTGTTTAGAGTCAATAATGCTAAGTTGTATTATCATGCTTGCTTTTTTATTATATAACTTATGCAGTTTAATGCTGTCCTCCAAGCGGGGTTGTTGATGTTTTCACCAGGGGGAGGATGTAGCCATGTCCCCTATGGCTCCCCGGTTCCTCCGCGCTCTCTTCCCTAACTCTGCTGCTGCCGAGTGGTTACAGGTGGCGGCGGGCTCTCCAGCGGCCCTTGCAGGGCGCCGCCATGTTGAAGGGGTGTATAGTGTACGTGCTAGGGCTCGCGCAGGTACGGTGAGTGTGTGGCAGCCATTGAAGGGTTGCGCTTGCGCAGTGTTGTAAGCGAATGCGGCGGCCCATAGGAATAGGTTCCGCGGGGACTGCAATCCACTTAGTGCTCAGGGGCAAGAATACCATGTGAAGCCAGGGATCCAATCGCGCTGCCAGATTTCCTGAAACAGGAGATAGATCTTTGCACGTTGGAAGAGGAGGAGTCAGTCAGAGCTGGGAGAGGATAGGGTAAGAGATGTATGTGCAGGGGTCTGTGACTCTCTGCACTAGGCCAGATTTCCCCATAGGCCCCAGCTAGGCCCCGACTCACGCTAAAGATTGTGGTTGCTACAGGGAAAGACCCTTAGGTAGGGACCCTGCTCCTTTAGATATATATAGTACAGGGAAACAGCTGCTACGCTGCACGAACCTGATACCAGTGGTCTGGGACCAGGCTACTGTGGCAGAATCATAGACTATCATCAAGGTGGGACACTCCACTGGGATATAACCCCACGCTGAGGTGGACGCACCATGGAGGATACCGCTGGCACAGTGGATCCCTCTCCGGGTTATTGTCGGCGCGCCCGGGTTCTGGAGCACCCGGAAGGTACCTTACAGAAAGTGCACCAACTATAACTACACTCAAATTAGAGGGCCGCGCAGTTGCACACATTGGGTGTAGGTGTGGGATACTGTGGGACATTGTGGGACTGGGATTTTCAGTACACGGTGTGGGGTACACTGTGGTGGGGATACAGCCGTGCAAGGTGTGTGGGTAATTGTACATTTAGTCTTATAGAGTATAGACGTTATAGAGCATACGATATATGTGTTCCAGTAAAGGCCTTTCTTTTTTACATTGTGTGTGTTCATTGTTTGGGTCCTGTGAGGGGCTCCTCCCACTATGTTGGGATCCCCCTCAGGTGGAGGCACTGCATCAAAGTTGTAAGTATATCGCCCCAGGCTCTCCGTTTTGGAGGCTTATGTCCCTGTGAGCCAACAGGTAAAGGGCAGCACCAATAGCCATCTTGTTTAGGGGGAAACAGGGCTATATACATTTGAAAAAGTGTACAGCACAAATCAGACAGTACAGTAAATGGTTTAATAAGTTTATTTTAATATGTGTAACCAGACATTTTAAAAGAGTTTGTAATTGCTGATCTGTTAAGAATTAATGTAAAGAGAGTTAACAGAATGTTTAAACCTTTCAGTCAACACACTTGAGATGATTCTGATGTTTTACTTCTTGCCTCCACCTCCACCTCCGTGACCTCCACTGCTTTGACAGCCGTGACCTCCACTGCTTTGACCTCCACCTCCGTGACCTCCACCTCCACCTCCGTGACCTCCACTGCTTTGACCTCCACCACCACCTCCGTGACCTCCACTGCTTTGACCTCCACCTCCGTGACCTCCCCCTCCACCTCCGTGACCTCCACTGCTTTGACAGCCATGACCTCCACTGCTTTGACCTCCACCACCACCACCACCTCCGTGACCTCCACTGCTTTGACCTCCACCTCCGTGACCTCCACCTCCACCTCCGTGACCTCCACTACTTTGACCTCCACCTCCACCTCCACCTCCGTGACCTCCACTGCTTTGACAGCCGTGACCTCCACTGCTTTGACCTCCACCTCCGTGACCGCCACCTCCACCTCCATGACCTCCACCGCCGCTACCCCCATGACCTTGATGGCAAGGTTCTGATGAGAAATAGAAGTATAATTTGAAAGAATGGCTGAGATACATTGACTACTTCTAAATGATGGAAATGTCAGTAAAAAAATCAGATCATACAAAGACAGCTTATTTAAAACAGAAACACCCCACATTGAGGTACTTTTATTAATTTTACACTAAAAGGAGGGACTCAGAAGCGCACAGAAAATATTCAACTCCGATGTACTGGAATTTTGGGAATCCATAAATGAAGATACATGTGACCCTACAGATCTGTCAGGTCTCATTTATTCAAAGTCGGTCTCATTTGAAGTCGGTCTCATTGATTTTTAGTATCAGGGGACCCATAAACTTCCATTGAGTTTCACCGATGTAAATCTGTATTATTCTTTTAAAATTCCCTTCTGAACCTAAACCCATATTTTAAAGCCCTCAGTCTATGGAATTTTACATCAATTGAGCATATTTTCCATGTATCACCATCTTAACAGTATGATAATAATCTAAGCCAATCTTTCATAGATCTTACCAAGTGGCAAACCTATTTGTCATAGATAAAGCCTAGTGGCAAACAGTCCAGCAAATTGAAATCGTATTCAGGACTGTATTATGATCACACTACAGACCTGGAGATAGTTAGAAGGTATGATGGCAATCAATCACAAAAGCTTAATTAAAAATTGGTTTTCAATGTGGTTTTGGTTTAAATACATGTTGTGTTTTGGTTCTGGTTTTGCCTACAATCTATTTGTTTTTGGTTTTATATTTTCACCAAATTATGAACAGAACACAAAATAAGCAGGAACATGTTTGAAAGCACAACAAAAAAATAAAATATGCTTAAATAATTATACAATTATACAAATGATTGCAAAACTTTCCCCATCTCTTTCTAACAAAAACATGAAAAAGTTTTAGAACAAAAACTAAAACACCAGTGAGGGTGCCCACCCTTATTGTATATAAGTTATTGTGCAATCTATTGCTATTTCAATCTTTTGTTTTAAAAAGACCCATTTTGGGAAAAGGCAAAACCCTCTCATACAATTACAGACAAGGTGAAGGCAGTGATGTGAAGGAGATTGCTGGTTCAAATGAGCAGTGTTTTCCTTAATCAACTTTATACATAACAAACATCATCAAAGTCTCTACAGTCATTCTTTCCTTTCCATTTTATGCTCCAGTTTTAAATGACTGTTGTCCCCCCCGATAGTAATAAGTGTATTGATGCATTGTTTTATAATTTATTGGGAGTACTGTAAAGAGGAAAACCACAAACAGTGTGACTGTGCATATTGCTGCACAATGAATTACAGGCCCTCCCGTAAACAACAGATTAAGATCTGATTGACCATGCAGATTTTCTTACCTGGGCATTTTGGGGCAGGGCATGCGTCCTTGCATGATTTAGCTGGTGCACATGCTGAAATGAGAGAGAATGAATATCACTGAGACAGATAAGTGCAAATCCTGTATGTTTTTTATGGACCTCGTAAATACAACTTGAATTTGTGATAGCTAATGGCCAATCAAACAAAAGCTTTGAAAACATACAGTAGATGAATAGGGTTCAACAAGTGCATTTTTTGCCAATAGGTTAACAATAGAAAAAGTGATGTATCCATGTATCAGGGTGAGTGCATATCGGTGAGGGAGTTGAGGAGAGTGAAAAAAGAAGCTACTTTTCACAATTTAGTGTTTTTTCCCCTCATGTTTTCCCCTTTTCCTTACTTCCAAACACCCTGCAGTTCTGAGTTGCATTAACATTTCAATATTTTAACAATCTGCTTCAAATGTAGGTACAATGCCTTGGTTTACATGTTTCATATACTGTGATGCACTTACATTTTCCATTTCAGGAAACAATATCTCTTTATGATGATACATTTGGAACAGTTTACTTGACTTTCAAATGATCTTTAAGTATCTCCCTGCTAAATAGAACAGCAGCGCCATAAAGAACTATGCACAGATTAAAACTATCCTCTTTCCACTGTTGTTTAAGTTCCAATAGAATACATATATTTGCAATAACTATATACAGCTAACAACATCTCTTTGTCATTCAGTCCAGCCTTTTGCATGTATAATAGAGGCACCAGCTAGTAAATTCCATGTAACCCTATTCACTATCATAAAGAACTACTTACGGTCAGAATCTTTGCATCCACCACCCTTTGATCCAGGCATGATTGCTCTTCTAGTTATAATATGCTGTAGGGATGGAGATCTAGGATGGTACAGGTCTACCAGCAATGCCCGATGGTGCTGCTTTTATACACGAAGTGAAACCATTCAATTATTGACAAGTACTTTCAGGAACCAATGGGATCCAAACATCTATAATTAAGTATTTATTATTCAATGCATTTTTTGTTAAATTGTTTGCTTTAATCAAGGGCAGGGTGTTTCTCAATTTTGTATTTTTTCTTTTACACCAATAAAATAATGGGTTTGCTGGTGTTTTTCTTTGCTACTCACTGTTGTGAGTAATTTCCAGCATAATACAAGCATTATTAGCTGACTGGGATACTAAGGAAATGTTCCCATACATGAGCTTGAATGACAGCATAACTCCCTTCTTCAGGATGACCCATTGGAATTGCTTTGCAGTGCATTGCTGGCAGCCAGGGGGGTAACTTGTTTTGTGGCATGAGGCACCTCTATTCCTGTATTACCTGCATCTTCTTATTTACAAATCTACTTTAATAATAATAATATATTTATATATAGACAAAACAGACAAATTGAGTTGCACCTCCCCCCACATCACCACAATTTCCTACAGAAAGGTTTAATGCTTTGCCTGTAAACTGAGAAATTCAACTTCCTGGTTAATGACACTCATGGCTGCAGCGTTCCACTTCACACGCATGCACATAGGACACAAGGCTTGCATTGGGGATGCCCTTCACTAATAATGGGACATTGAACTTGTAAAATCAAAGGTACAAACAAACAAGAGCCAGCACCACCTAGGCAAAAACACTCTACAGTGGCGGCTAAACTAACTCTCAGGCGGCCTGCACCGCGGGTAATTTAAAACCCTGTGCAGACGCGGCCATTCTTTTTTCTGGCGCCGCAGGCGCTTCCCATTGTTCAGCGCATTAGCGATGAATGGGGAAATGGGCCGCGCGCGGCCGCAAGATGCGGCTGGCGCGCGGCCAAGTTTGGTGGCTGCCGAAAAAAGCCCAGAAAAATTGCGGGTAAATGGCAGAATAAAGCTGGCCGCAGCAGTATCAGACACTGAATTAGGTGAGGGTAACACCAAGGGTCCCTGTACACCCTAAATATAGTCACAGTATTTAAATAAAGGTAACCCGCACACAAACAAGAAGTTGACAAACAATTACACGGAAATACAAGGTGACAATAAATCACAAACACACATAAAAGAGAGATATACTGTATACATGAAAAAAAAGCACCATAGATTAATGAGTGAATAGGATACACATCACCTAATACCTAATATCAGGGTAATTGCAAAAAGGAGCAATACTTATAAAAAGGGGTGGCTTATAAGAAGGGGCAACGTTTCAGGACCTATTGTCCTTTCTTCTGGCCCATCCCCACGCATCTAAACATAGTACTTCCCTTGTGTGTCCCTCCTTTTTGCAATTACCCTTTTTTTCAATGAGGCTTTTTATTGGCACTTTTTGCACACCTTTTTGCATGATATTAAGTATTAGGTGATGTGTATCGCATTCACTCATTACTCCATGGTGCTTTTATTCATGTATATACTGTATCTCTCTTTTATGTGTGTTAGTGATTTATTGACACCTTGTATTTCCATGTATTTGTTTGTTACCTTTCATGACTGTGACAGTAGTTTTTTTTTTTAACCTTATATACAGTTTTCTACTGATACTAAATACTAAAAATGGATTATAGTCAGTGATTTGTCAGTAGTTTTCTTGTTTGTGTGCAGGTCACATTAAATTAAATACTGTGACTATTTAAATTTTGTAAAATAAAAGGGTTTTATTTATTTTTATTATTTTTTTGTATTATGGAGAGAATACATGGCGGGGCTTAGAGAAAACATAATATGATGAATATTTGTCATATTTAACCACATTTAAAATTGTAAAACGTTGTCGATAAAATTGCATACCTTTATTACTGTCTACTGTGTCTTTGCATTTGCAATTTATGCAGGACAATTTAATAATAACCCCCCATTTTTTTTAATACTTGATTTTTTGGTTTTCTATTCAATAGTAACTTTATTAACCTTAGGTATGTTTGGTTTACATACTGTATACAAAAATATTCAACACACACACGGTCTCAGGCAGTTATAACTTTATGAACTTTTCAGACAGATTTAACAGATGACAACAAGACTACATTTCTCGCTTATTAAATGCTTGTTAAATACTGTACACTTTTAATTCCATGGGACTTTGCTGAATTACAGTGTGCCAACGACCTTGTGTGCAGGTCACATTAATTTAATTACTGTGACTTTATTTATATATTGTAAAATAAAAGGGTCTTATTTATTTTTATTATTTTTTTATAATATGGAGAGAATACATTCCGGGGCTTAGAGAAAACATAATGTGATGAATATTTATCATATTTAACAACATTTAAAATGGTAAAACTTTATCAATAAAATTGCATACCTTTATTGCAGTCTACTACAATACAATACAATATAATATAATAGCAATGCTAGATACAGAATAGTCACTCCGCGCTGGTGCTGCCAATTGGAAAAGACCCTCTTGCTGCCGTCTGACCAAGGGACTCCACACCCCCTACAAACGTGAACTCCTGAATGGGAGCTCGCAGACAAGAAAAGAAAATAGGCAGATAGGCGCACTGAGGGACACAAACTAGTTTATTAACAACCCCAATAATAGGATCAATGTAAAACACATGCACAATTAAAACACTCAAAGATACGTTAAAAACTAAATCAATGGGCTAGGAGGGGGACAGGACAGCAACGTATCAACACTGTGCAGCCAAAAGAAGGGGTCTGGACCCAATCTGTTAACGTACCAGGCAGCAGAGAGACATGCGTAATCCTGCACAGCCTCCGCTGGAAAAACTCCACGGGAACAGTCTCACGTGACCTCTACGCATTTTGCACGTAGTGCTTCATGAGGAGGTCACGTGATGACGCTGCCCCTGGAGTAAATATCATGTTTTTAAGTATCTGTTTTACAATAATAGCAATGCTGTTCAAGTGTACTGTCTTTTTCCTTTTAACAATTGAGCATGCATTGTGTCTTTATTCTAGTAGTGATCTTATATGTGATTCAATATTGGGCACTTTCTGTGACATCCTCCCATCATAATTTGAAACAATAACTTATATCACGATTAGTGTTAGTGATTTGCCAGCCTACTAAAACCTGTTAGTTTTAAGAACATTGAATTATTTTAGTGTTAGTATTAATGTTAGTGTCACCATCCATTTACTTTAGAGATTTATTGTATTATGTATGCTTATTATTTATTAATAAATTAATAATAATTATTATTTATGCAGTGGATGACGTCGCCGTCGAGAGCTTCCTGATACGCCAGGATTCAGGGTTTTTTTAAATTGCATTTATTTATTTATTTTTTATGTTTATGATTGCCCATTAACTGCTAATGTATTAATCTGTGCCCCTGGAACAGATAAATACAGTGACAGGCAATGCATTTTTTGGCAAATGATTGTTTTGTATTGATTGTTATTTTTTCTATTTCTGTTTATTGTTTTGATTAAATTGTTTGGAATTTGGATGGCTTGTTTTTAGCACATTTGTGGATTGACTAGCGGTTATATTTCTTGATTTGTTTTGTTGGTTAGGTGTTTCTTTATTTGCATTCTAGTATTTTGGTAAAACATAATTTTTATTCTTTAGCGGTTTTGGTGTTAGAATAATTTTATTGATGTGTAGTTGAGGATTTCTAGTTCTATTATTTTTGTGGTGTTTAGGTGCTTGTTTATGTCTTTAATTATTGTGTATTGTTGTCCTTGATTGTTTTAAAAGGTTGGCCATTGACTGCTATAGTGGCTTATCATACCCATATTATATTCCCCTCCCTTCTCCACCAGCAGGTATTTTGCACCCAGCAGGTACCTTACAGAAAGTGCACCAACCATAACTACACTCAAATTAGTGGGCCGTGTGGTCACACACATTGGGTTTGGGTGTTGGACACTGTGGGACATTGTGGGATTAGGCCCCTGTGAGCCAACAGGTAAAGGGCAGCAACAGTAGCCATCTTGTTTAGGGCTACATTTGTAGATGTTGCTGAGATTGAGACCTGGGGTGCCTGAACTCAGAGTTATCATGTCACTCACTCTCTCATTACCCTCACACCAGGAGGTGTATGAGTGGGCGGTAAAAAGGCAAGCCTCGCCCCTATAAACGCTTGCTGTTGGACAAGTCCCAGCTAACACCTCCTCTTATGACATATGTTTGCTGCTGGGTCAGTACCCAGGCTTACGGGAGGCCAAAATCCTAGCCTGCCGCACAGACACAGATGGGGCATGGTGTTCAATGTTAGTGAGTGGGGGACAAGATTTAACATAGGAAGGTGGTCACTCCAATTTATGGCTCCCTGGAGCGCTCACTCAAAGGTGCCCCATTATCTACCCCGAAAGGCCGGTATAGTTGGAACCCCGTAGTCCTGGCACGGATTTGCAGGAGGTTGCTATGTGACTGTCCTCATCGCCCCCAGAGAGTCTTTGCGGAGACGACACTAGTGTCATATCCTGCTACAACTGCGGTTCAAGTATAGGCAGCCCTAGCCCCCACCGGATGGGTGACATACAAATGAGTCAAAGAGTGAGGCGTCCACCCACCAGAGGGGCTTGCGATAAATTAGGGGCACCCCACTATGAGTCTCAGCCGCCAGATAAAGCTAAGCTGGCCTCCGTCATTAATATGTTTACCGAACTGTATCAAATTGTTTAGAGTCAATAATGCTAAGTTGTATTATCATGCTTGCTTTTTTATTATATAACTTATGCAGTTTAATGCTGTCCTCCAAGCGGGGTTGTTGATGTTTTCACCAGGGGGAGGATGTAGCCAGGTCCCCTATGGCTCCCCGGTTCCTCCGCGCTCTCTTCCCTAACTCTGCTGCTGCCGAGTGGTTACGGGTGGCGGCGGGCTCACCAGCGGCCCTTGCAGGGCGCCGCCATGTTGAAGGGGTGTATAGTGTACATGCTAGGGCTCGCGCAGGTACGGTGAGTGTGTGGCAGCCATTGAAGGGTTGCGCTTGCGCAGTGTTGTAAGCGAATGCGACGGCCCATAGGAATAGGTTCCGCGGGGACTGCAATCCACTTAGTGCTCAGAGGCAAGAATACCATGTGAAGCCAGGGATCCAATCGCGCTGCCAGATTTCCTGAAACAGGAGATAGATCTTTGCACGCTGGAAGAGGAGGAGTCAGTCAGAGCTGGGAGAGGATAGGGGTAAGAGATGTATGTGCAGGGGTCTGTGACTCTCTGCACTAGGCCAGATTTCCCCATAGGCCCCAGCTAGGCCCCGACTCACGCTAAAGATTGTGGTTGCTACAGGGAAAGACCCTTAGGTAGGGACCCTGCTCCTTTAGATATATATAGTACAGGGAAACAGCTGCTACGCTGCACGAACCTGATACCAGTGGTCTGGGACCAGGCTACTGTGGCAGAATCATAGACTATCATCAAGGTGGGACACTCCACTGGGATATAACCCCACGCTGAGGTGGACGCACCATGGAGGAGACCGCTGGAACAGTGGATCCCTATCCGGGTTATTGTCGGCGCGCCCGGGTTCTGGAGCACCCGGAAGGTACCTTACAGAAAGTGCACCAACTATAACTACACTCAAATTAGAGGGCCGCGCAGTTGCACACATTGGGTGTAGGTGTGGGATACTGTGGGACATTGTGGGACTGGGATTTTCAGTACACGGTGTGGGGTACACTGTGGTGGGGATACAGCCGTGCAAGGTGTGTGGGTAATTGTACATTTAGTCTTATAGAGTATAGACGTTATAGAGCATACGATATATGTGTTCCAGTAAAGGCCTTTCTTTTTTACATTGTGTGTGTTCATTGTTTGGGTCCTGTGAGGGGCTCCTCCCACTATGTTGGGATCCCCCTCAGGTGGAGGCACTGCATCAAAGTTGTAAGTATATCGCCCCAGGCTCTCCGTTTCGGAGGCTTATGCCCCTGTGAGCCAACAGGTAAAGGGCAGCACCAATAGCCATCTTGTTTAGGGGGAAACAGGGCTATATACATTTGAAAAAGTGTACAGCACAAATCAGACAGTACAGTAAATGGTTTAATAAGTTTATTTTAATATGTGTAACCAGACATTTTAAAAGAGTTTGTAATTGCTGATCTGTTAAGAATTAATGTAAAGAGAGTTAACAGAATGATTAAACCTTTCAGTCAATACACTTGAGATGATTCTGATGTTTTACTTCTTGCCTCCACCTCCACCTCCGTGACCTCCACTGCTTTGACAGCCGTGACCTCCACTGCTTTGACCTCCACCTCCGTGACCTCCACCTCCACCTCCGTGACCTCCATTGCTTTGACCTCCACCACCACCTCCGTGACCTCCACTGCTTTGACCTCCACCTCCGTGACCTCCCCCTCCACCTCCGTGACCTCCACTGCTTTGACAGCCATGACCTCCACTGCTTTGACCTCCACCACCATCACCACCTCCGTGACCTCCACTGCTTTGACCTCCACCTCCGTGACCTCCACCTCCACCTCCGTGACCTCCACTACTTTGACCTCCACCTCCACCTCCGTGACCTCCACTGCTTTGACAGCCGTGACCTCCACTGCTTTGACCTCCACCTCCGTGACCGCCACCTCCACCTCCATGACCTCCACCGCCGCTACCCCCATGACCTTGATGGCAAGGTTCTGATGAGAAATAGAAGTATAATTTGAAAGAATGGCTGAGATACATTGACTACTTCTAAATGATGGAAATGTCAGTAAAAAAATCAGATCATACAAAGACAGCTTATTTAAAACAGAAACACCCCACATTGAGGTACTTTTATTAATTTTACACTAAAAGGAGGGACTCAGAAGCGCACAGAAAATATTCAACTCCGATGTACTGGAATTTTGGGAATCCATAAATGAAGATACATGTGACCCTACAGATCTGTCAGGTCTCATTTATTCAAAGTCGGTCTCATTTGAAGTCGGTCTCATTGATTTTTAGTATCAGGGGACCCATAAACTTCCATTGAGTTTCACCGATGTAAATCTGTATTATTCTTTTAAAATTCCCTTCTGAACCTAAACCCATATTTTAAAGCCCTCAGTCTATGGAATTTTACATCAATTGAGCATATTTTCCATGTATCACCATCTTAACAGTATGATAATAATCTAAGCCAATCTTTCATAGATCTTTCCAAGTGGCAAACCTATTTGTCATAGATAAAGCCTTGTGGCAAACAGTCCAGCAAATTAAAATCGTATTCAGGACTGTATTATGATCACACTACTGACCTGGAGATAGTTAGAAGGTATGATGGCAATCAATCACAAAAGCTTAATTAAAAATTGGTTTTCAATGTGGTTTTGGTTTAAATACATGTTGTGTTTTGGTTCTGGTTTTGCCTACAATCTATTTGTTTTTGGTTTTATATTTTCACCAAATTATGAACAGAACACAAAATAAGCAGGAGCATGTTTGAAAGCACAACAAAAAAATAAAATATGCTTAAATAATTATACAATTATACAAATTATTGCAAAACTTTCCCCATCTCTTTCTAACAAAAACATGAAAAAGTTTTAGAACAAAAACTAAAACAGCAGTGAGGGTGCCCACCCTTATTGTATATAAGTTATTGTGCAATCTATTGCTATTTCAATCTTTTGTTTTAAAAAGACCCATTTTGGGAAAAGGCAAAGCCCTCTCATACAATTACAGACAAGGTGAAGGCAGTGATGTGAAGGAGATTGCTGGTTCAAATGAGCAGTGTTTTCCTTAATCAACTTTATACATAACAAACATCATCATGGTCTCTACAGTCATTCTTTCCTTTCCATTTTATGCTCCAGTTTTAAATGACTGTTGTCCCCCCCGATAGTAATAAGTGTATTGATGCATTGTTTTATAATTTATTGGGAGTACTGTAAAGAGGAAAACCACAAACAGTGTGACTGTGCATATTGCTGCACAATCAATTACAGGCCCTCCCGTAAACAACAGGATTAAGATCTGATTGACCATGCAGATTTTCTTACCTGGGCATTTTGGGGCAGGGCATGCGTCCTTGCATGATTTAGCTGGTGCACATGCTGAAATGAGAGAGAATGAATATCACTGAGACAGATAAGTGCAAATCCTGTATGTTTTTTATGGACCTCGTAAATACAACTTGAATTTGTGATACAGTAGCTAATGGCCAATCAAACAAAAGCTTTGAAAACATACAGTAGATGAATAGGGTTCAACAAGTGCATTTTTTGCCAATAGGTTAACAATAGAAAAAGTGATGCATCCATGTATCAGGGTGAGTGCATATCGGTGAGGGAGTTGAGGAGAGTGAAAAAAGAAGCTACTTTTCACAATTTAGTGTTTTTTCCCCTCATGTTTTCCCCTTTTTCTTACTTCCAAACACCCTGAAGTTCTGAGTTGCATTAACATTTCAATATTTTAACAATCTGCTTCAAATGTAGGTACAATGCCTTGGTTTACATGTTTCATATACTGTGTTGCACTTACATTTTCCATTTCAGGAAACAATATCTCTTTATGATGATACATTTGGAACAGTTTACTTGACTTTCAAATGATCTTGAAGTATCTCCCTGCTAAATAGAATAGCAGCGCCATAAAGAACTATGCACAGATTAAAACTATCTTTCCACTGTTGTTTAAGTTCCAATAGAATACATATATTTGCAATAACTATATACAGCTAACAACATCTCTTTGTCATTCAGTCCAGCCTTTTGCATGTATAATAGAGGCACCAGCTAGTAAATTCCATGTAACCCTATTCACTATCATAAAGAACTACTTACGGTCAGAATCTTTGCATCCACCACCCTTTGATCCAGGCATGATTGCTCTTCTAGTTATAATATGCTGTAGGGATGGAGATCTAGGATGGTACAGGTCTACCAGCAATGCCCGATGGTGCTGCTTTTATACACGAAGTGAAACCATTCAATTATTGACAAGTACTTTCAGGAACCAATGGGATCCAAACATCTATAATTAAGAATTTATTATTCAATGCATTTTTTGTTAAATTGTTTGCTTTAATCAAGGGCAGGGTGTTTCTCAATTTTGTATTTTTTCTTTTACACCAATAAAATAATGGGTTTGCTGGTGTTTTTCTTTGCTACTCACTGTTGTGAGTAATTTCCAGCATAATACAAGCATTATTAGCTGACTGGGATACTAAGGAAATGTTCCCATACATGAGCTTGAATGACAGCATAACTCCCTTCTTCAGGATTACCCATTGGAATTGCTTTGCAGTGCATTGCTGGCAGCCAGGGGGGTAACTTGTTTTGTGGCATGAGGCACCTCTATTCCTGTATTACCTGCATCTTCTTATTTACAAATCTACTTTAATAATAATAATATATTTATATATAGACAAAACAGACAAATTGAGTTGCACCTCCCCCCACATCACCACAATTTCCTACAGAAAGGTTTAATGCTTTGCCTGTAAACTGAGAAATTCAACTTCCTGGTTAATGACACTCATGGCTGCAGCGTTCCACTTCACACGCATGCACATAGGACACAAGGCTTGCATTGGGGATGCCCTTCACTAATAATGGGACATTGAACTTGTAAAATCAAAGGTACAAACAAACAAGAGCCAGCACCACCTAGGCAAAAACACTCTACAGTGGCGGCTAAACTAACTCTCAGGCGGCCTGCA